>NC_089848.1:102540591-102904341 GCF_035609145.1 Eleutherodactylus coqui | reverse complement strand
ACACACACACACTGCGCGCACACACACACACACACACACACTACACGCACACACAACCCACCCACACCACCCACACACCACATACCCACCCGCACCACCCACACACCACATACCCACCCGCACACACCACCCACATACAGACGCACACACACGCTGCACGCACACACACCCACACAGACACCACCCACACGCGCGCGCGCGCACACACACACACACACACACACACACACACACACACACTGCGCACGCACACACTACACGCACACACACAACCCACCCACACCACACACACCACCCACACCCACCCACATGCTGCACGCACACACACCCACACACACAGACACCACCCACACACACGCACGCGCACACACACACGCACACTACACGCACACTACATGCACTGCACACACACACACACACACTGCACGCACGCACACACTACACGCACACACAACCCACCCACACCACACACACCACCCACACACCACATACACCACCCACATACACACATACAGACGCACACACATGCTGCACGTACACACACCCACACACACAGACACCACCCACACCCACCACCTACCCACACACACCACCCACCACCTACCCACACACACACACTACCCACACCACACAGACACCACCCACACACACACACACCCACCCACCGACACAGACACCACCCACACCCACCACCTACCCACACACACACACACTACCCACACCACACAGACACCACCCACACACACACACCCACCCACACACATACAGGAACACATACAGGAACACACACACACACGCACCCTGCAGCTGCTCCTCCTCAGCGTCGCTCTTCTTGCTGCACTCCCCTTCCCTCCTCTGCGGCCATTGTCAGTCTGCTATCGGCACTCCTCTATTACTGTCTGCAATAGACAGAACAAGCCGAGAGCAGACTGCCTGCTGATAGCAGCACGGAGGAGTGAGGGAACTTACTGCACAGCCGGTGGGCCACAGAAAATGAGGCGGCGGGCCTTGTGTTTGACACCTGTGCTTTAGGACAATGGAACAACAGCTTTGAGAGCATCTCCACTATAAACCGGTAATGCTTATGTGTGCAAAGCACTACTTTATAGAAGTCTGAATGACTGATTTGACATGTATTTTAAGGATGTGGTGATATAAAATTAGCATGTCGAAATTGGGAAAGTTGAACATTTCATAATTTATTTTTTTTTTTACTTCTTTTAAAAATGTATTCAACTTATTTTTACAGCTTTTTTAACTTACGATCATCTGATTGCTAGTACAATACACTGCAATACTTATGTATTGCAGTATATTGTGTATATTGGCTATTAAGCCCTGTCGCAGGTAGAGCTTAAAGTGAACCTGTCACGGGCATGGCAGAGACAAGGGAGTGGGCGAGTATAAAAGAATAACTAACACTGCTCCCTGCCACACCCTCTAACAGCACCATAACTTAGTTTATGATGTTATTGGGATGTGACTGGTTCCCTTTAATAAAACAGCAATATGTTGAAGCCCTAGACTGTGGGCTGCCCTGTGAACTTATCGGCACCCTGTAATTGTGTCATGGGGGAGCCAAAGGGGTGCCAGAGGGGGCCACGTCCCTCCAACTGGCTGCTTACATGCTGAACACGGCATCTATGTGGGTAAATAGTATTGATCACAGCTAGCTTCAATCACAGCCATTGCATGAGTTTATCAGCAGCTTTCATTAACTGATACCTACCGGACATGGAGCAGTATCAGTTCTCACGTTTGCTCCATACCGCAGTCTAGATCGCATGGTGTACATTTTCATTATGTGGTTGCTAACACCTTAACCCCTTAAAGACCAGAGTGCTTCAGGTCCTAAACAATCAGACACTTTTTAGTGATTTTATGTCCCTAATTTTTTTTCTTGGACTACCAAAATTATTTTTGCTGTTTTTTGTTTCTGTGCCATATAAGGCTATTTTTTGTCACTGAAATGTATTTCCTTTTATTTAATTAATGGTCATGTGTACAAAAAGTAAAAAAAAAAAAAAAGTTTTTTTTAAATTTATTATAACTAGAAGAGATGAGCGAGCGTACTCGGATAAGCACTACTCGCTCGAGTAATTGGCTTTATCCAAGTATCGCTGTGCTCGTTCCTGAAGATTCGGGTGCCGCTGCGGCTGACAGGTGAGTCGCAGCGGGGAGCAGGGGAGAGCGGGCGGGAGAGAAGGAGAGAAAGATCTTACCTCCGTTCCTTACGGCTCTCCCCTGCAGCTCCCCGCTCCGTGCCGGCACCCGAATCTTCAGGGACGAACATAGCGATACTCGGATAAAGCACATTACTCGAGCGAGTAGTGCTTATCTGAGTACGCTCGCTCATCTCTAATTATAACCCATCATTTTTAAAATTAGTACATTTGAGCTAAAATAAAGTTCAAGAATGGGTTCCCCGTTTTGATATATAATTTATGCAGTCTTGCAATAAATTACAGGGCAGATATGGCGACAGTTCAGGTCTGCGTGGGCAATGGGTTGCTTTCTGTTTTATTTCGCAAATTTTTGCTATTTATTTTTGTAACTCTTTCCTTTACACCCCCATGACTTCATATAAGACTTCTGAGGGATATTCACACTGGCATTTTTTTTATTGTACAATTTTCCGCTATTACACCAACATGCATGGAAGCAGCATCCATAGGAGCCCCAGTCGCAGGACCTGAACCTGGGAAGCTGCTGTGCTCCAGGCGGCGCCTCTTCTGATTGAGCGATCAGTCCTCTGGATAGCTCCTATGCAAACCCTTGCCCTTGTTCCTTGCCCCTATGTTTCCCTGACTGGCTCCACTCTGTGCTTTCCCTAATTAGTCTCCCTATATAAACCTGGCTCCTTCCCTCCTTGCGTTATTATTGTGCCTCTAGTCAAGCTCCTCCATTTGCCTGCTCCTCTTACGAAGATAATTGTCCCCGTGTACCGTCCTCTGGCTTTCCATGACTCCGCTACCCGCCTGTATCGGTAACGACTAGAGACTCCGAACCATAAATTGATCACTACATCCAATTACAGGGGAAAACATCCCCTCTAGTGACAAAAGTCACTTGCAGAGCTGGCCTGAGATCTGCTAAGACCCTGCAGCTTGCCATGCGGGGGGGATAATCGCCAGCGATCACGATTGCCAGGTCCCGTAGAGGAAACAGCAGTCACTTCCTATATTCACTTATTGAGCGCTATGTAGCCTGCGAAAGAGAAGGCAGCAGCGATTATAAACCCCTCATGTCTTCTCTTTGAGGTCCTCTGTTGTCTCGGGCAGCCCAGCACCCGACCTGCTCCTGTTAAATTGCAGAACCAGGAGCTGTAACCCTGCACTACACTTTTACAATGGCGCAGGATTAAAGCCCAGGACCAACTGCGGTATATTTACAACATTTAGTCCTTAATGGGTTAATGAATATGTATCTCATGTTCTGATATAAGCAGTCTGTGATGCTGCAGAAAATCACAACCGTAGCCCCAAACTGCTGAACACAGGTACAGGTCACTTCAATCTGTACTCTTTAAATTACATTTCCTAACAAAAGTAAAACATCCTACTAGATATATTAGTATTATAACTGAAGTCACCTCCGCAGACAACAGCGCCCTCTCCTGGATG
Organism: Eleutherodactylus coqui; assembly: GCF_035609145.1. NCBI lineage: Eukaryota > Metazoa > Chordata > Amphibia > Anura > Eleutherodactylidae > Eleutherodactylus > Eleutherodactylus coqui. The sequence goes on along the minus strand of NC_089848.1, from coordinate 102,900,718 downwards.
CTGAGTCCATTTTTCTTCAAGATCTATTTCTTCAGTTTGATTTTCTCGGTCAACGGCATCTTCATTGCACTGCACATAAGCCTGAGAGAACAAGATAAGGACATCTTACTAAGTGTCCAGAGCGTCTGCTTGTGTTTACTGCAGACACCACAAATATGGCATGAAGGGGATGCATACATTCAATATTTCTGATCAAGTGCTGCTTCAAGTCCAAGATGCCGGTGATGGGGCCAGGAGTGTAATAATATTACAGTTTGTATCACTAGATTACTGGAGATGGGGCTGGTGTGTAATAATATTACAGGTTATATCACTAGATTACTGGAGATGGGGCCCTGAGTGTAATAGTATTACAGGTTATATCACTAGATTACTGGAGATGGGGCCCGGAGTGTAATAATATTACAGGTTATATCACTAGATTACTGGAGATGGGGCCTGGAGTGTAATAATATTATAGGTTATATCACTAGATTACTGGAGATGGGGCTGGTGTGTAATAATATTACAGGTTATATCACTGATTACTGGAGATGGGGCCCAGAGTGTAATAATATCACAGGTTATATCACTGATTACTGGAGATGGGGCCCGGAGTGTAATAATATTACAGGTTATATCACTAAGTTACTGGAGATGGGGCCGGGAGTGTAATAATATTACAGTTTGTATCACTAGATTACTGGAGATGGGGCTGGTGTGTAATAATATTACAGGTTATATCACTAGGTTACTGGAGATGGGGCCCAGAGTGTAATAATATTACAGGTTATATCACTGATTACTGGAGATGGGGCCCAGAGTGTAATAATATTACAGGTTATATCACTAGATTACTGGAGATGGGGCCCGGAGTGTAATAATAATACAGGTGATATCACTGATTACTGGAGATGTCACCAGGAGTGTAATAATATTACAGGTTATATCACTAGATTACTGGAGATGGGGCCCGGAGTGTAATAATATTACAGGTTATATCACTAGGTTACTGGAGATGGGGCCCGGAGGGTAATGATATTCCAGGCTATAATCCTAGATTACTGGAGATGGGGCCCGGAGTGTAATAATATTACAGGTTATATCACTAGATTACTGGAGATGGGGCCCGGAGTGTAATAATATTACAGGTTATATCACTAGGTTACTGGAGATGGGGGCCAGAGTGTAATAGTATTACAGGTTATATCACTAGATTACTGGAGATGGGGCCCGGAGTGTAATAGTATTACAGGTTATATCACTAGATTACTGGAGATGGGGCCCGGAGTGTAATAATATTACAGGTTATATCACTAGATTACTGGAGATGGGGCCCTGAGTGTAATAGTATTACAGGTTATATCACTAGATTACTGGAGATGGGGCCCGGAGTGTAATAATATTACAGGTTATATCACTAGATTACTGGAGATGGGGCCTGGAGTGTAATAATATTATAGGTTATATCACTAGGTTACTGGAGATGGGGCCCAGAGTGTAATAATATTACTGGTTATATCACTAGATTACTGGAGATGGGGCCCGGAGGGTAATAATATCACAGGTTATATCACTGATTACTGGAGATGGGGCCCGGAGGGTAATAATATTACAGGTTATATCACTAGATTACTAGAGATGGGGCTGGTGTGTAATAATATTACAGGTTATATCACTAGATTACTGGAGATGGGGCCCGGAGGGTAATAATATTACAGGTTATATCACTAGATTACTGGAGATGGGGCCCGGAGGGTAATAATATCACAGGTTATATCACTGATTACTGGAGATGGGGCCCGGAGGGTAATAATATTACAGGTTATATCACTAGATTACTGAAGATGGGGCCCGGAGTGTAATAATAATACAGGTGATATCACAGATTACTGGAGATGTCACCAGGTGTGTAATAATATTACAGGTTATATCACTAGATTACTGGAGATGGGGCCCGGAGTGTAATAATATTACAGGGTATATCACTAGGTTACTGGAGATGGGGCCCGGAGTGTAATAATATTACAGGATATATCACTAGATTACTGGAGATGGGGCCCGGAGTGTAATAATATTACAGGTTATATCACTGATTACTGGAGATAGGGCCCAGAGTGTAATAATATTACAGGTTATATCACTAGATTACTGGAGATGGGGCCCAGTGTGTAATAATATTACAGGTTATATCACTGGATTACTGGAGATGGGGCCCGGAGTGTAATAATATTACTGGTTATATCACTAGATTACTGGAGATGGGGCCCGGAGGGTAATAATATCACAGGTTATATCACTAGATTACTAGAGATGGGGCTGGTGTGTAATAATATTGCAGGTTATATCACTAGATTACTGGAGATGGGGCCCGGAGTGTAATAATATTACAGGTTATATCACTAGGTTACTGGAGATGGGGCCCGGAGTGTAATAATATTACTGGTTATATCACTAGATTACTGGAGATGGGGCCCGGAGTGTAATAATATTACAGGTGATATCACTGATTACTGGAGATGGGGCCCAGAGTGTAATAATATTACAGGTTATATCACTGATTACTGGAGATGGGGCCCGGAGGGTAATAATATCACAGGTTATATCACTGATTACTGGAGATGGGGCCCGGAGTTTAATAATATTACAGGTTATATCCCTAGATTACTGGAGATGGGGCCCGGAGGGTAATAATATTACAGGTTATATCACTAGATTACTGGAGATGGGGCCCGGAGTGTAATATTACAGGTTATATCACTAGATAACTGGAGATGGGGCCCGGAGTGTAATAATATTACAGGTTATATCACTAGGTTACTGGAGATGGGGCCCGGAGGGTAATAATATTAAAGGTTATATCACTAGATTACTGGAGATGGGGCCTGGAGTGTAATAATATTACAGGTTATATCACTAGATTACTGGAGATGGGGCCCAGAGTATAATAATATTACAGGTTATATCACTAGATTACTGGAGATGGGGCCCGGAGGGTAATGATATTCCAGGCTATAATCCTAGATTACTGGAGATGGGGCCCGGAATGTAATAATATTACAGGTTATATCACTAGATTACTGGAGATGGGGCCCGGAGTGTAATAATATTACAGGTTATATCACTAGATTACTGGAGATGGGGCCCTGAGTGTAATAGTATTACAGGTTATATCACTAGATTACTGGAGATGGGGCCCGGAGTGTAATAATATTACAGGTTATATCACTAGATTACTGGAGATGGGGCCTGCAGTGTAATAATATTATAGGTTATATCACTAGGTTACTGGAGATGGGGCCCAGAGTGTAATAATATTACAGGTTATATCACTAGATTACTGGAGATGGGGTCCGGAGTATAATAATATTACACGTGATATCACTAGATTACTGGATATGGGGTCCGGAGTGTCATAATATTACAGGTTATATCACTAGATTACTGGAGATGGGGCCCAGAGTATAATAATATTACAGGTTATATCACTAGATTACTGGAGATGGGGCCCAGAGTGTAATAGTATTACAGGTTATATCACTGATTACTGGAGATGGGGCCCGGAATGTAATAATATTACAGGTTATATCACTAGATTACTGGAGATGGGGCCCGGAGTGTAATAATATTACAGGTTATATCACTAGATTACTGGAGATGGGGCCCTGAGTGTAATAGTATTACAGGTTATATCACTAGATTACTGGAGATGGGGCCCGGAGTGTAATAATATTACAGGTTATATCACTAGATTACTGGAGATGGGGCCCTGAGTGTAATAGTATTACAGGTTATATCACTAGATTACTGGAGATGGGGCCCTGAGTGTAATAGTATTACAGGTTATATCACTAGATTACTGGAGATGGGGTCCGGAGTGTAATAATATTACAGGTCATATCACTAGAATACTGGAGATGGGGCCCAGAGTGTAATAATATTACAGGTTATATCACTAGATTACTGGAGATGGGGCCCTGAGTGTAATAGTATTACAGGTTATATCACTAGATTACTGGAGATGGGGCCCTGAGTGTAATAGTATTACAGGTTATATCACTAGATTACTGGAGATGGGGCCCGGAGTGTAATAATATTACAGGTTATATCACTCGATTACTGGAGATGGGGCCCTGAGTGTAATAGTATTACAGATTATATCACTAGATTACTGGAGATGGGGTCCGGAGTGTAATAATATTACAGGTCATATCACTAGAATACTGGAGATGGGGTCCGGAGTGTAATAATATTACAGGTCATATCACTAGAATACTGGAGATGGGGCCCAGAGTGTAATAACATTACAGGTTATATCACTAGATTACTGGAGATGGGGCCCAGAGTATAATAATATTACAGGTTATATCACTAGATTACTGGAGATGAGGTCCGGAGTGTAATAATATTACAGGTTATATCACTAGATTACTGGAGATGGGGCCCGGAGTGTAATAATATTACATGTTATATCACTGATTACTGGAGATGGGGCCCGGAGTGTAATAATATTACAGGTTATATCACTAGGTTACAGGAGATGGGGTCCGGAGTGTAATAATATTACAGGTTATATCACTAGATTACTGGAGATGGGGCCCAGAGTATAATAATATTACAGGTTATATCACTAGATTACTGGAGATGGGGTCCGGAGTGTAATAATATTACAGGTTATATCACTAGATTACTGGAGATGGGGCCCAGAGTATAATAATATTACAGGTTATATCACTAGATTACTGGAGATGGGGCCCGGAGTGTAATCGTATTACAGGTTATATCACTGATTACTGGAGATGGGGCCCGGAGTGTAATAATATTACAGGTTATATCACTAGGTTACTGGAGATGGGGCCCAGAGTGTAATAATATTACAGGTTATATCACTAGATTACTGGAGATGAGGTCCGGAGTGTAATAATATTACAGGTTATATCACTAGATTACTGGAGATGGGGCCCGGAGTGTAATAATACAGGTTATATCACTAGATTACTGGAGATGGGGCCCAGAGTGTAATAATATTACATGTTATATCACTGATTACTGGAGATGGGGCCTGGAGTGTAATAATATTACAGGTTATATCACTAGATTACTGGAGATGAGCTCCGGAGTGTAATAATATTACAGGTTATATCACTAGATTACTGGAGATGGGGCCAGGAGTGTAATAATACAGGTTATATCACTAGATTACTGGAGATGGGGCCCAGAGTGTAATAATATTACAAGTTATATCACTGATTACTGGAGATGGGGCCCAGAGTGTAATAATATTACAGGTTATATCACTAGATTACTGGAGATGGGGCCCAGAGTGTAATAATATTACAGGTTATATCACTAGATTACTGGAGATGGGGCCCGGAGTATAATAATATTACAGGTTATATCACTAGATTACTGGAGATGGGGCCCGGAGTATAATATTATTACAGGTGATATCACTAGATTACTGGAGATGGGGCCAGAGTATAATAATATTACAGGTGATATCACTGGATTACTGGAGATGGGACCCAGAGTGTAATATTACAGGTTATATCACTAGATTACTGGAGATGGGGCCAGAGTATAATAATATTACAGGTGATATCACTAGATTACTGGAGATGGGGCCCGGAGTATAATAATATTACAGGTTATATCACTAGATTACTGGAGATGGGGCCCGGAGTATAATATTATTACAGGTGATATCACTAGATTACTAGAGATGGGGCCCGGAGTGTAATAATATTACAGGTGATATCACTGATTACTGGAGATGGGGCCCGGAGTGTAATAATATTACAGGTTATATCACTGGATTACTGGAGATGGGGTCCGGAGTGTAATAATATTACAGGTTATATCACTGGATTACTGGAGATGGGGCCCGGAGTGTAATAATATTACAGGTTATATCACTGGATTACTGGAGATGGGGCCCGGAGTGTAATAATATTACAGGTTATATCACTAGATTACTGGAGATGGGGCCCTGAGTGTAATAGTATTACAGGTTATATCACTAGATTACTGGAGATGGGGCCCGGAGTGTAACAATATTACAGGTGATATCACTAGATTACTGGAGATGGGGCCTGGAGTGTAATAATATTACAGGTTATATCACTGGATTACTGGAGATGGGGCCCGGAGTGTAATAATATTACAGGTTATATCACTGGATTACTGGAGATGGGGCCCGAAGTGTAATAATATTACAGGTTATATCACTAGATTACTGGAGATGGGGCCCTGAGTGTAATAGTATTACAGGTTATATCACTGATTACTGGAGATGGGGCCCGGAGTGTAACAATATTACAGGTGATATCACTAGATTACTGGAGATGGGGCCCGGAGTGTAATAATATTACAGGTTATATCACTGGATTACTGGAGATGGGGCCCGGAGTGTAATAATATTACAGGTTATATCACTGGATTACTGGAGATGGGGCCCGGAGTGTAATAATATTACAGGTTATATCACTAGATTACTGGAGATGGGGCCCTGAGTGTAATAGTATTACAGGTTATATCACTGATTACTGGAGATGGGGCCCGGAGTGTAACAATATTACAGGTGATATCACTAGATTACTGGAGATGGGGCCCGGAGTGTAATAATATTACAGGTTAAATCACTGGATTACTGGAGATGGGGCCCGGAGTGTAATAATATTACAGGTTATATCACTGGATTACTGGAGATGGGGCCCGGAGTGTAATAATATTACAGGTTATATCACTAGATTACTGGAGATGGGGCCCTGAGTGTAATAGTATTACAGGTGATATCACTAGATTACTGGAGATGGGGCCCGGAGTGTAATAATATTACAGGTGATATCACTGGAGATGGGGCTTGGCATGTAATAATAATATTACAGGTTATAGTCACCAACTACTTCAGAAAGGTCGGTGACCCAGGGCTTTATTCTACCAGATTTTTGAGTCTGGAAGAAGTTTTTTCTCCTGAAAATGAGGAAAATTGGTTCTACCTGGGTTTTTTTTGCCTTCCTCTAGATCAGGGGTGGGCAATTAATTTTTCCATGGGGCCACATGAGAAATTGGAATGGTTTTAGAGGGCCAGACCAACATACGAAGGCTCCATGCACATTGCGTTAATGGGGCCGTATTCCAGCCGCCCGATTTGCGGCCAGAATACGGCCGCCATTGAAAATGAATGGCGCTGTAATACGGCGCGGTGAACACCCGGTGTTTCACCCCGTTTTATGGCGCGGCCCCCGTGTCTGCCAATGGAGAGGGGAGCGGTAAGGAGCACTCCCATCTCCACTCAGAAGTTACAGTGGCATCACTAAGGCCTCATGTCCACGGGGAAAATCGGGCCCGCTACGGATTCTACATGTAGAATCTGCAGCGGGTCCCTCCTGCCCCTCGGACGTGAGCGCTGAAAATAACAATAAAAAGCATTTACCTATCCGTAGCGGGCGGCGAAGCTCTGCTCTTCCTCACGGCCAGATCTTCTTTTTCGGCCGGCGGATGAATTCCTTACGCCGGCGGCACGTCGCCGGCACGTCGTCGACGTGCCGCGCGCATGCGCCGGGCACATCCGCCGAGCCGAAGCAAGGGAGATGCGGCCGTGAGGAAGAGAAGAGCTTCGCGGCCCGCTGCGGGTGAGTAAATCCTTGAAATTCCTATTTTAGGTCTCCCACGGATCCGGACGGCTTCCATAGGCTTCAATAGAAGCCCGCGGGAGCCGACCACGCGGGAGACCCGCACGAAAATGGAGCATGGTCCAGATTTTTTCATGCTCCATTTTTTTTAAAATCCCTTTTATTGACGATCCGCGGGTATTTATCTACCCGCGGGTGGTCAATGCATCCCTATGGGGTGCGGATCCGCGCGCGGGAGATCCGCTGCGGATTTTAAATCTCATTTTGCCCGTGGACATGAGCCCTAAGGGCTCATGTCCACGGGGAAAAGAAGAATTAAAATCCGCAGCGGATTTTAACTCTTCTCCCGCGCGCGGATCCGCACCCCATAGGGATGCATTGACCACCCGCGGGGTAGATAAATACCCGCGGATCGTCAATAAAAGGGATTTTAAAAAAAATGGAGCATGAAAAAATCTGGACCATGCTCCATTTTCATGCGGGTCTCCCGCGGGGACGGCTCCCGCGGGCTTCTATTGAAGCCTATGGAAGCCGTCCGGATCCGCGGGACACAAAAATCACATTTTACTTACCCGCTCCGGTTCTTCTCTTCGGCGCCGCGCCATCCTCTCTCAGCCGCGGCCGGATCATTTTGCTTCGGCCCGGCGCATGCGCGGGGCACGTCACCGACGTCATCGTGCACATCCGCCGAGCCGAAGAATGAAGATCCGGCCGCGACGAGAGAAGATGACGCCGCCGCGAAGAGAAGAAACGGAGCGGATGGGAGGTGAGTTTATTGTCATTTATTTGTATTTTCAGCGCTCATGTCCGCGGGGCAGGAGGGACCCGCTGCAGATTCTACATGTAGAATCCGTAGCGGGCCCGATTTTCCCCGTGGACATGAGCACCGGACTCATTGGTGAGTCACCAGGACACTCTTTGCGGGCCGGTCCGAGCTATTCAGCGGGCCGGATGTGGCCCGCGGGCCGTGCTTTGCCCAGGTCTGCTCTAGATCAACACTGCAGGATAATAAGCTCAGCTTGATGGACACGTGTCTTGTTGCAGCCTCACGGAGGGCAATCTCTGAGCCAATCACAGCTTTTGTTTATTACATCCTTATTCCTTATATACTGTATACCTGTTTCGTATTCGTCTTTCCAAAATTCCGAATGTACATTTCATACTCTTTTACGGGAGGCAGGTCCAGTAAAGAATAAGTAGAAGAAAAGTCTAAGTCGACGAGCCGGAGGATTTCCACACTGCGCTTCCTAAAGTAAATAAAACAGAAATATATTTAAAGGGGTTTTCTCTGAATCATAACATAAGACCTACTATAGGATAGCTGCTAAGTGTTGGGGGTCCCAATGCTGGACCCCCAACGAACACAAGAACAGGGTTCCTGTGTCTCCCACTTGAATGGAGAATCAGTTAAACTTGCACAGTGGCACCTCATTCAAAGTCTATGGGACTGACAAAAATAACAAAGCTTTACACGGCTATCTGGAACCGCTGCTTTAATGTGTGGCCGGATATAAGATAAAGCTTAAAGGGGTTTTCCAGGCACATCAACTAGATAATTCCTCATTACTTCTGTCTTAAAGGGTTCTTTTCAGGCAGCAATGGCTGTCAGTGCCAGACTACACCGGGTTTGAGTGGACGCCGCTGCTCCGATCCCTATGTAGTCGCCGGCGAATGTAATTGCAGGCACAGCTTCCACTGATTTCAATGAGAGCTGCGCTTGCAATTCAGAGTGCCGGCCACTGCACAGGGGTCGGAGCAGCGGCTTCCGCTCCAAACCCGGTGTATCCTGGCACTGACAGCCGGTGCTGCTGGCAAAACCCATTTAGGACAGGAGTAATGATGAATCGTCTAGTTGATGTGTGCGGGGACTTCAAATTCAATGCTTAGAAGCTGCCCATCAAGTTTGAGCTTATTGGGCTCTATTCCCATTGGCATCGTGGTTACCACTTTTTTACAAGATCCATGTTGGATAGGAAAGACTTCTTCTATTTGGTAATGATACAATAAGATGCCAATGACTTATGATGGGCTTCTTGTTACATACTGGTTATTACAGTGCAGCATGCTACACTTTTCTAGCAGCCAAAGAACTCTGCCAGTCAGTCTTTGCAAAAGTGCAAAAGGAAATGCAGCCACATTGGAAGTGACTTTTGAATTGCTTTCTCAGCACTTTTTTGTTAGAGGTAAATCCAGCACTGCACCCATTCCAATAAAATGGAACCTGTCACCCCCATCTGACCCCCAAAACTTACTTCACTAGCTGGCAGGGGATGAAACGTCAATCATTTCTAATGCCTTCTGTGTTTGTAATGAGCCCATCTTGATCCACAATTAGATTTCAAAGTTATCCTGAGCCTCATGCGAATCCGAAGAGAAGAGTCATTTGGCCGAGAAGAGTACCGCTGACTCATTAGTTGCCAAGTAAACCACGCCCCTTTCTCTTGACAGACAGCTTGCTGCATCCCCAGTTACATAGGAAACGATCAATCCAGAGAAAGGGGACGGGGTTTGTCCGGCAGCTCATGAAGCAGCACGACTCTTCTCGGCAGGGTGACTCATTTGCATTCAGCTCATGATCATTTTGAAACTTATGGAGATATATTCGCTCATTAGGGGGGAAAAAAGGGCATTATCAGTGATTGAGGTTTCATATCCTGCTGGCCAGTGAAATCAGTTTGGGGGATGTATCAGATGGAGGTGTCAGGTTCCCTCTAAATACATATAGAGGACCAAACAAATATCCTATAGCAAAGGAGGATACTGTTACTTTTGCAAATATATCTAATGCACCCAAAAAGTAAAATAGACAGTACGTCTTTAAAAGGGGTTTTCCGGGACATTAAAAAAAAAGTTAAAAAGGACTTGAAATTCTCAAAATTTTAATACACTCACCTATCTTGGCGGCTCCCCGTCCAGCGCTGGGCTGGCAGCAGGGTCCCAAGGAACCCGTAAGCGGTGTGGATGGTCACATGCTGTTCATTGTGCCCGTAACCGCTCAGCTACTTACAGGCTTCAAGGGCGATTCTTCTATGATGGCTGAAACCTGTGACCACCTGTTGCTATTTCCATGGTCCATGCGGTGGGCACTGGGGCTGGAACACTCGACGGGGAGCCGCGGGGATAAGCGAGTATTCAGTTTATATTCATTTTAAGCCCTTTGAACTCTATTTTATATCCCAGAAAAACACCTTTTTACGTAAAAGAGTCAGAATTCTGTTGTGGTTACTGGTCTAAGTTTCTTATATACACAATGAAACTTTAAGCAAGGACATCTATGAAATAGTGAGGGGTGATAAGCGATCCCACTAAGCAGCTCCCAGAAATATACTACGAAGGACTTAAGGCCCTTTTAGACAAGACAAATGTTGGGCAAACGATGCCTGACACTCGTCCCCACGCATACTCACTTTCGTGCTACTGCATGGGAGCTAGTATCACTGGCTACAGCGGGGCAGCTGGAGGGGATTTTTCTCCTCTCGCTCCCCCGCCCCTCTCCATTGACTTAACATAGCAGCCATTCAATACTGAACGGCCGCTATGTTAAGTCAATGGAGAGGGGCGGGGAGAGCGAGGAGTGAAATCTCCGCCAGCTGCCCCGGCCCCCTGCTGGCCGCTTTGTGATGGGCCTTAAATGTGTCTGTCATTCAGGACACATGGGAAGAGAAGAATGGAGGGAATTAATCATATGCAGTATTTCTCAATCTAATCTTGCTGAAGGCTTCGCTGCTGTTATTTGTGACCAATTTATTACAATGTCACATGATGTTGATATATTTGTAGCATCTTTAGATATGTCTAGAGATGTTCCTACAATTTCTACACCACCCAGCTACTGGAGTAATACTGCACACAAGTATTGTGACTCTGAAAATGTTGTGATTCATAATGGTCGCTAAACCCTGACCAAGAAGAAAGCAACTCCCAATTTTCACTCCACTCTTTAGTGTTGACATGTATCGTACCACTGGCTGTAATTTGTGGTGCAAATGGTTAATACTGGATTAAACACTATTTTGGAATGAAGTACATAAACAGGCACAAATACATTGATAAATGTCGGCCTCCCAGTAAAGGTCTATCATCATGTTTCTCTTAGAAAATCATCAATAACAGGACTGCACTCAGCAATGCTAACTATTAGAGATGAGCGAACGTACTCGTTTAGGGCGATTTCGCAATCGAGCACCGCTTTTTTTCGAGTAACTGACTACTCAGGCGAAAAGATTCAGGAGGCGCCAGTGGGCGGCGTGGTGGAGCGGAGGGTAGCAGTGGGGAACAGGGGGGAGCTCTCCCCCCCCCCCCACTCCCCTCTGCAACCCCCCGCATCTTTTCGTCCGAGTAGTCAGTTACTCGAAAAAAGCGGTGCTTAATTGCGAAATCGCCCTAAACGAGTACGTTGGTCATGTCTACTAACTATCCATGAGCAGACAGGAGCTCTACACCAGGTACCTCCCAACTGTCCATATCAGTAAGATGACAGCCATATTACTCCCCACCCCTGAAAATATTGAGTCTAAATAGGATAAATTATCAGAAATACATACTTTTGGTTGTTTGAGATTTGGCCACTAACTTGATGTTGTTTTGCAGATCCAAAGTCTATGAATACCCCTCGTTGAGCGCTCCTCCTCGGAGTGGAGTTTCGCCCTGAAAGTACAGATATAAAATTAAAGGATAGTAAAATAGTGGCAAAACATAGATTTATCATAATCAACAGATGAGCCTAAAAGGTATGTTCTATGGCTGGGTTCACACATTGCAGTAACGTGCCACACAACCACAACCCGTATGGCAGAACCGTACATATTTTAACGTGAGTTGCTGAGGTTTTATGGTGAGGTTATTGGATGTGCGGTTCTGACAGATGTTAAAAAAAAGTACAAATGAGAAAGTAAACATTATCTAACCTGCAAAATCTGCGCAATCAATAACCACGGCAATAAATGGCAAAATGCATTTGGTATTCGGCACACCACCCAAACATATAAACACGGCCTGCAATTCAGAATTGTCTTAGGATGTCTGTGTAGCATCTATAGGATGTTCTGCACATGAACAGCTCACTCTGGGATATACAGACATTGGATCCATTTTTGTAGAGGTGCTAGTACACGCAAAGTTTCTCCCCTGCAAAACACAAGCAGACTGAGTGCAGCTGGACGGGACAATTCAAACAATATGCTGCGTCTAGGTGTAGCTCCACTTGTGTTTTGCAGGGTAGAAACGCGACATGTAACAGGACCCCAAGCATTTTCAGTTCTATTCACAATGAAAGACAAAAAAAGGAGAAAACAATAAACGGGGACATCCCATATTGGAACTTCACTTCCGATGCGCCCCCATGTCATAGCAGCGGCGGCTGCGCATGCATGTCACCGCACCGTTCACTTCATTGGGACTGCCGGGGATAACCAAGCACTTGAACTTGACTATTTCTGGTGGTCCCATTGAAGTGAATTGAGCAGACACGTGCATGTGCGACTACCGGTGCCAGAACTTTGTGACACACTGGGGGTGAAACCTCAGGATTAGTGGGGATCCCAGTAGTTGGATTCCCACCGATCATCAGGTTATCCCCTGTCCTGTGAATAAGGGATAACTTGCTGAGATGGGAATACTCCTTTAAACAAGTTTAAGTTCCCCCCGAGGTATCCAAAAATAAAGAAATAAAGAAAAACAACATGAGGACCTTCAGAGCTGCGCTCATCATCCTGGAGATCGTTTGCTTCGAGTCTGTGTGCAGCTGGGACCGACGATATGCTTTCATTCTCCAAGAACATGGCCTTCTGAATCTCCATTACTTCTGCATTCTTGGAAATGGATTTGGGTTCTGCGGCTTTGCCTGCAGCCTTGTCCTCATCACTCGCATCTTCAAAATCATCATCATAATCCTAGAAGAGATCCGTTAATACACAAGCTCCATCAGGCATCCGTGCGGACACCCACAGGACTGAGTGAAGGTGTTAGACACATGTGTACTACCTTTTTTTCCAAAGATGTTTAATTTTTACCATTATTTTCTGCCATCCTCGGACCTCCATACATTTTTTATTTTCCTATCAACATTACAGAGCACATTTTTGGGGGGACGTCCCTTAGTTTTATTGGTATCATTTAGTAGTACACACGACTTTTTGATCCCTTTTTATGACATTTTTTCTTGGAGATAGGATGACGTAAAAAAGAGCAATTCTGGCGGGTTTTTTTCTGACGACGTTCACCATGCAGGGAAAATAACGTCTTACTTTGATAGATCGGAATTTTACGGACACAGCGATACTAAACATGTATTTTTTTATTATTTAAATTCTTTTATTAAAAATATGGCAAAAGGTTTTTTTTTAAACTGGTATTCCCTTTAAATTTTATTGTTAAAAACCTTTTTTTTAACTAATTTTTACTGGTTTTTTAGTCCCTAGAGGGGACAAGAACTTGCGATGTTTTGTTCACTCCTGCAGTATGATGTTATGCCAAAGCATTACTTTTTACCGTGATCTGATAAGCAATCTATCAAGCCATATCACAGGCATGGCTTGATGGGCAATCTTCAATATCAGCACTGGGGCCATTCAGAAGGTCCCCAGCTGCTATGACAACCCCGCGATCTTACAGCGGGGGGGTAGGGGGGGGGGGCAGTGCGGGATCCCCGAACATCGATCAGAGCATTAAAATGCCGCTGTCAGAATTGACGACTGCATTTAAAGGGTTAACTGCTCCAATCAGCAGCTTATCGGAGCTGTTGCAGGCAGTTTCAGCTGTAAGAAACAGTTGGCACCCGCACTGTATGGAGCGGGATCGACCTGCAGATACCCCGAATCTGCAGGACGTAACTTTAAGTCTTGTAGCATTAAGGGGTTAAGAACCATCTTCCGCATTAAGAAGAACAAGGAGTCCTGGAAGTGATGATTTGGCCCCACAGAGTCCCGATCTCATCATCATCCAGTCTTTCTGGGATTACATGTAGGGACAGAAGGATTGGAGTGAGCCGACATCCACAGAAGATCTGTGCTTAGTTCTCCAAGACGTCTGAAACAACCTCCCTGCCGAGTTTCATCAAAAACTGTGTGCAAGTGTCCCTAGAAGCACTGATGCTGTTGTGACGGTAAAGGGCGGTCACGCTGTTTTTGAAAGCATTCTAACTTTGCATCATTTTTGCCACACCTGCCTAAACCCTTTACACCAGTGTTCCCCAACTCCAGTCCTCAGGGACCACCAACAGGTCATGTTTTCAGGATTTCCTCAGTGTTGCACAGGTGATGTAATTATTGTCGGTCCTCAGACATTGCCACAGGTGTACTTACTATAGGATATCCTGAAAACATGACCTGTTGGTGGTCCCTGAGGACTGGAGTTGGGGACCCCTGCCTTACACAGTGCTGTACACCTCATAAACTATTAAAAGGATGTGTACATTTGGCTTTTATAACATTTGACAGCAACAAACATGATAACATTAAATGCGCGTTACTTACTTCAAAATCCTCTTCGTAGTTTGTGGACTCCTCGTTGGCGGTATCGGTGCTATGCAGAGTCTCCTCAATTTCCTTTAAATACAATTATAATAAATGTAACAAATTAATAAAAGTTAATGCAGAATGACTTTATTGCTTGAAGTGACTCACTAGTCCCAGGACAAAATGTGTCCAGGGACTGGAGGGGGGAGTTATATTATTTGGCGCATCTTCTTGGACAACCAATCCACCTGTTCCAGGAGCCTCTCTTCATACGTTCAACATGGCTACAGCGATGCTCAGACTACCCAATGCACCCTGAGCACTGGTGGTACATCAGTAGTCCAAGACATTACACACTGCTCTGATTGGCCAGCACTGGTCATGTGAGTAGTGCTGGCAACTGAGGAACCAGCATGCGCCGCCTGACTACCGATTCACAGTTTGCATTGAGCGATGGGCATATTGGGAGAGACCTAAGGAACAGATGGATTGGTGGGAGAACTTGGAAAAGTTCAGAACCAGGTAACATAACTCCCCCCTTCAGTGCCTGGAGAAATTTAGTCCCGAAACTGAAGGGTTGCGTTAAAGTTTCATAAAACTTGTGACAAGTCAGAAGAGACCCATATTGATCCCTAAATTAAAGTGGGCTCGGCTGAGTGTTGTGCCCCTTTCGCGTTGAGAGGCTTTTCTCATCTCTCCTCAGACAGAAGAGCATATGGTGTATGGACCTACATACTTCCTATGGATACACAAGAAGAAAAGGGGGCACAATGTTTAGCTGCGGGCTCCTCTGTTTTAGCGATACCTCAGCACCCGGATTCAGTGTCATCACGTATTAAGGCCAGATATAGTGCGCCTCCTCACGTACTCACATAGCAGCTTATCTGTGGACAGAGGTCTGTTTAAAAACCTCTTCAGTCGGCGGTAGTAAAATAAAGTTCTTACTCACCTTTTCACGCTCCCCCACTTCCGCGTCTCACCGGCTCTCCAGTCCATGGTGAACGTCACTTCCTGGAGGGGAGTGATGACGACCCGACACTTAGGCTGCATTCAGACGAACGTATATCGGCTCGGTTTTCACGCCGAGCCGATATACGTTGTCCTCGTGTGCAGGAGGGGGGGGGGGGGTGGGGGGGAGGATGGAAGAGCCAGGAGCAGGAACTGAGCTCCCACCCCCTCTCTGCCTCCTCTCCGCCCCTCTGCACTATTTGCAATGGGGAGAGGCGGAACGGGGGTGGGGCTAATTCCCGAAACTTAGCACCGCCTCACCTCCGTCCCGCCTCCTTTCATTGCAAATAGTGCAGAGGGGCGGAGAGGAGACAGAGAGGGGGCGGGAGCTCAGTTCCTGCTCCTGGCTCTTCCATCCTTCCCCCTCCTGCACATGAGGACGTATACCGAGCCGATATACGTTCGTGGGAATGCAGCCTAAAGGCCACGTTCAAAGTTACACTCATGGCTTTTTGTAATTGGCTTTCATAAAAATTTTCTGATTGCTATGCTTGTATTGCTTTCCAAGACATGGCGGACTGGAGGACTGACACCTTAGCAAATTCTGTCAGTTAGAGTAAACTCATGGGTGGTCTCTCAGCTTCCCCCAAGCCTGCTTCTGTCTTATGAACGTGTACAAGAAACATTGAGCGATTAACCATTGGAACGAGCGAATGACAGGCGATGATTTTTATGCCTGCATTAAATGAATGACGAATTATCATTCAATCATTCTTCTTGTTTACATTGAATGATTATTGTTCATTTTCGCATAACGCACCAATTAGTTGAATGATAAACATTTTGTATAATAGGGCCCAAGCTAATATTACAGAGAGCTGTATGACGATACTGGGAGGGGGATAGTGGAGGAGATTAGGAGCACAGAGAGCAGAAAAACTAGTGGACAGTGTTGGGAGATATGGGAAGATGCTGATGGAGAAACAGCTGTGTAGTATTGAGTGGGTGTGGTCATGCTACACAGCCTGTAAAAGAAGAGAGGAGGAGCTGAGCGCTCATGAGAAAGACTAGCTTATCAGTGCTGGGAATGCTGCAGTAACTTGAATGTTGGAGAGCATGCAAACCAAATACAAGGCTCTCCAAACACATGAGAAGAAAAACTCAGATAAGCGCATCATTCTTTTTCTGCAGGGACTTAGTAAGATATGTATTGATTTTTTATGCACAAAGTTTTCCAAGGCCTTTAAATACATTATAAAATGCCTGCAATATCTAATCCCTATCAATCTATCCAGCATTGCAGTGTGTGGGCGTTGGAAACAGTTTCTGAGTGCAGCAAAAAAAGCTCTCATCTGCTCCTTCTATAAATGTTTATGCTGCTGTGCCCTATAATCTGATGTAAAATCCAGCGAGCACACAAAAAGCAAATAACTGGGAGTAGAAGTGTCACGGCTCGGTTTACAATTCACTTTGAAGACCATTCAAAGAAAATAGCAGAGAATGCCTAATGCTTATCTGGCAAGGCTCCCCGGTTACTTCACAGGACCGAGGCCACCACTGCAATTATTTTCCAAAGGGCAGATGTTTTTGCTTTCAAGCAGGTTGGTAGGTGAACAATTATTTGTCCCTCTCAGGTCTGTGGCGCAGTCAGGCTGGCTTTTTCCAGACAGCGGAGTTTTCCTAAACGCTTTAACTTTTATTTTTATCATTTGCGGTAAGCAAGAAAGTTGAGATGCTTCTATTCTAATGAGCCACATTACGATGCTTCCCCAAAGCGACAGCGTGACACCCAGTCAGCAGAGGTCATGCTTACCTTCTCATCAATGCTCTCCTGCTTTGCCAGGGCTTCCTTAGAGCGGCTTTTCGGAATTGAAATGTTTTCCTATCCAAATGGAGACAAAACATTTTTTCATCGTTAGCAAAAAAAAAAGCAAAAAAAAAAAAAAAGGTCACGGTAAGAATATCTGCATCCCGGGAGGAGACAAAATAATTACATCCCGGCCAATAGCAGAGGCTGCAAAAACTTTTCTCTGCGTCTTGGTTTTTAAAGAAAGTGATCGGAGCCAAACCGTGAGCCAGCTGCTGCTTCAGCTTGTTAGTGCGATGCCTATGCGGATAGCTACAGGGGTTTTAACCCTTCATGCCCCAGGACATACATTTACGTCTTGCGTGTGTGGGGTTTGTATGGAGCGGAATTGGGAGTCGATCTCGCTCCATGCAAAGTGGGTGCTGGCTGTCTTCGACAGCTGACACCTGTCTGCAACAACCGTAATCGGCACTCATGCTGACTGCGTCTTTTTCAACTGTGTAGACTGTGCTCTCTTAGACAGTGAGTCACCATAAAAGACAAATACCTCGCTAATATATATATATATATATACATACATACTCACACATACATACATTCATTCACACATACATACATATACGTACATACATACATACATACACACACACACACACACACACACACACACACACACACACACACACATACACACATACACACACACACACATACATACATACATACACACACACATATACATACATACATACACACACACATATATACATACATACATACACACTCACACATACATACATATACGTACATACATATACATACACACACCGTTAAGTAGTCGCTCATCGTTGTCTTTCAGCGTGATGATGAGGAGCCTTATCCGGGATTTACAGCGGGATACAGCTGATACTATTGTGTCAGCTGTATCCCGCTACCTGATGACTGGCTGGGTATGAAGAACAGAGCGGTCCAGCTGTGTTCTCCATACCTGGCACGGAGAGCTCGGCTGTATAACAGCCGGGCGCTCCGTGCAGAAAACATCTGGATGCAGAAGACAAGTGGGGACACTCCGCTTGTCTTCTGCATCCTCCGCTTCGAGCGCTCGGCTGTATAACAGCCAGGCGCTCGGAGCGGGGAACAACTGTATGCAGAAGACAAGCGGGGACACCCAGCTGGTCTTCTGCATCCTCCGCTGGCAGCGCAAGGTGATCGCTCATCTTGCACTGTAAATGACACAATGATGATTGCTCAAAAGCCGCTTGAGCGACAACTATTGAGTGATTAGCATTGTGTCTAAATGGACCTTAAGAAAGCACAGTCTACACAGTTGTAAAAACAGGAGCCCGATACACGTTGGCCAGACAGACACCAATAGGACAGCTCTTTAGGATATAGAGGCCTAAGGAAATGTTTATGTATATGCTATAAGCCTTCCCCAGTGTATACATTAGGCAAATAGCACAGATACGCATTGTTATACTTAACTTTCACAATTTGGGACAACCAGAAATGAGTACCTGGGCCAAAACACACCTCATCTAGTTATTTACTGAAAACTGTCAGAAGGTTTATGCTGCTCTAAACACGGCAGCGTGAAATACCGACGGGCTCCCTCATTAACCGAGAACTACACTTCACTTAAACTTTAGAAAAACTTGGCATGCGGAGAATTGTCCACCGGGAGGCTCCCCTCCAACTTCTCTAAACACAAATAAGGAGTCAATCAAGCTGAGCCGGGTGGTGAGAAGTCAAATGGGAACTACCTGACAGATACTGCTACCCATGACCTTTTTAAAACTATGCTTCCTCTGAAGCTCTGCAGCGTCTCAGTGTCACACAGAGCAAAAATCCACTGCAAGTCCGCAGCATATTTCATAACACAAATGCAGATTTTGACCCTTTACAATGAATCTAATCACATCGGTGGTGAAGCTCTGCAGCAGACATTGACACGCCACGAACTTAAAAGTCAGTGATGCAGGTCAATTTCCACATGAAATTTCCACTGCATGTGGATGACACAGAATGTAATCTGCAGCATTCCACCCCGTGTGCTGAGACCCCCGTCTCCAGATCCCGGAAAAAGGTGGTCCCGTGTGCCCCCTCTCCTCATTACTGCAGTAAGAATGAGACTGAATGGAGTGCTTGTCGCAGAAGCGCGCTCATGCTCCATTCACTTTCAATGCAGAGATAGCCGAATGGTAAGCGCTGGGGTATTTCCGCCGGCCCCACTGAAATGAATGGAGTGCCAACAGCGCATACTCAGTCAGCGCTCCATTCATTCTGACATCACTGCGAAGGAGAAGTGACCCCTGCAGTGACAGGCAGAGGGGTACATGGAACCTGTTGTTGAGATTGGCAGGTGTCTCAGCAGTGAGACCCCCACCAATCAGCAAGTTATCCCTTATCCCATGGATAGGGGATAACTCGTGATCCTAGTACAACCCCTTTAAAGAGGTTTCTCACATCCAGAAGCTGTGCAGGTACTGCTCACCCTACTCACTTATTAAGTATGATCAGTAGAGATGAGCGAGTATAGTCGCTAAGCACATTACTCAAGCGAGTAGTGCCTTAGCCGAGTATCTCCCCGCTCGTCTCTAAAGATTCGGGGGCCGGCGCTGGTGACAGGTGAGTTGCGACGGAGAGCGGGGGGAGAGAGGGAGAGAGAAATCTCCCCTCCTTCTCGCTCCCCCCCCCCCGAATCTTTAGAGACGAGCGGGCAGATACTCGGCTAAGGCACTACTCGCTCGAGTAATGTGCCTTAGCGAGTATACTCGCTCATCTCTAATGATCAGTCAACTATCGGCCCCTTTTCCATAAGTAGGACAAGAAGCCCGAAGTACAACTGCTCCTGATTCTAAGCTCTATATGACATCAGGCAAACAGATGGATGTGTTGCCGTCTTTTACCGGAGAATTGTTTTTCTTCGTCTCGTGCGCCCGCGTTCTGCGGTCTTTCTTATCTCTGTGTCTTTGTTCCTTGTCTCCTTCCCTAAAATGTAAAAATATGCAAAGAATATGCAAAAAATATTTTAGGCGCTCTAAAGGAACATACACATTGAATATGAACGCAGGAAATACCTGCTAAATTTATTACAAGGAAACCTAAAATAGTGGCAAATAGCAAAATGCCAAAAGCAAAATATGCAAATATGCAACGCGTTTCGTCGCTCCTATGGCGACTTTCTCAAGCATAAACATGTATAGTCACATACAGCCATTTATATGTACAAGCAAACACTTACATTAGAACACTGACCAATCCTGATTCATTCATCTGTTTCCTCCAGCGTGTCCTGATGGAAATGCACGCTGGGGCTTGCCGCCCGGTGCAGTCCGTGGGACTTCCGGGTTGCGGCCACCACGTCAGACGTCATGACGCCCAAGGCGTCATGACTAATATCCGGTGTATATACGTGGGCTTTTTAGCCCGGTCTGTAGGATTTCCGGGTTATGGCCAGCACGGAAGGCGTCATGACGCTCCGGTCGTCATGACTACCACCAGGCAGATATACTTGGGATGTGTTACCCACGGCTCTCCACCCGGAGGTAAGATGCACTGACGCTCTCACGTCCTATATCATGTGACCACACCTAGTGTGTATCGTTGCCATGGTTGCATCACTACTCCCGGATCACGGGCCAGCTTAAAGTTACAAAGCGCAATCTCTATGTGACCCGCTGCTAACAGCAAAGGGGGCCACATACTCTAATATACCCAACACAAAAGATATTTACTTGTATCCATGAATATTTATAAACCCTATGGGGTGCATTATGAAATTTATAAAACATAAAAATAGGTATATATACATATGTGTACATGAAAGCTGGTTACACAGATGTATATATAAATATACACATTTGTCTCGGATATTCGTAAGAGGAGCGCGCTGTCCTTATTGTTTTTCATTTTCCTTCCCTAAAATGTTTTTCTTTCGCTCTGTCTGAATATGCTAGAGATTCCTCTTTGGACCTTTGATCTGAATGCGTCTCCCTCTCTCGTCTGCTGTGATGTCTCTTCTCTCTGTCTGAGGCCTCCCTAAGTTTTCTCTCTCTCCTCCTTCTTTCCTCATCAACTTCCCGACTATTAAAGTCCTCTCGCTGCTTGCTGTGTCTTAGTTTTCGATCTTCGTGCTCTTCGCTCTGGAATAAGACAATGCATGACACAATTACACGTTTAGTAGGTCAATCATTAACTCTTTGCTGCTGAAGCCCTTTATTGCTTTTTTTAGTTATCATTTTTCACTCCCTGATGTCATTCACTGAATGGCTGTGAATGATCGAGCGCCGGCTCTGATTGGCTAAGCCAGTGGCGCTCATGATCCAATCACAGCACTCACTTGCTGGAGGCGGGATATTCAAAGCCCCGTTACCAGGAAGAGAATGCTGTCAGCGCAGAGGATTACACTGCAGCCTGCCGCAGCGCTGGAGACCAGTTCGAAGCCCTGGGACGCTGTCTGCAATGCGAGTATTGCTATTTTTTTAGTCTAGTGTAGATAGGGCATATTTTCAGAAGGGGCTTATATTTTAAGCCCCCTTCCCCTCCAAAAATAAGGATAGGGCTTATTATCGGGAAACACTGTACTTTTTATTTAAATGAATAGAAAAGCACAGAAGTCTATGCTTCTCTATAAAGCGGACCATCACAAAAAACACAGACACTGTATTTATTTTTTTAAACACTGTAGCCATGAGACGACATATGCCTACACAATGGCGTTTAGATGTAGCAATCGCCCAAAGCATACTTGGTGCGCTACACCTGTTTCATTAACTGCCCCATGTTCATTCGTTGCACTGTGCTGTTTGTGAGCCATTGCTTTATAAAGATGGTATGCCCATGCAAATAGTTAAGGCACGCCATGATAATGCGCCTTACCAGTCAAGCCTGGCAATGCCACATCGGTATGTCAGACCTATATGAAGGCATTACTCCTGTCATGTGATGTGAACAGTCTAGCTGAGAATCTTCCATTGTAGTTTTACACAAATAGCGCAGCGAGGTGCAGAACATTTACCTCCCGTTTCCTCTCTTCCTTTTCTCGATGTCGTCTTTCTCGATCCTCACTTCTGTGTTTGCTTTTGTCTAAGAACGGAAGATTAATAAAATTAAAAATCTTAATTTCTTAAAACTCATGGACGATTGTCAATTTTTTTTGTCACTAAATGAACTGAAAAAAAAAACAACTAAGAGTTGAATGCACGCAGGACTTTTTCATCTGACGTTGCTGCATCCCACAAACCAGAACTATTTTTTGCCAAATGAGCTGCATGAGGTTTATTGCCAGACGAGTTGTAGTTTATCAGGTATATGTGACATTTTTGTTCACTTCTTATTGTCTTTTTTGAGAGGCTAAAGAAAAAAACAGCAATCTTGGCATTTAAATAAAATATATATATATTCCATGCACTGTACGGGATAAAGGACCTAACATTTTTAGAGTACAAGTTATTATGAATGTGACCATACATCATTTTTATTTTTTCCTTAAAAAAAGAGCCTTGCAGGAACCCTTTTTTTCCATTCCTTGAAGGCGACCCTCCAGGCCCGGAGAAACAAAGATGGCCGCATTCCTGATGCATACTGTGCATTAGTATGCATTGGTAGCCTGAGGCCTCATATCCACGGGCATAAATGAATTACGGATCACCCATGTGGACAATCCGCAGCTCAGTATGCCCCATAGACAATCATTGGGCATCTGAACGTAATTAAATACCTGCAGATGTCATTTTTCTCGGCGAGTGGATTGTACTTGCGGTAAAAAAAAAAAAAACGCAGCAAGCTCCCTTTTCTGCAGATTACGGACAGCTTTCACTGAAGTGAATGGAAGCCGTTCGATCCGCGGCACATCCGCAGCTGACAATGCAGGCGTGCCATGGATCCACAGGAAAGCAGGACATTTGAAAAAAAAAAGCACTGTGCAAGAGCGGGACAAGCTGGCCGGAGCGCCGAGCGCATCCGCCGTGCAGAAGAAAAAGAAGAACCGGCCAAGTTGGAGAAGACCCGCACCGCATCCGGACAGGTGAGTAAAATGTCCATGACTGCGGGCACGGGTGGATTCTGATGCGTATTCCTGCACTTGGAATCCGCTCGTGCCCGTGGACATGAAGCCTAAGACATTTCATGCTGATCAGATCAGTGATCGCTGCTCTTGTGGGCAGCACAGGTCAATTAAAACAGGTGTAGTGTCTCAGGCTAATGGTGCATATGAATACACAGTGTGCATCGGGTAGTCAGTGAAGCTGGTGTGGCCATCATTGTTTCTCCAGGCCCAGAGGGTCACCTTAATATTTTTTTAAAAACTTTATTTATTAATTTTTTTAAAAACGTTCTTATTGCCCCTTAAGGGGACTTGAAGATGTGATCGTGAGAGCACTGTCTGGCCGACAGGGGCTGGGTGCGCTTTCTGCTGCTATCATGTATTCGTTGCTGCCAAGCCAGCGCCCCCTTCTCTCTTTCACGCCATCCCCTGTATATGCCAGTCCGGACCTCTACTCACTGGACCTTCTCGCTTGCCTGGTGGTGGTGGATAGAACAATTAGCAGAGCCACGGCGGTGAAGAAAAAAGCTTCCTCACATGGGCAGGCGGGAAGTAAAGCTTCCTTCTCGTTGATTGATCCTGTCTCCAGAGTTGGCCTATTGCTGAGGTGGAGCTGGCCACTCCATGAGGACGCTGTAGCGTGGTGCAGCGCCCCACAACTTGGCAAAGAAATCAAATTTTGCGTTTCTATATACAAATAGAATCTCAAAGATCCCAAAGGGCTCCTGCGGACGGGGGCTATCTGTATATCACAGCTGGCAACGACTGTATATGGAGTGGACTATAAGCAGATAGGTGGCTCATAGTAACGTTAGTGCGCTGAACTCAAATAGGATATCCGTTTTTTTCTGCCATGTAAGGTTTTCCAGTTATGGGGAATAATGTAATCCAATTGCCATTGTAATGTATATTTTGGAAATCTGCCTCTACAATTAATCCAGTCGGCTCACCATTAACCTTGCCTAATAAAAAGAATAACAAAAGTGATTGCGCAACTATTTCACAATCACTGTTACAGACCACATGCTGACTGAACACTATAAGGGTAGGTTTATGTAACATATAGGGTATGTCTCCACATGGCGGAAACGCTGCAGATCATCCACCAGTAAGTTGTAATTAATGAACTGGTCTTACAGGTCATTCATTAGACTGGGACTATTTTTCTACATTTAATAACAATATGGCTTAGCGGCGAGGATGCCTGAACAACCCAGACAATTTCTGATAGGTCTGCGGACAGTTCACAACAAAGACACAGCGGAGGAAAAGAACATCCTTGGCGAAGTGGGCCTATCACAAGTATTACGAAATAAAGTTTGGTGGCCTAGATAAGAAGTGACACCGCACATCATCTGTGTGTCATGTAACACTTATCTCACACAGAGGCTGAAAGGCAAGAGTAGAAGCCATTTGCCATTCTGATGGTATGGCGAGAACAAAGAGACCGCTATACTGACTAGTATTTCTGCATGACAAATACCAACGGTTTCTGAACATTCTGTATCCAGATATACCTTTTGCAATAAAACCCGTGCCTCATGACACCAGATTACCCATTCCTGATCCCATAGGAGGGTTACTATTGGCCTCTGGCTGCACAGCATCCCTGGGACTACTATGGTGGTCCTTATTACTACTTGGGCTAATATAGGAACACTGGGGCCACTATAGGGGTCCCTATCACTACTGAGGCCACTGTGGGGGACACTATTACTACTGGGGCCACTGTAAGGGACACTGTTACTACTGGGGACACTATGGGATCACTATTACTACTGAAGCCAATGTGGGGGTCACTTACTACTGGGGCTCATTCCCATGGACGTAAGCGCATTTAAGTCATCGCTTTCGCCCGTGTTATTTTCGCCTGCACTGGCGTGTTTTTAAGTGCACAAATACACTGCATATTTGGGCATGCAAAAAAGAACATAGACAGACAGGCTCATTGAAATGTTTTTTAAATCAAGAACAAAAAAAATACTCCTCGCAATGCAGGAGAAGAGCTGTCTGGACATGGCTGAGCACCGTCAGTTGAAGAAAGGGAAGTATAAAGTTTTTTAAATTTTTATCACCTTTTTTTTTCGTTTTTTCAGGAAGGGCTTATATTAAAAGCCCTTCCCTGAAAAACAATTACAAGGTGGCAGCATCTTGATCCACTACTGCAGCTGTCATCTGTGACAGCTGTGGTAGGGAATTCTTTATTCCCTGCAGGGATGAAGAATTCCTTTGCTGCATCTGTCACAGATGTGGCAGGTGCAGCAGGGAATTCTTTTTCCATGCAGGGATGAAGGAAACATCTGCCGCATATGGCAGATGTGTTTTTCATCGCCACGGGGACACGGCAGTCGCGGACAGGTAAGTTTTTTTCTTCTAAACTAAAATTGTTGTTTTTCAGGGAAGGGCTTATATTTAAAGCCCTTCCCTGAAAAACAATTACGGGGTGCCGGCAGACCATTGCCTTCAATGGAGCCCCCGGCAGCAGCCGTAGCTCCATTGAAGACAATGCGTGCATTCCCTGTGGTGCACGCACGTCCTATCTTTACAGGCACGAACCTGTAAAACATGGACATGTGAACACACCATAAGGAATGCGTTGCTTGTAATAGACGCGTGTTTTTGTGCGCGTGTATGCACGCACAAAAACACACTTGTCTGGAGCCACCCTAAGGGAAGTACCATCTAAATATGATGGGCGACTCTTGCCGGTTCTTACAGAGGAAGTCAAGATCCAAGCATCATTTTCCACCACAAACAGTTGAATAGCAATGTTACGGCACGCCCAAACAGGAACAATAATCGCCGGGACGACTGTCAAGTGCTTAAAGGAGTTCTGTCATTAAAAAAAATAATAAATAAATAAATCCATATGTACCTATTCCTCCCCAGGCAGCCAACTTATTGATCTCCTCCTGGCTCCTGCAGTCCCCAGGTCACCTCACCACAAGCTAACTGGATTTTTCTTCTTCTGCCATGCAGCTGCAGGCATCTTGCGGCAGGTCAGTGTAGGCTATGTCATAGCGTTCATTGTCTAGCGGGAAGTGTGGGATGGTATGTCGGGCTAGTGCCGAGACTGCACATGCCCGCTGTCTCATGGCCTTAGTGTAGGAACTCTCGCGACTAGACTGCACGCACGCGCAGTCTCAACATTGGCCCGACATTGCATCCAGCACTTCCTGCTAGACAGTGAATACGACGTTACTAGTGACATAGCGTACGTTGACCTGCAGGAAGAAGACTGCAGCTAATGGATGCTTCATGAGGTGACCCGGGGGGACTGCAGGAGACAGGGGAAGATCGGCGGGGACAAGGTGCGGCAAGTAGACTACCTGGCGAGGAATTGGCAAGTCTTGATTTATTTATTTTTAATGACAGAACCCCTTTAAGCGCCCAACAATTGCCCCATGTAAAAGGGCCCTTATACTCCAGTAACACCAGAGCTGTATTCAAACTTCTGCTGGTTGCCGTTAAACAGCTCGGATTTGCTCCACCCTATAGTCAAACTAAGAGCACTGCATAACTTTTTTTGAGCGAGTCCAATACTGTCACTTACCCTGACTGTCTCTCAGCTTCCTTTCCTCTCTACTCAAGTCAGATGTTCTAGATTCCTTCCTTGGTTTCTCCCCCCTGTCCATTCTCTCCATCTTCTCTCTGTCCTTGGTTCTCTGCCTCTCCGAAGCATGATGGCTGTCCTTGTCTCCTTCTCTCGCTTTCTCCTTCTCTTTACGGGGCTCTTGACTATCGCCCCTCTCTCTGTCTACATGTCTGTTTCTGTCTGGATTCTTTGGACGCTCCCTTTCTTCGACCTTCTCATCCGGCTTGTGTCTGCGTTGTGCACGGACGTCTCGGTCTTCCTCTCTGTGATGTCTTCTTTCCTTATGTCTCCGGTCGTTAGCGCTGTCAGATTGTATAACCTGAATCAAGAGTGCAAAATGAAGCCAAAAGCAAATACAATACGGTGAGTAAAAGTCAGCGGAGCCTAGCGGCAGGAAAAGAAGGGGTATCAACGGGCGAGCAGTCACTGAACATGATCTGCCATTCCCGAGGAGTAGCACACAGCTCAGGAGTGGGACAGGCGAATACTGACACTGCGCTAACCCCCCCCCCCCCATATATCAAGAGAATGGGGTCCGTAGACCCCTGTTCGGTACTCCAGAAAGATGTATATGAGTTAACGGTGGCGTCTATGGATGAGGCTTATAGGTGTTGTAGTAACAGCTGACTATAATCTACAATGCAGAGAGCCACATGCATTACCTCCTCCTCTCTAGAGTGCTGTTAGAGGAAGAAGGGGACCCCTAGTCTTCAGATAGGGGGGAATCCTGGAAGAGGAACTTGCATCTGGCTAACTTCACTTTGTATTGCGCTTGCCAACATGCAATTGCCCTGCAGATGCGAGGCGGTTTTATCTCAAAACCACCTTGCATCACTTTGGGGAAGTAGCAATCAGCCGTGGCGGAGGATCGCGGAGTGTCTCCCATTGTTTCCAATGGGGAAACCTTGCATCGCGCCGTGTTCACCTAGCATGAGGTGTGATGCTGCCGCCGACCCCGTTGACAACAATGGCTGATTTGTTTCCCACATTGCACTGTGATGTGATGCAGGAGAAAAAGAAAAATTAAATCGCTCATGTATATGGGCCCCATTCATATTCGTGCGTCTCGCACAAATTTCGCACGATTTTCTTGGCCGTGTGAAAACCGTCTCTATCAGACATTTACAAGACATATGCTATAAAGGTTTTACATGGTTGGGCTGTATTTACAAGGGTGAGAGCGAGGCAGCTCAGGGAAAAACTGTCAGTTTTATGCACGATTTTCCTGCATTTGCAATGTGGTTTTGCTAAAAAAAAAAAAAAAAAAAAAAAAAACGCGCACAAACTGCATCAGATTTTCACGTTTGTTTAAAAAAAAAAAAAAAAAAAATCAATCCCATGTGGTTGTAACAGTGAAATGCTTTACAAACGGATCGCACTCGCATGTCATACAATGGCGGTGCGCTGTTCTTTCACACTACCACAGAAAAGAATGGCCGATTCAGTGATACAATTTTGGCGCTCTTTTCCTCCCTGAGAATCTCCCAAAAATCGGACATGCTGCCATTTTTCTATCTTGGACTATCAGTCCGAGAGAAAAAAAAATCACTCGTGTGTATTAGCCCACTAAATGAACGGGTTCTTTCTTTTCACAGGCGAGTTGCGTCCATCTCACATTCGAACAGAACTTGCCGTGTAATTTCAGCGTTCTACCCAGTTAAGTGTTGCTGCGACCCTTGGGAGTGGCTCAGTAAACCACTGCGGCCCTCGGACGGGGACACATTGGGCACCCCTAATGTCAAGGATTTCTTCTGGAGATCTATGGGGGTTTATGGCGATGATATTTAGGCTGCAGACGGCCGTTTCAGACTCCCGGTCGCCACACGTGGGGGGGGTTTGGCTATATGCAACCTGCCAGACAGCAGACTAATAGATTGGTGATCTTGTGGCTTGCGGCATGAAATCATTCCCATCTCTGACTGCGTATGACATTAGAAGGAATATTTAGTTCTCTGCTGTCTCCTAGGTTACGGTAAATCACACCAACCCTGCTGAGAACGCTCCGCTTCACCGGGAGCCGCTGGGTTTAGATTGTCAATGCAGGAGTCATGAAGGAAGGAAATAACCAGCGGCGGATCAGAGCGAACATTAGCAGGAATGATCCCAATATTACACAGTAAAGGAAAGCAATCCGTCACCTTCAGGTGTTTCCTGAGCTCCTCCGTCTTCCAGGTATCTTCCTTGGATTTATACTACAAAATATAGAAAAAACAACAGTTAATTAAATGGTCCCTGCACTCCGAGATAACGAGCAAAAGTACAAATCACTTTATGTATCTAAAATGAGGTTTTTGTGCTGAAAAATCCCTCTGCAGTGTTGGCCACTAGGGGTCTCCCTTGTTTCTAGCTCGCTGTCCACTGCCTGTTGTCATGTGAAGTCCTGACTCTAGTAACACACAGGAAATGGGGGAGGTGCTGTCTTATGCTGCCTATAGAAGTCTATGGAGAGTTGAGGGGAGCTACAGAGGAAGAGAGACTTACAAAGACGTGGCTGCTGCTAATGAGCAATAAATTATCATTGGTGAACACAGCTGGATGACTGTGAGTATAGCTACTGCCACTAGGAGGTAGACACTACGCAGAAAAAAAGAAAAAGTGTTAGCTCTTCCCACTTGGCAATATATTCCCACTGCAGGCACCAAGCAAATCTGTTTTAGCTTAGTGTCTGTAGGAGGCAGACCTATTTTCTCGCTAGTCCTCAGGCACTGTTTTAGGCTTGGGGAATAACAGGGAGGCAGGACTCTCTCTGTTACCTCAGCGAGGCGGGCGTGTGCAGAGCAAAGGTAATCGTTCTGTTGACTGCCCCAATCTCTGAAGAAAAGGAGGCACGTTTAAAGGAGATGTCCCGCGCCGAAACGGGTTTTTTTTTTTTTAAACCCCCCCCCCCCGTTCGGCGCGAGACAACCCCGATGCAGGGGTTAAAAAAACCACCCGCACAGCGCTTACCTGAATCCCGGCGGTCCGGCGTCTTCATACTCACCTGCTGAAGATGGCCGCCGGGATCCTCTGTCTTCATGGACCGCAGGGCTTCTGTGCGGTCCATTGCCGATTCCAGCCTCCTGATTGGCTGGAATCGGCACGTGACAGGGCGGAGCTACACGGAGCTACACGGAGCCCCATAGAGAAGAGGAGAAGACCCGGACTGCGCAAGCGCGGCTAATTTGGCCATCGGAGGGCGAAAATTAGTCGGCACCATGGAGACGAGGACGCCAGCAACGGAGCAGGTAAGTATAAAACTTTTTATAACTTCTGTATGGCTCATAATTAATGCACAATGTACATTACAAAGTGCATTATTATGGCCATGCAGAAGTGTATAGACCCACTTGCTGCCTCGGGACAACCCCTTTAAGCCTTAACTTGTAAGTAGCCCGCCAGAAATAGTGTTCCCTCTCTTTCCCATCAGAGCACTCTATTGACCATTAAAAGGCAGGCAAACATGAGGGGAAACAATGCTGGAGTGTTTTAACGGGTGAAAAGGGGTATTTAAAAAAGAAAAAAAGACTCGACCCTGAGGTAAGAATCTTTTTGCAGAGGGCAGCGATGAGTTATGTGCCGGAGGGATACCGGTCAGATTAAAAATCTAGGCCCAGTATTGAGGCCTGTTTAGGTTACTCCCACAGGGCAGGGCTGTCATTTGGTGCTCTGAGGGAGGGCTCTGCTTCCCCTCCTATCACTTCTCAGCGCGTGTTTTTATTAGCAAGGCTCCCTACTGCTCCTTCCTGCAGAGAGCCCATCTCTTGTACCCTGCTCTCAGTGTGGATTTTGCTGGGACTTGCAGTTCCATGACGGAGGACGCAAGCCTAATCAGATTCACTCACAGTCAGCATCTGTCCGGCAGTTTTCTACCGATCCACAGAGTGATACTGAGCTCCGGCTCAGGTAAGCTCTGCCTGGTAGCTAGCTTCCCCGTTTGTTAACCCCTCTTGCTTGCAGTTGTAGTGCACTTCAGTGTTTGGTTAAGAGTCCAAGGCATCTGTTTTAGTGCCATGTCTGACACCAGAGCAGAAGACTCCAGACAGGGTTCGGCCAAAGCCATATTTCATGCATGCTCCCACTGCAAGACGAAGTTTGCATGTGGACAGTTAGAACCCTTTTGCCCCAACTGTATCCCGTCACAGCAGATGGACGTAGAGCCGACTACTGGCACTTCTCTTGTTCCACCCTCTTAGACTGCCAAGCTGGAATGGACACCCTCCCTGTCACTGGCGGTTTCATGCATAACTCAGGTGTCTATGGCAATTCCGGATAAGTTAGACCAGATGTCTAGTACACCCTTTCAGGATGTATCTGACGGAGGCAACTCCATATTACAGGGCTTCTTCCCGCTCAAGATGGTCATCTGGGTCTCCCACAATGGTCCTCCCATTCAGCGCCTCCAAAAGTGCGCTCAGAATTTTACTCCAGACACAGCAGTCTGTCTGATGCCCCCTCTAATTCCGATCTGGAGGAGCAGCACGACTCCAAACTCTCCACTATGGTTGATATCTTAATAGCCACTATAGCAAATATCCTGCAGGTATCGGATCAGACACGACTACGTATGTGGTGGCTTTTCCCTTCAAACGCCCAAGCCGTTTTCGGTAGACTTTTCTTCTGCATGAAGACTTTGGTGATGTGTTAGCCAGGGAATGGAATTTTCCAAATAAACGCTTCACTGTGATGAAACCCTTAGACCTTATGTATCCCTTTCCAGAGGAATTAGTGAAAAAACGGTCAGTTTCACTGGTAGTGGATCCCGGTTGGCAGAACATACCACACTTCCTATAGTGGACACTTCATCTTTTAGGGATGTGTGGGACAGGAAGATTGGAACAATAGCCAAAACCTCTTTTGAGGCAGCGGACTCGGCTCTTAGGCCAGTTTTCACCTCAACCTGAGTCAGCAAAGCTACTGCTGAACGCACCAAGCAACCGCGCAGAGGTATCTATGAATGGGCAGATATGGTGCATCAGATAAGCTGGGCAGGGAAGTTCATTTGTGAAGCTTCCCTGGACACAGCTGAGCTCTTAGCTCGTACTTCGGTGGCTCTAGTTTCTATACGCCACATTGTGACTAATATCATAGGACGCTGATGCATCCTCTAAGGGGTCTTTGGCAAATCTCCGCTGTGTGGGAACAAGGGTTTGCAGCTGCCAAACTGGATGAAATCCTCTCTGATGCCAACGAGGGAAAAAAGTTCCCACCTACCACAGAATAGTCCTAGGCGGGCGAAAGTTACTGAGGAAATTATCTCAGTTTCGTTCCTTTCGTCCCCCAGTCCCCGGGCCTTGGATAGTGAAAGAGCATTACAAGATCTAAAGCGGGGCCCTCTTCCAAGCCCAAAATCTCCTGGTGTCCATGACCACAGCTCTCAAAGTCACCCTCTACTAAATTCTTCGCCTGATGGTAGAAGGTACCTACCATCTAGGGTTGGGCGACAACTTTCCCAGTTCAGGGAGCCCTAGACGCCAATTCTAGAAAGTCGTTTCTTTGGGCTATGCTATAGAATTCTCCACTCAACTTCCCAATCGCTTCTTCTGCTCCAAGATTCTACGGTCGCCTTCAAGGGCTGAGACTTTAGGTCAGGGGATACACAGTCTATCTTTCCAGGGTGTTATCATTCCCGATCCCCCTTCTCAACAATTTACGGGGTTCTACTCCAACCTAAATCAGTATGTAGAGGCCCAAAATTTCCACACTACTCTGGACATTTTGTCCATATTCTGGTGGATCATCATCCACCCCAAGTCCTTCCTCTCTGCCTTGTACTGTCTCCTAGCTACTGAAATCACATCTACACTGCTCAGTACAGATGTAAAGTGGCCTCCATAACGCTGTTATGTGTTTGTGTGTGCTACAGAGAGTGTTAGGCTCCTTTGACATGGAGCAATTTGTCGTTGGGGTGAGCAAACAAGTAATTTGCTTTCATCTACACATGCAGAAAAAAAGTGTTTACATTTTTCATCAATTTCTTGCTCAGCTCATTCAGTCTATCGTTGGTCTGTCAGGGGGGTCTGGAAATGCCTGAAAATGGTTTGCGATCAATCCCCTTTAAATGGTCAATGACAAACAGTGATTTTTCTGCCTGCATAACATGAATGAATGAATTAGCATTCAATTGTTGGTCATGTTGTCATTTTTGCATGATTCAATGATTATTTGAATGACAATTGTTCCGTGTAAAAGAGCCCTTAGGTAGAAGAATCTATCTTCTCTGTGTGCAGTGTGTAGAAAACATCATAGCAGCAGTCTACACCCACCAGCTCAGAGAGAACTAGGAATTAAAGACAGGGCCTGCATTGAGGAAAACTGGTGATAAATCCAGAAAACCAGTCATATAAGATCAAAACCAGTCATTGTATATATATATATATATATATATATATATATATATATATATATATATATACACACATATACATATACATACACACATACACACTACCGTTCAAAAGTTTGGGGTCACATTGAAATGTCCTTATTTTTGAAGGAAAAGCACTGTACTTTTCAATGAAGATAACTTTAAACTAGTCCTAACTTTAAACAAATGCACTCTATACATTGCTAATGTGGTAAATGACTATTCTAGCTGCAAATGCCTGTTTTTTTGTGCAATATCTACAAAGGTGAATAGATGCCCATTTCCAGCAACTATCACTCCAGTGTTCTAATGGTACAATGTGTTTGCTCATTGGCTCAGAAGGCTAATTGATGATTAGAAAACCCTTGTGCAATCATGTTCACACATCTGAAAACAGTCTAGCTCGTTACAGAAGCTACAAAACTGACCTTCCTGTGAGCAGATTGAGTTTCTGGAGCATCACATTTGTGGGGTCAATTAAACGCTCAAAATGGCCAGAAAAAGAGAACTTTCATCTGAAACTCGACAGTCTATTCTTGTTCTTAGAAATGAAGGCTATTCCATGCGAGAAATTGCTAAGAAATTGAAGATTTCCTACAACGGTGTGTACTACTCCCTTCAGAGGACAGCACAAACAGGCTCTAACCAGAGTAGAAAAAGAAGTGGGAGGCCGCGTTGCACAACTAAGCAAGAAGATAAGCACATTAGAGTCTCTAGTTTGAGAAACAGACGCCTCACAGGTACCCAACTGGCATCTTCATTAAATAGTACCCGCAAAACACCAGTGTCAACATCTACAGTGAAGAGGCGGCTGCGGGATTTTGGGCTTCAGGGCAGAGTGGCAAAGAAAAAGCCATATCTGAGACTGGCCAATAAAAGAAAAAGATTAAGATGGGCAAAAGAACACAGACATTTGACAGAGGAAGACTGGAAAAAAGTGTTGTGGACGGATGAATCCAAGTTTGAGGTGTTTGGATCACAAAGAAGAACGTTTGTGAGACGCAGAACAAATGAAAAGATGCTGGAAGAATGCCTGACGCCATCTGTTAAGCATGGTGGAGGATATAATGTGATGGTCTGGGGTTGCTTTGGTGCTGGTAAGGTGGGAGATTTGTACAGGGTAAAAGGGATTCTGAATAAGGAAGGCTATCACTCCATTTTGCAACGCCATGCCATACCCAGTGGACAGCGCTTGATTGGAACCAATTTCATCCTACAACAGGACAATGACCCTAAACACACCTCCAAATTGTGCAAGAACTATTTACAGCAGAAGCAGGCAGCTGGTATTCTATCGGTAATGGAGTGGCCAGCGCAGTCACCAGATCTGAACCCCATTGAGCTGTTGTGGGAGCAGCTTGACCGTATGGTACGCCAGAAGTGCCCATCCAACCAATCCAACTTGTGGGAGATGCTTCTAGAAGCGTGGGGTGCAATTTCACAAGCTTACCTCAACAAATTAACAGCTAGAATGTCAAAGGTGTGCAATGCTGTAATTGCTGCAAAAGGAGGATTCTTTGACGAAAGCAAAGTTTGATGTAAAAACAATGTTATTTCAAATACAAATCACTATTTCTAACCTTGTCAATGTCTTGACTCTATTTTCTATTCATTTCACAACGCATGGTGGTGAATAAGTGTGACTTTTCATGGAAAACACAAAATTGTTTGGGTGACCCCAAACTTTTGAACGGTAGTGTATATATATGCAAATTTTGGTAGCAATCTTGACCTGCGCACCGCCCTAACCCCAGTAGACAGCCCTAACCCCATATACAGCAGATAGGATGGGAAGCCGCCTCTCCGCGGCCATCTGCCAGCGGCAGGATAAGCTGCTCCAGTTGCCTCCTTCTCTAATGCGCCACATAATCTCCTTCCAGACACCCTGGGATTTGCTCTTGGAAGACTTATACGTA
The DNA here is from genome assembly GCF_035609145.1 of Eleutherodactylus coqui. Classification (NCBI taxonomy): domain Eukaryota; kingdom Metazoa; phylum Chordata; class Amphibia; order Anura; family Eleutherodactylidae; genus Eleutherodactylus; species Eleutherodactylus coqui. Next base: position 102,864,996 of record NC_089848.1, on the reverse strand, counting down.
GATAGAAATCTTCAGTTTAAGGATCTGCTACCGGCACACTCCGCTTTAATAAATGTGTTTTTTGCAATTGGTTTTCATTAAAAATGTCTAATTGATTTCTATGATTGTATTGTTCTCCAAGGCTGCGGACACGAGGACTGAAACCTTAGCAGATTGTGTTACTCGGAGTAAGCGTGGTTTCACCCGGGTGAGAAAAAAAAATAGACCGATTTTCGCATGACGCGAGAGTCATTTAAAAAAAAAAAACGAATTATGAAGCCAATGATTTACAACGGTTTCCTTCCTATTAGCGATGTTTTCACTCTTGCCATTTTGCGAGAGCCAAGAAATAGCGGCATGCCCTATCTTTCTGCGATGTGTGCGGTTTTTATTTATCTCCCATGTTTCCCTATGGAGCCTCCTTTTTATCGCATCACAAAGCAGGAACTTGTGATTTTCATGCGATGCATTTTTAACATTAGAAAGTCCTATTGACTGGACGGAGGCCTCTTTCACACAGGCGACAGCAATATCGGCGCTACTAAATCGCTGCAATGTCGCAGCTTCATACACGCAATTTTGTAGCGTCAGCGATGCTTTTTCTTGTGCTACCTGCGATAAAAACTGCAGGATTTTATCAGTAGAAAGTGAACAGGACTTTCTAATCTTAACATCGCATCGCACAAAAAGTTTGTGCTATGCGATGCAACGCGATAAACAAGGAGGCTCCATGGGGCTACAAAACATCGCAAATCGCGGCTCTATAGAGCACGCCATCATTTTGTATTCTTGCAATGTTGCAGCCCACAAAACATTGCATTGGAAATCATGGGCTTCACATACAAGCCATTTGTAGCCTGTCGCATCACAAAAAAATCCCGCGATTTTGTAGCCCATGTGAAAGCGGCCTTAACTGACAACTCCTTCCCTACTCTGCTCCCTGCTGTGAAGGTGCAATCCCTGCAGTCTCTCCACTATTACAGCGGGCTGTATGACAGTGTCGAAGGATGATGGTGAAAGAGATTAGGAGGTCAGTGAGCAGAGAAAGCTACTATTACAGAGGGCTGTAATTCCCTGTTGGTGAATTTTATGCTATTATTGCCTACTAAGAGAGAAGATAGCTGTGTAGTATTGAGTGGGTGTGGTTATGCTACACAGCCTCTAAGGGAAAAGAAGGGAGGAGGAGCTGAGCTTCTGTACACTGATGAGAGAGATCAGCTGATCAGTGCCTAGAACACCCCAGAGTTACAAACCTGAATGTAGGAGAACCTGCAAACCAAGTATGGGGCTTTCTAAATGCACAAGAAAGAAATCTCAGTGCAAAAACAGATAAGTGCGTTATTTTTTTCTGCAGGAACTTTGTAAGATATGTGCGAATGTGTGGCTTTTCACCCACAAAGTTTTTCATAGATTTTAAATGCAATTGCTCAAAAAAACAGCACTTATTGGCTGGAGAGTTGTACCTCGGGGGTCAAAAATAGAATTTCTTCTAACACTTGTACAAGATGCGAACACATAAAAAGTAAAGCTTGCGATTTTTCGCATCGGTTTGGAAAATATATGGGAAAGGGCGTATGCTGGTTATATACATTGGGAGAAAAGTGCCCGAACACCCAAACATCAGAGGACAGAAGGATTGGGTACGCTGACTTTCCGATTCTTTGTTCCCGCGGCGCAGAAGGTTATTCTCCTCAAACATGGGGTATTGAGACAAGGCAACTCCGCATCATTGTGGTGGAGAAATACGGCAGAAGCTTTTAGTCATTGCCAGAGGGAGGAGGAGCCTATATGAATATTATCGAGCCTCATTGGACTCCTCTGCGCCCGTGCTGCAAACCTTGAAACGCAAGTCTTCAAAACTCCTGTAGCGATCAGTATAAGGGCTCAAGGGCGTTCTTTCACTGCGTATTACATATGCGATGCACGACCGCGTGATATGGAGTCAATGGACTATCAGGGATCCATGCACATGTGTGTGTAGATACGCACGAGATATAGATGGCAGCATGCTCTATTTCCCCACATACCACGCGGCGTGAGCCCCATACACTTGTATAGGCAGCGTACGCAACGCTGTGCATACGCAATACATTCGTATGGACGGCAATTCATACGCAACTACGCTAGGAAACAGAAGGGCATTTCAAAAACAGTCATACCGGGCATGTCCACGTGCGTGGGAGACGCGGCATTCACAGTACAGTCGCAGCCATACGTGGCCTCTGCCACCATTTACGAACGACGGTCTCACCAATACGGCCGCGGACATGAGACCTAAGTGACATCAGCGTGTTATCACTATACGGTAGCGCCCGCAGCTGAGGATACACCTTCCCTTTAAGGCATTATTTCCTCCTTAGGACCTACTTGGCACACGGACGATCTTTCTGTACGATGTTCGGTCTGAATTCGCACTGAATGAGAGCCCATTAATGTGAATGGATTCATTCATACCAGCGACTGTTCATTCAGCCCAACAGTCCGAGTTACCAAAATGGCAGCATGTCCTGTTCCTGTCCGATTCCCAATATTAGGCCAAATAACGTGTCCCACACATCTGACCGCACGTGGATGAGGCGTCCGTGTGCTGTCTGGCGCAAGAATCTTGGACGCAACTCGCAATCATTCGTATACCGTTATGGCTGCTTTCACGCGGACGACAAAAATTGCACGATTTCCTCGCGATGCGGCGGCGCTACAAATCGCATGTCTGTGAAGCCCAGGTTTTCCCACGGGTTCCTTCACAACTTTTTGTAGGCTGCTACATTGTGAGAAAACAAATCGCAGCGCGCTCCATACAACCGCCATCTGCGATGTTTTGTAGCCCAAGTTTCCTGATTGAGCCTTCCTTTGTGTTGCAACACGTCGCACAAAATCATGGTTTTCGTGCGGTGCGATGCAACTTTTACAGTAGGAAGTCCTGCTGTTTGTCCCTAAAATAAGGCCTGGCAGAACTAACAAAAATATAATAAAATACAAACAATCCACCACCTAACAGGCGCGGTCCGCTCCGCCGCACTTCTCCTCCACAGCTCCGCTACACTTGTTTGTAGTCTTCAGCCAGCGCCTCCCGATCAGGGGGTTCAAGAATCCCGCCTCCGGGAAGCGCTGGCTCTGATTGGTTCTCGAGCCCCAATGCTCAGCGAATCAGAGCCAGCCCTTCCCAGAGGCGGGAAACAAGAGCCACGGAACTGCCGGAGGAGAGGTGCGGCGGAGCGGACAGCGCCTGTTAGATGATGGATTGTTTTTACTTTCCTAATGCAGCTAGAGCTAATTTTTGGGGTAGGTCCTATATTTCAACCCCTCCCTCCCCCCCAGGAAATCCCATAAAAAGAATGCTACAAAGTAACTTTACAGCACCACAAAATCACGATATCGCCGCGAGGCAGCGATATCGCCCGTGTGAAAGAGGCCTATAGAAGGAGGGGCTTGTTTTCCAGGGTGCGACTGTGCAGGGAAAACATAGAAGGGGACACAGAGCTCAGAATCAATGAGGGTCCCTGAAGTCCGATGCCCCCCGACCATCAGCTGATTAGACATCCTACAATATACATGTAGATGACGAGCGCGTTTGATTTTAGTCGCCACGAGATTTTATGTGGCGCTCGACGAGGTTGGACGCTCGGTGCTAGAGAGGCGGGACAAGCCCCATCACAGGGCAGAGAGCGCCGCAGTCCTGTTGGGGGGTCCTTACTTCTGGGGCTCATCCACACCGGCGGAGGCAGTGAAATAAGCGGCTTTTCAACAGACCGGCGCGGCGCGTATTCACGGCGGATTTGGACTTTGTTTTTTTTTCCCACTGGGTTTTTCATGTGCGAAAAAAAAACACAAGAAGGTCCCACCGATTCCTCCTGCGTCAATCCGCCATGATTACACGGATCACAAGCAGTCGCTGCGTATTCACGCGGTCCCATGGACTTTAATGGCAATTTCTGTCCGTAATGCGGGCATAATACACGCTGCTAATCTTTCCGTGCGTGTAAAGTACAGACGTGTACAGCGCAGGTCTGAATACCCCGATGCACATCAACGGAGAGCGAAAATACGCCCGTGTGAATGAGCCCTTATAAACGGCCCGCTGATTTGTTAACCCTTTCAATGCCGCCAATTCTGACAGCAGCATTTAAATCCCCCGACCGATCTGGATCCCGTAGGGCCCCCTGCAATGAGATCGCCATTGGAAACCGCTGTAAAGTGCGTTTCTACAGACGCCCGTGTGAGAGCTGCCCAACGCTGTGCTGCAGATTTCACCGCGAGTTTTGGCACAGATCTCCATAACAAAACCTGCAGCGAATCAGCGCCGTGCGAACGCAGCTTCACGGGTCGATGCCCACATAGCGGTCAGTTGTGTTGTCACATGTACGGTCACAAACCTGCTGCATATATATATATACACACACACCACCACTGATATTGACTGGTTTAAGTAATATCCTCCCTCCCAGGCAACTTTCGACCTTCTGTGGAACTACAAGTCCCAGGATGACCCTGCCAGGATGGGCACAGTACGGTATATCATCAGATTATACTTCACCTTCTCTGGCTGCATGGTTCTGTGACTCCGTTACCAGGCAGGACACTCTCTTCTGTTGACAAGATGGGCCGGCGCCATGACACCCGGGCTTATGGTCACTGCGCATGCGCACAGGCAGCTTCACCAAGGCAACGGCCGCGTCCGTCTACTTGGCAACCGCGGAGCTCCGTGCACGAGCCTGAGAGTGTTCAGTGCGCATGCGTACTAAGTATAGCCTTTCTAGTGCTGCAAGTTGAGGGAGTGTCTGAGTACAAGGTGGTGGGATCCCTCCGCAGGGCTGCGGTCACACAGGTGGCTCAGTACCCTGAAACTACCTTGTAATTCAGCCGCAGACATGATAAAGTTCCAAGGCTCAGCTATGTAGCTGTCTCCTATCTATGGATCCATGATCGATCTATTTCCTGTGTTACAGGGGGCTGCGCTGCCAGCAGCAATCTTATATGGAAAACGCTAAATCAGTTTGTGTCGTATGCACATCCGCAGTTCGCGTCCGATCGGAGTGATATTCTGCATGAGCGTTCTTCAGCGCCCGGCAACAAATACTGGCGGAATTAAAAATCGAAAATTGTTGCCAATAACAACCAATCACAGCGCAGCTTTCATTTCTTATACCGCTGAGGTAAAATGAAAGCTGCGCTGTGATTGGCTGCTACAGGCAACGCAGATTTTCTTTTGGACAGCCTTCCATAACAGTGCGGTGCGGGGCGCGTTTTTGTGGCCCACTTTGTATATTCCCAGACGGCTAGGGCGGACTTTTATCTCCACTTTGTAAAAGCCATAACTTTATTTCTCTGTCGATATAACCGCATGAGGGTTTGTTTTTTGCGTGGCGAGCTGTAGTTTTTATTGGTGCTATTTCTGGGTACATTTAATGTATTGTGTAACTTCTATTACATGTTGTTTTTTTTACAGCGTTAATCATGCAGCATAAGTGACACGGTGATTTTGTTTCTGCGCATCACTACGATTACAGCAATACCAAAATTATAATTAGGTTTTTCCAGTTTTGCACAATAAAAACTCTTTAAAAAATAATACATTTTTTTTGGCTTTGCTACATTCACAGTCTCATAACTTTTTTTTTTAATAGGTATCATTTGTCAGGGATCAGACCCACGACCTCTTGTGATCCAGTCGGCAGCTGTCTCCACTAGGCTATCCAGGACTTGAGCAGTTCCCTTGCTGAAACTAGCCTTGTTCTGTACTTCCCAGTTACCTAGTTCCTGACCCTGATTGTACTTCTTATATAACCTAGCCCTGCCACTCCTTCAGTGCGTGATCCACCACCTTGATCAAGCTCCTCTTCCTCCTGCTCATCTGCAATTGTACCGATACCTACTGCTGCTGACCTCTGGCTTCCATTGGACTACGCTTCCGTCTTATCCCATTGTGCTGCATACCAATACCTACTGCTGCTGACCTCTGGCTTCCATTGGACTACGCTTCCGTCTTATCCCATTGTGCTGCATACCAATACCTACTGCTGCTGACCTCTGGCTTCCATTGGACTACGCTTCCGTCTTATCCCATTGTGCTGCATACCAATACCTACTGCTGCTGACCTCTGGCTTCCATTGGACTACGCTTCCGTCTCATTTCATTGTACTGCATTCCGTGATTTGCCGATATTGACTCCCGGGGTTACTCACCTCTTGGATCGTTGACCTCTTGGTCCGGAATGTGTAGAAACAGTACAGAAACTTGTTTTTTAATTTGGCGCCTGTCAGTTTTGTTCAATGTTTGTTAAGGTGTGCTGTTGGGATCTGTTGCTCTGAATGGATTTCCAGCAGAGCAGCCCCACAGATGGGGTTGATTGAGCTGGCTGGGTGTAGATTACTCCAGCCAGCTAATCACCACCAGTCTGCTGCACATATACACCAGCTCCTGTGTTAGACGCTGCTGGGCTTTCCTCTGTTTGTTCAGTGTGAACGGTATCATATTCCTACGTGTCCGTGTTGGATATGTGGTGTGAACAGTCCTGTTTAGGATGCATGGTGTACTGTGTTATATGCAAATCCCTGGCATGTTGATGTGAGCTGTGTGCAATCCTGCTGTGTTTCGTTTGTCGTCTGGGTGGGTTCCCAGGTTCCAGTGCGGGACCGTCCTTGTCAGGACGATTGCTCTGCAAGCAGGCAGGTTTCATGTTGAAGTTGTCTCGTTAGAGTAGGGACTAGTGAGACGAGGACCCTTGAAGTGGGCTCGCAGGCTTAAGTATCTTGGCCGAAATACAAACTAATACCTCATACATTCGTATCTATTTACACCTGTTTATGCGTGCGGGTATGCTTGGTTGTGTTTTGGGAGTTTGTCAGTCAGTGTGTTATGTCTGTTCATGAGTTTTGTCCGGTGTTTCCAAGTTCTGCCGGAGTTTCGCCAGTTCATCAGTGTGAATGACACAACAGAATGTACGTTTCAGGTGAGAGGTATGCGTGTCGTTTGGGCCCCTCGTTTGTGTTTGTGGTATGTGTGTCCTTAAGTACAGTTTGCAGTTTACTGTGTTCCATCTGAGTTCCTGAGTTCTTGTGTGAACTGGACTTAATGTCACAGCAAACACAAGTATAGCATAAAACACAGTCCATTTGTACCCCACCAGGGTAAGAATCTAGAGTCGTTCTCCCTGTCAGACTTGGGGCTTTTACTTCACCCACACCAGACCTCAGGCTTGCAGCCCTTTCAGCTCCACTGAGCTATAAACTTCCAAGACTGGTCTGTGCCAGACCTCAGGCTTCTAGTTCCCGATGCGGCATCTCCACACCGCCTCTCACCCTGGATGCTCAGCCAACTTCCCTGTGAGTGTGGCAGGAACTGACACTTTTATGTTTTGTTTCTGCCACACCCACAGGTGTTTATGCTCTTAGGTTCCAGGATGCCTGGCTGTAGCCCTCTGCAGACCATCCTGTATACTGCACTGCAACAAATGTCAAAAGTTTGGATCAGTGGGGGTCTATGTGCGGAGATACCCGCTGATCCCTGAAATTAAGGAGCTGCAGGCTCACTCAACTGCTGTGGGGAACAGGGGGGAGCTCTCTCCCCCCCCCCCCCCCCATCCCCACTGCAACCCCGGCGCCCCCGAATCTTTTCGTCCGAGTAGTCAGTTACTCGGAGAAGGCGGTGCTCGAGTGCAAAAACACCCGAACCGAGTACGCTCGCTCATCTCTAATTAGGAACAACACATTTAACCTCATTGACTACAATGGGAGACTCGAGTTTTTTTTTTCCTTCTCTCTCTCTCCCTCTCCCTCTCCTTCTCCCTCCCAAAAATTTGACAATGGCGCGCTGTGACGCAGCGGGGAGGGGCCAAAAACTGGGGTGTGGTCGAACACGGCTTGATGCTCGTTCGAGTAACGAGCACCATCGAGTACGCTAAAGCTCGGCAGAGTATGTTCGCTCAACTCTAGTGGGATCACAATAACCATATAAAATGCAAAGTAGAAATATATTTTTTTTAAACAAAGTATGGATGTATAAATGTACAAATAGCAAAAAATGCTATAAAATATGGCAATGACCATTCCATATAGACTCCTAAAAAAACTTGTAATAACATTGTTGCATACCAGCAGTGGGTATATCAAAGACATAAAAGAGACCCACCCATGATACAGAAACACCTGTCATTCATAGGTGGGATCAGACTCATCATGTAAAGGATAAATATGCAGTTCTGCTTCCCGTAATGTGGGCTTTAAACAGGCTTTTATATTAACACAAACCCCTCCCCTTTTCCAGTTTTTATGATCTCTTCTGAACAGTCAGTAACCCAGAGTGTTCATCGCCCAGGCACAGCTTTTATGCAACCAGGTCTCCGTTATTTCCATTATGTCGTAGTTTTCCTCCGACATTATTGCGAAATGAGATTCTCAAAGCCCAATCGTAACAATCCCTAAAAGAATGAAGAATAGGAAGCATTTAAAGAGACCGGGATGGATGAACACAGAACTTGCACACATGTTAAAAACAAAGAAAAATGTGTTTATCAAATGGAAAGCAGGAGGAATATCTGAAGAAGAATTTAATGTGGTCTACAGAAACTGTAGGGCAAGTGTCAGAAAAGCTAAAGCTGTCAATGAATTGAGGGCTCTTACCCACTTGCGTTTTTAAACCGCTGCGATATCGCTGCGGTTTTTTAATGCGATTGGTAAAGGGCCTTTTAATGTTAAAAACACATCGCACAAACTTGTGATGCGTTTTTAACATAAGAAAGTCCCATTGACGATCGCGTTAAAAAAACGCAGCGATATCGCAGCGTTAAAAAGCACAAGTGTGTGGGAGCCCTCAGGCTTGTAACAGAGGCCAAAAGCAACAAAAAAGGATTGGGGGGGAGGGGGATGTCAAAAGCAAAAGATGCTATTGGATGCTTACAAGATCAAAATGGTGAATTGGTTAAGAATGATGTTGAGAAGGCAGAACTTTTAAATTCCTATTTTGTATCTGTTTGCTCTCAGAAAGTAGATGGAACATCAACTGATCTTCCCTGTGCTATTGGGGGAATAAAAGAATGCAGGCTATCTATAAGAAGAGAGATGGTGAGGGAACACAGCTAACTTAAATGAATTCAAGTCTCAAGGTCCAGATGAATTACATCCTAGGATACTAAATGAAGCAGTGGAGGTAATTGCTGAACCACTTGCTGTAATCTTTGAAAATTGCTGGAGAACAGAAGTCCCTGAAGATTGGAAAGGGGCAAATGTTATCCCTATCTTCAAAAAAGGGAAGAAGGTGGATCCAGGAAACTACAGGCCAGTGAGCCTGACTTCTATACCGGGAAAGATCTTTGAACAAATTATTAAACAGCATGTATACAAGTACTTAGATGATTAATGGACTAATTAACCAGAGCCAGCATGGGTTTGTAACAAACATGTATCCCTTGCTAACTATTCTGCCAGTTCTCCATCCCAATTTTCATTGCTTAGTCCCAGGTCACTGTCTACACTGTCTTCCCCTCTTTCTTTGTGGTTGCCCTCCCCCAGTCTGTAGTTTAACCCCTTAGTGACCATCCATAAGTGTTTTCATGTCCTGGTTGTCTGAGCTGTATTTTACAGGGTCGTAAAAACACGTTGGCCCTGCAGAGTAAAGCCTATACTGTAAGTGTTACCTGGAGTTGTCGTGGGGGCCGTGGTGTGCAGCCCCCGGTCACGCAATCGCCATTATCCAATGGAAAACGGCGATCACATCAAAGTTTTTTTAAATCTCCCTTCACTGATCAGATCCGTGAGGCCGTGAGGGGAGTTGAAACTACTCACCTCTGGCCTCCTTGATGTCCCACGACGATCTGGTCCTTCAAGGAGCTGCTACCAGCATTTGCGCAATTGGCAAAATTCCGGGTGCATGCACAGAAGTCGGGAGAGCCCCGGGAAATTTATAATCTTCCAGCACCCAGCTACCAAAGAGCTTGGAGATTTCACGGGGAGCAGTGTTATGTGCGGTCCCCGGTCACGTAAAAGAAAGCAGAAGTGAAATAAAGAGTAAAAGTTTCATCTGCCCTAATGGTTTGGATCCGTGAGGGGAGATGAAATTACTTACCTAAGGTCCCCGAATTTGTCCCCCAATGGTATCTTTATCCACGGACCTTTGCACAGTTTCTGCACATAGTTCATCAACAGTATTTCACTGAAAACCCCTTTAAAGTTTCACTTCCCTTCACTGATCGGGTCTGTGAGGGGAGATGAAATTACTTACCTAAGGGCTCCAAATTTGCCTCCTAAGGCCCCCGTGAGGATCTTTATCCACGAACCTTTCCCCGGCTTCTGTGCATGTGCCCATCGGCAAAATGGTAGTTGCAAGTGTAGAAGCTGGGGAGGGCCCAGGGAATTTTAAAATCTCCTTGCTCTCAGGAGCAGTAACTGAGGGCCACGGTAAGTGGTCCCCGGTCACGTGATTATCGTTATCCAATGGATGCCTACTCATTCTGCTCTCTTAAACTATCATCCACCCCCACATCTAGCCCAGCGAGTGCTCAGTGAGCAGCTAACTAATGGATCTCAATGTTGCAAGCTGCTCATTTCGAGCCAGGATCTGGGTTTCCAAATGTGCAATACGCTCACATCTTGTACAACGTAATGCACCCTCACATGCCTGTTCAAGGTCTGCATATACGGCACAAGATATACACTGGACAGCGGTGTCCATCATGGAGCGCATTCTAAATGGGGACTATACATACATTAGATAAAAGATAGATGAGATCAGTGGTTCCCAACAAGGGCGTTATTGGCCCCTGGGGGATGTTTTTACTTCTCAAGGAGGCGGTGGAACGAAAAAGGGTGGCAGGGGAGCGTTGGAACATAAAGGGGGTGGTAGGGGGGCGTCCTGTGTTTGCTTTGTTGATTTTTTATTTTTTTTGTGAGAGTAACTACATTTTTCTAAAAATTAGTAGTGATACCTCGGTTTTCGTCGATAATCTGTCTGAAAACAATCAGTGAAATCCGAAATTGGCGAAAACCGAGGCAATTATTTCAATATGAAACACTTACATGTAATGGGAGTGCTTTTAATCGCGGCGTTTTGCCTTACTTTTTATTGCTGTTTTCTAATGCAGGTTACTTCGTTTTACAGCGCTCGTTAACACACCCCATCATTGTGATGGGTGAGGAGGTGCGTTAAAAAACACGTCAGAATAGGGCAGGCAGCGCTCGAAAATCATGGCGTTAGAAAACGCTGCGTTCCAGAGCAGGTCTGCGAGGCCCCATTGAGATCAATGGTAGCGTTGTACCGCGATTGGTCTTCAAAACGGTAAAAAGCATAGAAAAATTCCTTAACCCTCAAGAAATATACGAATGCATGAACCAATTTACCAACACTTCATGGTACTACATCCAAAAGGACACAAACCAACTGGGATCCCTTGAGATTCGATGATAGGACGCTGGGGAGGGACTGGGTGCTGATGAGATCTACCGCAAATAAGTTAAATGTTTATAGATATTTAGGTCTTCATTTTCAAACCAAAATATTAAAAAGTTGGGGATTTAGGGGAGGGGGGAAATCGGGGAGGGGGGGTGGGAGGAAAAAAAAAAGAAAAAATGGAAGATATAAGTATGGACCGAAACTACATACATTGATACCATTGTACAAGAAAAAAAACGTGTTAACACCTATAGATGACATCACCATTGTAAATGTATATTGTGAGTTCATGACCTGCGATGACTACGAAATTTTGTACATGTATGATCTTCCTAATTGTCAATAAAAAAGAGTTTAAAAAAATAAATAAATAAATAAAAAAAACAGTGAAAAGCACATGTGTGAGAGCGGCCTTACTCTAACTGCTGACGAGCCCAACTAGCAAACATCTGCCTCTGACTGCCCGCTCTTGGCTCTGGAGTTCATTGCAGTTCGCAGCCTTCCTCTCTCACCTAGTAGCGCTGCACTAGCTTCATATCAGACACTATAACATGTTTACAGGCAGGAACTGTCGCCGGCCGCGCACGAACGGATTAGCATTGCAGAATCCGAGGTCGGTGTCCGCACTGCGGATCCGCAGCCAATACAGTTCGTTACTCCCTATGGAAAACCGACTGCAGTTTCCCGCGAGCGGAGAAAAAAATCGTACATCTGCGCAGAAAAACAATCCCTTCTGCGATCGTCTGCAACCACTCGCAATTCATTTCCATGATGAATCGCAGGCTTTCCGCAGAAGGAATCTAGTTGCGGAATCCGGCTCTGCCATGTGCAGGCGGCCTGCATCAGATATTTAGTTACCTGTGGGAAAAGAGCCACAGATGTCCGAACACTGCAGTAAACCCATTGGTCAGAACATTGTCGCAAGCAGCATTCGTACGGCGTCTGAAATCTGATTCGCTCTTCCTCATCGCCTGCGTTACTCATTAGTATAAAAGGGTTACTAAAAGGTACTGTTACTATGATAAAGTAACAAAGGGGCACTTTTACTGTGAGAGAGGAAATAAGGGCACTGTTACTACAAGGGGTCACTAATGGGCACTATTACTGTGAGGGGCATACTAAGCAGCACTTTTAAAACGAGGATGTCACTTCAGGGTATTGTTACTAATGCGGTTTCCCAAAAATAAGACCTACCCTGATAATAAGCCCTATATTGATTTTGGGGGCTTGAAATATAAGCCCTTCCCCGAAAATAAGCCCTAGCTACACTAGATTTTTAAAAAACAGCAATACTCACCTAGCCAGCGGCGTCTGGGTCCTTCACGCTGACGGCATTCTCTTCCTAGTAACTAACGGGGCTTTGAATACCCCGCTTCAAGCAAGCGTGAGTGCTGTGATTGGATCATGAGCACCGCTGGCTCAGCCAATCAGAGACGGTGCCTGATCATCCACAGCCATACAGTGAATTACATCCCTGAATGGCTGTGATTGGTTCATCAAGCACCTGCTCTGATTGGCTGAGCCAGCGGCGCTCATGATCCAATCACAGCACTCACTTGCTGTAAGTGGGGTATTCATAGCCCCGTTAGTTACCAGAAAGAGAATGCGGTCAGCTGGAGGATACGGCTGCCTGCCATAAACTGGTGATTTTTGTGCGATGCGTTATTAAAGTTAGAAAGTCCTACTGACATTATTTTAAAAAAGCAGCGATATGGAGACCAGAAGTGTGTAGGAGCCCTTACTGTGAGGGGGGCAGTAAACAGCACTCTGACTGCCATAGGGGAACTAAGGGGAACTATTAATGTAAGGGGAGAACTACTTTTACTATGAGGGGGTCACTATGGGGCACTATTACTATGAGGGGGTCACTATGGGGCACTATTACTATGAGGGGGTCACTATGGGGCACTGTTACTATGAGGGGGTCACTATGGGGCACTATTACTATGAGGGGGTCACTATGGGGCACTATTACTATGAGGGGGTCACTATGGGGCACTATTACTATGAGGGGGTCACTATGGGGCACTGTTACTATGAGGGGGTCACTATGGGGCATTGTTACTATGAGGGGGTCACTATGGGGCATTGTTACTATGAGGGGGTCACTATGGGGCACTATTACTATGAGGGGGTCACTATGGGGCACTATTACTATGAGGGGGTCACTATGGGGCACTATTACTATGAGGGGGTCACTATGGGGCATTGTTCCTATGAGGGGGTCACTATGGGGCATTGTTACTATAAAGGGGTCACTATGGGGCATTGTTACTATGAGGGGGTCACTATGGGGCATTGTTACTATGAGGGGGTCACTATGGGGCATTGTTACTATGAGGGGGTCACTATTACTATGAGGAGGTCACTATGGGGCACTATTACTATGAGAGGGTCACTATGGGACATTGTTACTATGAGGGGGTCACAATTACTATGAGGAGGTCACTATGGGGCACTATTACTATGAGAGGGTCACTATGGGACATTGTTACTATGAGGGGGTCACTATTACTAGGAGGGCGTCAGTATGGGACATTGTTACTATGAGGGGGTCACTATTACTAGAAGGGGGTCAGTATGGGGCATTGTTACTATGAGGGGGGTCACTATTACTAGGAGGGGGTCAGTATGGGGCATTGTTACTATGAGGGGGTCACTTTGGGGCACTATTACTATGAGGGGGTCACTATGGGGCATTGTTACTATGAGGGGGTCAATATGGGGCACTATTACTATGAGGGGGTCACTATGGGGCATTGTTACTATGAGGGGGTCGATATGGGGCATGATTACTATGAGGGGGTCACTATGGAGTACTATTACTATAATGGGGTCACTATGGAGCACTATTACTATGAGAGGGTCACTATGGGACATTGTTACTATGAGGGGTCACTATTACTAGAAGGGGGTCAGTATGGGGCATTGTTACTATGAGGGGGTCACTATTACTAGAAGGGGGTCAGTATGGGGCATTGTTACTATGAGGGGGTCACTATTACTAGGAGGGGGTCACTATGGGGTATTGTTACTATGACGGGGTCACTATTACTAGGAGGGGGTCACTATGGGGTATTGTTACTATGAGGGGGTCACTATTACTAGAAGGGGGTCAGTATGAGGCATTGTTACTATGAGGGGGTCACTATTACTAGGAGGGGGTCAGTATGGGGCATTGTTACTATGAGGGGGTCACTTTGGGGCATTGTTACTATGAGGGGGTCACTATTACTAGAAGGGGGTCAGTATGAGGCATTGTTACTATGAGGGGGTCACTATTACTAGGAGGGGGTCAGTATGGGGCATTGTTACTATGAGGGGGTCACTATGGGGCATTGTTACTATGAGGGGGTCAATATGGGGCACTATTACTATGAGGGGGTCAATATGGGGCATGATTACTATGAGGGGGTCACTATGGAGCACTATTACTATAATGGGGTCACTATGGAGCACTATTACTATGAGGGGGTCACTATGGGGCACTATTACTATGAGGGGGTCACTATGGGGCACTATTACTATGAGGGGGTCACTATGGGGCACTGTTACTATGAGGGGGTTACTATGGGGCATTGTTACTATGAAGGGGTCACTATGGGGCATTGTTACTATGAGGGGGTTACTATGGGGCATTGTTACTATGAAGGGGTCACTATGGGGCATTGTTACTATGAGGGGGTCACTATTACTATGAGGAGGTCACTATGGGGCACTATTACTATGAGAGGGTCACTATGGGACATTGTTACTATGAGGGGTCACTATGGGGCACTGTTACTATGAGGGGGTTACTATGGGGCATTGTTACTATGAAGGGGTCACTATGGGGCATTGTTACTATGAGGGGGTCACTATTACTATGAGAGGGTCACTATGGGACATTGTTACTATGAGGGGTCACTATTACTAGAAGGGGGTCAGTATGGGGCATTGTTACTATGAGGGGGTCACTATTACTAGAAGGGGGTCAGTATGGGGCATTGTTACTATGAGGGGGTCACTATTACTATAAGGGGGTCAGTATGGGGCATTGTTACTATGAGGGGTCACTATTACTAGAAGGGGGTCAGTATGGGGCATTGTTACTATGAGGGGGTCACTATTACTATGAGGGGGTCACTATGGGGCATTGTTACTATGAGGGGGTCACTATTACTAGGAGGGGGTCACTATGGGGTATTGTTACTATGAGGGGCACACTATTACTAGGAGCGGGTCACTATGGGGCATTGTTAACCATGAGGGGGGACACTATCATTATGAGGGGGTCACTATGGAGCACTATCACCATGAAGGCATCACTAACACGCACTAATGCTATGCTATTTTTTGGTGAGTGGGGACTCAAAGGGCGTGGTTTTCCACAACGGGGCGTGGCCTACCGCAAGAGCCTTTACGTGGCCGATCGTTACAAACTTTGCAGGTATGACTCACTTCTCACTTTACTCGGCATTGCTAATATATATTTCTTTAAATAAAGCTGATTGAGGACAGAGAAAAAAAACCCTGCAGCGCCCCCGTGGGCCCCGCCCTCTTGCACACATCCTGTCCTGTGGTGGGCGGGGCCAGGCAGACAGTGAGTGACGTGGAGCTGTGGGCCGGGCTGCAGTGCATGGCAGCGGGCAGGACGGCTGGGCAGCAGCACAAGGAGCCTGTGGAGGGCGCAGGGTGGGCAGCTGCTCATGTGGGCAGGAGGAGGGGGGATAATCTGAAAGCTAAACACTAGTGGCATTCTCAGGATGACCCAGGACGAGGGCAGCGAGGCGCCCCCGGCGGTGCCCACCGAGGAGCCTGGCATGATCAGTGTGGATATAGCAGGACTCTTGTACCAGTTTGCCAAGACTTTCGTGCTGATCTTCCCGGTGTACGTGCTGGGGTACCTGGGGCTGAGCTTCAGCTGGCTGCTGCTGGCACTGGTCTTCCTCATGTGGTTCAAGAAGAATAAGGGGGGCAAAAGTTCCCGTCTGCAGCGGGCGCTGGCATTCCTGGAGAACGAGGAGAAGACCATCAAACACAGCATCAGCTCCGCCGAGCTGCCCGCCTGGGTGAGTGCTGCCCGCCGGGCACTACGGCTCTTCTGCGGTGTTGGCGGTAACTTTGGGTCATCGCTTCTCTGGTGGCGGCATTAAGATACAAAGTATCACGTTAAGGCGGGCGAGAAAAACGCGTTAGTTCTGTGCAACGGCGAGACGCGCAAAACTCATGCATCGTCTTCAATGCTCGAAATGGCGCTGGCGAATTTTCGCTCGCAGCGATGGTGCCAAATAGAAAAATCGCAGTATGTCCTATTTTTTTGGGGCAATATCGTCCTTTTTTTTATGGTTCGCATCGCACTTCAGCCGGCTGACACGAGTGTGCGGTCGCAGCACGCGGGTAATGGGCGGTACCGATCTGCCGCAGGGCGGTCGCAAACAAACGGATTCCGTAAGCGTATGATACGCGGATCAATAGAATCCATTGAATTACGCAGTGCTGATCACATCAGCGGGTCAGAATTGCATAATTGGCGAGCGCCAAATAAAACAGCGTGTTCTTTTTTTTTTTTACCGAGGATATTCGCGACATAGAGCGCATTGTTCTCCGTGGCTGTGGATATACCCGCAGCACGTCCGTGATTACATTGGGTATGGCGGCGGGTACCCGTGTCATCGCTAAGCGGAATATAACCAGATAAAAAAAATTTGGCGCACTGCGTACGACCGCCTGCATGAGTATACGGTCGTGCACAGTACAATTTTGTGGTCGTAGGCAGGGTGGCGGCCGGGGTCACAGCCGAAATCCTCCAAGTGGATTCCGCTTCAGGCCATGAGAGGCGGGTCGTAGGCTGCCATGGTGCCGCTCAGATGAATGGCGCTTAATACCCGCGCAAGAAAATACGCCGCATGTTCTATCCTGGCGTGTATTATATACGGCGAGATACTGGATGGCGGTTGGGGCTACACAGCGTCATTGCTGCGCGCCGTGCGCATGTCCCTCAGGGCGGCACGCTGCGAACTATGGCCGGCTGAGCCCAAGTTTATCATTCATAACCGTGTATTTGACTATTGCGCCATTTTATACCATCCGTGATATCGCCACATGTGCCACGCTCGGATGTAGGGCACCTAGTCCCTACTGTTGGTATTGCTCACATGCACTGGCTCGTTCTCGGCCAAGTAGGGCAGCGGCGTGGGTGTTGGCGTGTTTTTCCTGCTAGTCCAGGTTTGGCGCTGAAGAGCGGGGTCGGGCGGGTGCCACGAGGGCCAGAGACTCTGTTTAGTAGACTTCACTTGGTGGCGTGGTTTGACCCAGGGAGGTTCTGCAGCAGGTCTGTCTGCATTTTTCGCTTTTCTGGTAGCCTAAAATAATCCGCGACCTCGGAGAGGATCAGCTCGTTCCTCAAGTCTGTCTTTCGGGAGGGTGAAAGGTCAAGCAACTCCCTTCTTGGCATTAGAGGAGCTTCTTCTCACAGGGGGAATTATCCTGCATGACTTATAATCTGCCGCTGCGGAATTCCGCTACAAGCCCCGCCGCCTGCTTGTGGATTTTGACGCGGAATTAAAGGGATTCCAGGAATTTTTTTTTTTTTTTTTTTTTAGTGCTGACTGAGAGATTAGAAATAGGTGATCGTCGTCGATCAGCGCTCCGATCAGCTGATTCCCAGGGCTGCTGTCAGAGCAGGAAGCAGAATGCCTTGACTATAGCGCCGCCCCTCTGGTTGGTATTGCAGCGTTGCAGTCAGTGGAATACCCCTTTAAGGCATTTTCAATCTCGCATCAAAATCCCAGCAGAGGCTGCAGATGGTGGTGCAGAATTTTCTAGGTCTTGCAGTACGTATTGCGGTGTAATTCCATCTCGGCACTCTATGGGTTAGTTAACGCGTGGACTTCCATCGAGTGAATGGCTCAGGGAATTACTGCCGCTACAGTTTGTTCGCATCCATATTAAAAGGATTGTCCTGTATTTGATCTATGATGGGTGGCCGCTGAGACCTCCACCAATTCTGAGAATAGGGGTCCCATGACCTTCTCCTCACTGCACCCACGTTGACCTCCGATTGAATGGAGTGACGGGAATATCCGTGGATTTCTAGTAGTGTTTTACAGGCAGATTACGTGCGGAAAGTTCCATGGCGGAACCTGCTGTGTGAACATGCCCCTTTAAGGGGTCCTCCAGAACTTTTACTTTTCATGACCTGTCTTCAGGATAGATCATCAATAGTTGCTCGCTGGGGGTTCACCCTTCGGGACTCCTGCCAATCAGCTGATTGCTGGACCTACTATCAGTATGGATAGCGCTGTCCATATTGCAGTGGCCCAGTTTGGTACTGCGGGCGCAGCTCTCATTGCTGATTGGTGGGGATTCCAAAAACAGCTTTTATTGCCTATCCATAGATAAGTCTGATCTCTCATGAGACCTCCACTGACCCGAGGAACGAAGGGGGGGGGGGGGAGCATGTGGCCCCCTTTTCTTCTGTGTGCTCGCTGCACCCTCTGCAGTGAGGAGCAGATTGAGTGGACCAGCGTACGCGGCATCTGCGGTGGAGGTGACGCAGATAGTTGAGCGTTTGTCTGTCAGCCCCATGGAATGATGGGAGCGGCACTGCGCTTGTACAACCGCCGTCCAATCAGTCCCCTCCTGACTGTGGAGGGTACAGCGATCCCGCAGTGAGGACGACGGGGGCCGGCTAGGTGATTAAAGTTGTTTTTGGTTCACCCCCATTAGAGGAAATACGTCCCATCGTCTTTAGGCCTCATTCACATGAGCCTTTTCACACAAACTATTTTGCCACGATAAAACGTCGACCGAAAATCGCGACCGTGTGAGGCGTTGGGTTCTAATGCGTTCATTTACACGGGCGTGTGTACAAATCGCACTGTTAAAACATAAAATCGGTGACTGTTTTCTGTCGCGTTTTTATTTTTTTTTTTACACGCTGCATCTAAACATAAGTGATGACCTATCTTTTGACGAAAAATGCTAGAGGCTCCCATAGACTCCCATGGGAGCTGGAAAAAAAAGGGAGGGGGAGGAAGTTTAGCTGCGTCCAGGTCGGGAAAGAAGACAGCGGACTCCAAGCATTTGCAGTCATTCCAAGTATTTCTGCCGACCGACAGAATTCCGTGCTGCAGCGTATGGATGAGAAAATATAAAGTAATCTCGGGACTCGATCCCCGCTTTTTTTCCGTGATGTGATTTTCGTCCGGCTGGCGTAAAAATGCATCGCCTGTGTGACTGCAACCTAAGGCCTCCCTCACACCGGTAAGACGTGTTTTACGGCGCCTTTTAGCGCCCATCATTGATGAGGAGCGCTAAACGCTCAAAAATAGTACAGACACCGCTCGAAAATCCAGCGGCTGTCTGAGCGGCTCCCGCTGAAAACAATGAGAGCGTTATACCTGAAAGCGGCGCGCTAATCACGGTAAAAACAGTCTGTGTGAGGGAGGCCTGAAGGCTCTGTCAGACGGAACGATTAGAATTCAAACGATGGCCGACGACTGAATGACGAATGAGAATTGTTCACTTTTCATTCGTCATTCGTTTTATGAAGACATGAAACCACCGTCGGCTCGTTCACTTACCGTCCCGGATAAACGGCGCCCGTTCGGTCCTTCTCACTTACACAGCGAACATGAGAGACTGAACGAGCCAACGATGTGTCTGCCGGGAGGAACGGGCCGCCCGATGAGACTCGCTCCTTCAGAAAGGACCGCAACGCTGTAACGGAATTACGTTAATAGGCTGTGACGAGAGCGAAGACCTTTTTTTTTTTTAAGCCACTGGATGGTCTTATGGCGAAATATCATCATTGCCGCACTTCCCTTTCCCGCACGGTTGGCCATCCGATGGGCGCTGGTCCAGGCTCTCCACCCTCTGGCATCCTTGACCTGGGGACGCTGTGCATGCCATCCACACTGCGCTTACCAGGGGATCCAGCGGATCTTGGCCGTCCGCGTCAGCATGTCCATCCATGCAGGTGCGGCTTCAGTGTAGCGATTGCCTGTCCTGTACCTGCAGATACAGTTCGGGTCTTCGCTCAACGGAACAGCGCCAATCGACAAAGCTGATGATGTTCAGCGCTCATTTAATTTTCCGGGCCGCTTATCACTGGTGTGAGGATGAACGATCGCCACTACAAGCGTTTCCCCACTATAGGGCGGTTGTACGTATTCGCCTGCGCAGGGGGATGTACAGTCGATCAATGAGCATTTTAGGCTTGCTAAAAAAAAAATCAGCGATGCTCCGGCGAACGAGCGCGTCCGCATTCATGGTCCCTTTCACACGCTCTTACGGTCGGGCCAATGTTCGCGTCCAATAACCGGGCCCTTACTGCACAGGATGCATGAGTACTGCGGAGATTATCTCGCTAGTCGAGGTTCATCCACGGACATCAAAGTCGGCCCTAATCGTTGATCGCTGGGATCGTTTACACTTATTTACGGACTGCTTGGAAAGTATGGAAACGGCCGGCTTCACACGAGCGTATTCGTGCACGCAAAATGCGTGCGATACGCAGTGAATGTCACCCATTGACTTCTATGGGTTCAGTCGCACAAAAAAAAAAATCGAACCGAAGCATGCTCTATTTTACTACGCATTTGCACATCACGGGCTGGCCGAGCGAATGCGGTAATGCCGCCTTTGGATGAGTCGATTCTTGTTTAAGCGAGGGACGTCGCCGCTAACTCATTCGCAAACGATTATTGTTCACTTTCACTCGTTTTAATGTTTTTGAACCATAATTGCTAGGTCTAGATGCAGCGTAACTCCGATGTCATTCGCTCGTCCAAGCGATAATCGTCTGGCGTAAACGGATGCTTAGAGGACGCGGTTCAGTCGCGTTCTTTATCAGATTCCCCAGAGCGGCTCTGCAGACTACAGGCCATCACTGGATGATGGAGCATCCGCGAGGAGTGTGATGGCCCGCTGTGTCCCTGCTTGCATCTCCGGTCATAGAAGTTACTGTAGTCGTAGCATGAAGCCACGTTCACGTACCGTAAGTGTGCCGGTCTCCTGGTTGCATACGTAGCGTGTGAGCCGTGACAGCGCTCCACCGGCAGTGCGGTGAGGAGTTTGTTTGGCAGCCGGTCAGTTATGCTTGTGATCGCTGGTAGCGCGTTATCTCCGTCTCATCGGTGGATTTGGAAAGGACAGAGTACGGTAATCCCTGGTAATACTGCGTCTCCGTGATTTATAGAGGTAAGTGGCGCCAGCGGGGAGAGACGCACGGAGAGGCTGAGCCGTCATTAACAATCAGCTTAACTCCTTCACAACCAAAGATTTTTTTTTTGTTGTTCAGCTTTTTCTTCCCCGCTTTAAAAGAGCCATAACTTTTTATTTTTTTCCCGTCGACGCAGCTGTGTGACGCCTGGTATTTTGGGGGTCAGCTGTATTTTTTGGGGAGGCTTCGTTTTTCTGGCATTCATGCTGCAGTAATACTAACGTGCGCCGTACTCGGCCGGTTGGCATGATTACAGAGATGCCGGATTTATAGAGGGTTTTTGAAAAATATTTTTGTACTTTTTAAAAAGGAAAGAATTTTTTTTTTTTTTTTTAGTGCCCCATTGACTTCAAGGGGGATGATGAAAATACCGGAGCGCTTGCCACTCAGCTGCTTCAGTGGTCCTATAGAACGTCAGCACGCTTGTGCCACCGGTGCTCTATTTAGTCTCCTCCTCACTGCGGGGGGTACAATAAGTCCACAGTGAGCAGGACGGGGGACACGGGACCCCCATTCTTGAGATCGGCAGGGATCTTGGTGGTGAGACCCCCAGTGATCAGCAAGTTACTGTTATAACTTGTGAACCCTTTTAAGACTTTCCACATTCTGTATGGCCAGTGCTGGGCACATGAGTAACTCTATTCAATCTGACTACGGATGCCAAGTGTGCGTCAAGTAGTGACGGCAGTGCAGTGGGCATTGTGGTAGAATGAAGAGGGGGTCCCAGGAACAACCGGATCGAAGGCTGAACAGGGAGAAGGGATGGCACCAGGTAATAGAATGCATGCCTGGAGGTCCCTGGACAGGTCTGACCCCCAGGGCTGGACGGTCACTTTAATAGTTTTTGAACTAATGGACAAGGTGGCATTAAGTGTCGGGGGCGGGGGTGGGGAGGGGCATCCGTGACTCCTCATCCACCCATGATCTAATGCTTGCAGATGGTATCCATGTTGTTGTGTTTTTCGGATTATCAGAACCTTCAAAAACGCCTCTCTTCCGATATCCCAAAGATGTCTCATAATTGCTTATTTTTGCTTCTAGTCTTACGTGAGTCCAAACTTTCTTGCAGTTCTGTGCCGGACTATGGGATGCCGCATTAAAGGAACCTGGCACGTATTGGGTGCAGGTTGGGTCGGACTGAAGGGTTCTGTAATTTACTCTAAAAGGTTGTAAATATTATGTCAAGATTAAAGCTAGCAGAAAACGTGCGGCTTTTACCGCCTGTAAGGGCGCCGACTGCATGGATTGCCAGCTTTTTGGAGAAGGAACAAGAATTGCCGTGTGGCGGAGCTGACGCCGCGCCGAGGGGGGTGGCGGAGCTGACGCCGCGCCGAGGGGGGTGGCGGAGCTGACGCCGCGCCGAGGGGGGTGGCGGAGCTGACGCCACGCCGAGGGGGGTGGCGGAGCTGACGCCGCGCCGAGGGGGGTGGCGGAGCTGACGCCGCGCCGAGGGGGGTGGCGGAGCTGACGCCGCGCCGAGGGGGGTGGCGGAGCTGACGCCGCGCCGAGGGGGGTGGCGGAGCTGGCGCCGCGCCGAGGGGGGTGGCGGAGCTGGCGCCGCGCCGAGGGGGGGTGGCGGAGCTGGCGCCGCGCCGAGGGGGGGTGGCGGAGCTGGCGCCGCGCCGAGGGGGGGTGGCGGAGCTGGCGCCGCGCCGAGGGGGGGTGGCGGAGCTGGCGCCGCGCCGAGGGGGGTGGCGGAGCTGGCGCCGCGCCGAGGGGGGGTGGCGGAGCTGGCGCCGCGCCGAGGGGGGGTGGCGGAGCTGGCGCCGCGCCGAGGGGGGGTGGCGGAGCTGGCGCCGCGCTGAGGTGTCACTTTTGTGACCTGTTTACCAACCTTCAAAAAATAAAGTCAATCCATTTCTAATGACCACAGAAATGCGATCCGCCTTGTATTTTGGGAGCGGCTTTCTCCTGCGGGTGATAACTTGTGTTGTAAGAAGTAGCAGCTCGTGGTCCTGATTATACGGACTTTGTACGGAGTCGTACTGAAGAGAACTGCCGGTCATTCCCGTCAGGAAACAGTTACTACAAACTGCAGCAGTGTTTCCAGGATGATTCCCCCAGGGCAGGAGACGGGGACCCCCTTCTACATGTCGTCCCATGACTTTTTTTTTTTTTTTTTTTTTCCTCTATGGTTTCTTCTTTTTTTTTTTTTTTTTTGTTTATCAGCACGAATTATTTACCAATCGGTGTTAAAGGGGTTTTCCAGGCAAAAGCTATTGATGAACTTTTCTCAGGATAGTTCATTAATAGTTAACTGCCAGGGATTCCCAGCGATCACCTGATCGCCCCTCCCCGCTGTCAGTGCAGCTGCCCTGATGTGCGAGAGCAGGAAGTGGCCTGGCTGGCTTCTCTCTCGCTGAAGCTGCTCTTGGGGCCCTTTTACATGGGACGACCGATGCCCGACAACTGGTCCCATTAATATTCGTTCCTGCACTTCTACACGGCAACAACTATTGCTAGTGAATGGAGGCGAGCGGGGCGGGGATTGTTCCGGTTGAGGGGGGGTTGTTCTGGTCCGGTCGCCTCCATTCACAGTAACGGGTAGTCAGTTGTTCCTAAGCCGATTGTCATTCGTCGTTCATTCGTGGCGCGCGGTTACAGTGAATGACAATTATGGATGCGGGAATCTAAACGATTTATCGGTCCGTGTAAAAGGGCACTTTTTAGAGATGAGCGAACGTACTCGTTTAGGGCGATTTCACTTTTTTCGAGTAACTGACTACTCGGGCGAAAAGATTCGGGGGGAGCGGGGGGTTGAGAGAGCTTTTTTTTGTGACAAAGAATCGCACAAGAGCGGGAAGCGTGGCAATTTTTCTAACTTGGACTATCGTTCCGAGAGAGAAATCGCTCCGGGCTGAGGTCCGGCCAGCGCAGAATCGGACAGAACATGTATGAGAAAACATCCGTGTAAATGCAGCCTCCCTGGATGTGCGGACGAGTCGCTCCAGTAAATGATCCTGTTATAATTCCCTTTTGTCTGTAGCATGAAGGTACGGATGTAGAAAAGGCCGTCCATGTGACTTGTTGCTAGGATACAAGCTGGCGAGGTGGCAGGCACCATTTTACCCGATGTTGCCATTTATACAAGTTTTGTTTCTGTGAAGTCGCATCCGTGTTCCTCCATCTGTAAAGGGTGAACCCAAACCCCGTCCCCGTGTCTAAAACAATAAACGAGGGCATCCACCTCTCCTGGGGTCCCGGGACGCAGCTGACGGCCGGCAATGACTGGGCGGAAGCATGTGACCGCCGGCACTCCTGACACTAGCGCTCATATTCTGGTCGCTATGATGCCAGGAGTTTGGGGACCTGATGCTGCGGCCTCTGATTGGCCACGTGCTTCTGCCTATCCTGCCTACCTGGAAGTCACCGCCGATGCCAGCGTCAGCTGTCTGCTGCATCCCAGGGTCCCAGGAGAGGTGAGCATGCCCTCGTTTGTTATTTTAGACAGGGCCCAGCTAGGCTTTTTTAAATGGCAGAACCCCTTTAATAGGGTTATCCACTTCTGAAGTACTGATGAACCTTCCCGCTTGAGACCCCAAGGAATCGGCTTTCCCATTGAATTTAATTAGAACAGTACCTGCAATACCAACACAGGCCTCTAGCAAGTGTACAGAGCTGTAGACACTGACAGTGGTGGACCCCTGCCGATCAACTTTTGATGACATATTCTAAGAACAAGTCATCAATGGTTCAGAAGTGGACATCCCCTTTAAAGCGACAATCCAGTCACAAATGATGGGTTTGAGTCAGAAAACCACATCGGTGGAGTCTGTGTTCTTTAGAGTGACTGAATCCCTCTTAGGAATGCTAGGATTTAAAGTGACACTCCAGTTTCAGGTCAAAGCTCTGTCCCGGGCCGGGGGGCGCAGGGGGTATTTTATCTAGACTTGGTCTTTTTTGTCTTCCGCCCAACCTGCTAGTTTTGGGTCCCATTTTTGGCCTTCCAAAATGCCTGACAGATCTTCAAACTACCTAAGTCCCAAAGGGCATGGATGATGTTAGACTACCAATGCACTAATTCTCTGATTGTCTAGTATTGCTCATGTGATCAGCACTGGCCAATCAGAGAGCAGCGCATTGTAGTTAATTTAAAAATTGCTGCAGCCATCTTGGACAACGGTGACCGAAACCGGTGTATCGGACAGAACAAATGTAGGTAATATAACCCCCCAACCCCTCCAGTCCAAGGACAGAATCGCGTCCTGAAGGTGGAGGGTTCCTTTAAATAGTCACTGGCTCACATATTAGCATAATTTATGTCAATGTGACAACTAACAAAAGTGCAAATCGCGTTATTTATCCTAAAATGCTGAAAAATCTCTGTAAAGCGCTGGCTGCTGGGGGTCTGCCTTCCTTCTAGTTTGTCGTCCACTGCTTGTTGTCAAGTGAAGTCCGTCTCTAGTAACAGATTCCAGGAAATGGGGGTGGGTATTGTCACATGCTGCCCATAGACCTATGGAGAGGAGAGACAGATGGGGCGAACAATTCTGCCAGTCCATAAGGACCCCTCAGCCTACATTATAACCGAAGGAAGATATTCCCCCGGTGACGGTGTACGGTATCTGCACCGTCGGCGAAAATACAGGAGGCTCAAATACCCAAATGACAGAAAGGAACTGTGCGATTATGTCTGAAATACGAGAGCAAACAAGCGCTAAGACCCGTGTAAACACGGAACGTAATCCTAGAGTCAGTCCACATGGGTTGTAGGCCACTTTCACATGGTGTTTATCCTCCTCTCCCGTTTCGGGTTTCCATCTCGGGTGCGGGGACTTTCACGTAGCGGATCTGCATCAGCCTTCATCGCTTCTATTGAAAAGGGTGAAATCTGCTGCAGGTCCGCGCCAAAATCTGCATCAAACTCCGACACGGAGACTGGGATGGAACCATCGCCGTTAATATGTGGAGCAGAGACCGCTTGGATCTCCGTGAGACGCGCGTTCCGCTCGATTCCGTTCTATAGCGCTAAAAAGACTGACTGAAACAGAGACTAAACTGGTCGGTGTTTCTCACTTTAAGTCCTTAGTCGCACGCGCCTGTCCGATTTTTCGTGCGTGAAAAAAGTAAACCTGTGTGGTATATATCTGTGTTGTGTCGGCTCTTTACGTCCGTGTGTCATCCGTGCACGCCAGAACACCTGAAGGACGCCCAATTTGTAAGTAACGATCAGTGAAAAGCGAAGTGCGCGGGCATCCTCCGCGGCGCTCCATTACTTTGTATACCCATTAACTTGAATAGATTACAGTCTTCCAAGAAGTTGAACCGGCAAATGCAGACAGCACAAGAACGTGAAAACTACTTGTGCGAGTAAAGGGGCGCCATACCCACGGGACAGTGCAATAAACTAATTTACGGGGAGTCGGGAACGTGGTTTTTATACTCGCCCGGCTCTTGCCGTTTCCATCTGTGATGCGGTCGGATAATGTGACTCTGTGCACTCAGAAGATGGAGAATGCGCACGGCGCTCTGCAAACAGTCAGGATTAGGGGCCTGCACATGACGGGGTCAGTTTCTGTATGCGGGAACCCACAGCGGAATTCACTCCAACTGCGTCGGGCCCCCAGCGTATGTAATTTCACCTCTTTTCAGATGACTGCGGGCGGCTCGCCGTTGGTCATGTGCATTACCGTTTTATTTGTTTTTTTTTTGCACTGTTGCTAGGCGATGACATTGGTACCTGTGACCTATCTGCAATAACAATTGCTGATGGGCCGAGGGTCGGATGGCTTCCATTGATTTCAATGTAAGCTGTTCATGTGGATCTCGCAAAAAAATAGAACATGCTGCGATTCTTAATCCGCTTACAAAAATTGCAATTGCTGTCTGCTTGTGCGAATGTTCTATTCTTTCAGTGGATGCAGAATACCACAGATGGTCCGCACTGATGACTATCGCGGATTCTGCAATTCAAATCTGGTCGTATGCTACCGGCCTTACAGGCTGTCCATAGACTTCAGAAGAGGACACCCCATCCCCCGGCTCGTCGTCACCAGGACGGTGCCATAACTTACTTTACAATGCCGTCGGGTTCCATCTAGGTTTTCGTCTCGATGTTTTCGACATGTGAGACGGAGATCAGAGAGGGCGAATGGTATGTGGGGCTAGCCTCGGTGCTTGAGTCTTGGTTTTTGGAGCTCCTTCTCACTAGTGTTTAGCCCCGTTCATGGTTTCTGTATCTCCCTTCCATTTCTGGAGCACGGAACTAAAACGGAATTAAACAGATCAATTGTTTTCCCCGTTGATTTCTTTTCCGCTTTTGGTTTCCATGTTTAAACGTAACAAATAGTGCGGTGTACAGGTGTCCGCGGTTCACAGGTTCGCACTTCAATTTGTTTATTTGCAGTAAATTGTAGCCTAGTTGACTCCGTTATTGTGTACCGCAAAACAAGTGCGCTAATTTATATACATATTTATATGGTTTCCTATAACTTGACATGGTACGGTATGCTGCGCTGCGCAATAAGCTTCTCCCTTCAGAAAACACGTATGTTCAGAAAACCGAGCGAAAGGTCAGCAAACTGGCCAAAAAAAGTTTATACTTGAAGATTCTTCTATAATTTTTTCCCTCTCAATAATAATAATAAAAAAAATGTAAATTAAACCGTATGTGGCTGTATACTTCAGCAGAGGGGTGTTGTTATACCGCCAGTCAGCTATACCTTTGCATACGCCGTTGCACCTTTGTGACGTAAACGTTAACTTACACTTTTAACGTACACAGAAACCGCACCGTGAATGCTGCCTTCGGCCAACTTCACACAAGCGAGCGCAAATATCGGTAATGGCGCACTTGTCAACATTCAGTTTACCTGCGGATGCAGCCGTTTTTATGTCAAAACTGTCGCTCATCACTTCGAGGAATTAGCGATCCTGCGCCGCGGCTGACAGCCCTGACAGAGGTTTGTGAAGTTTCAATGGGGAAACCTCGCATCGCGGCTTGTGCACCTACCGCAGCACGTAGTGCGATGCTGCCGCCGGCCCCATTGAGGAGACTGGCAGCTGCTATGTGAGAGCACGCACAAAGATAGGACGCACCCTGATATATTTTTTTCCCGCACCGTGACGCGGGAAAAAACGCTTATGTATTACGCCATTCAAAAGAATGGGGTTCATATTTAAGCGTCTCACATCACATAAATCGTACATGATTTTCTCGCCCCGCGTGCAGCCGGCTTTAGGCCTGACTTACATGTATAGAGCCCATTGAGTGGGTTTGTTCACATGAACATTTGCGCACTAAAGGTCCCCATATAAGTCAATGGGCGGCGCACAATATATTGAGATGTTGCTGGAACACTGCGTAATTCTGCTTGAAAAAGCGCACCAGTGGAACTCATTGGCTGTTACAATCGGTACGTTAATGTGTGCCGTATGCAAATGAGCATGCCTTAGCGCAAACACTACAGTGAAATACTCTGCATGCTCAAAAAAAAGCATTGCATGCCGCGCTCATGCAGACACGCATGCGCCGGTGAGAAGGGGGCCTTATTCTTTCCCTATGGGTTTCCCGGCGCACGTGACCCGCTGCTTACTACCAAACCATGCACAGGAGACAGAACGGCCGCCCAGAATTAGGTTTCAGCAGACTTGCTGTGGTGAAACCAAAAATGCTCCGTGTGATCCCAGTCTTTAGGAAGAAAGCTTGGCACATAGTGGCATTGACCAGCTGCTGCCCTCCGGCCCGGTCGCTGCAGCCGGACGCGTTCTTGCAAAATCAAATGAAAGGCGTAATTGATAGCTGCGAGACCGATGTCTGTCTAAATATATGAGCGCGGACAGCCAGACTAACCGTGTCGGCTTGTCCTCTCATGATGTCACCGAGCAGGAGGTCCCCGTTATACCCGGACTGTAAGTCCGTCTCGTGGTGACACTTACCACCATCTATTATATGAAGTAGATCTCTGCTATTGAGAAATAACCAGCTAGCAGGACTTCATTCTCTGAGTAGGTCCTGGGGGTTGGTTATTTTTTTTTTTCTTAATTTCGAAAAATTTAGCTTCTACCTCATTGATTTTTATATATATTTGCTCTGGATCAACATTGGGGGGACTAGTCTGAGCTGGATGGACATGTGTCTTTTTGTGGCCTAACATACTCTTACAGGGTTTAGGGAGACCTACACCCATGCAGTACTCTTTGGAAAAAAGTTTTATACAAATGAGTGATGGAATAGTCCTCCAGAGCGCCACCTATTGGAAAGTAGCTACCGTGTGAGCTAGAGGGGTTTTCTGGACAAATTCTATTGACAACCTATCCTCAGCGTAGATCATCAATAGATAAGCGCTGGGGACCCACCACTTGGGATCCTTGGCGATCAGCTGATCGTCTGGGCCACAGTCGGTGCAGCGAGGCTGGACTTCCGACACCAGAGTCAGAAGCTGAAATATAATAGAAGGCAGCACTCCTATCCTTTTTTTTTTTTATGACCTTTTCGCCTCCGGCTTCGATGATGACATTTAGTCTGCTGCACTGACAGCGGGCCGGACGATCAGCTGATCACTGGGGATCCAAAGTGGTGGATCCCCAGCAATTGTCTATTGATGACCAATCCAGCGGGTAAGTACTGATCTTTTTGTTGTCTTAATGCAGTTGCAGCTATAGGAGCAATGTTGGCTGGTAACTGGACAGAGAAGCAGTTGTCACAACATATGCAGATACAGAAGGGGCTGGCTCAGTTATTGAAATGAGCCGAACTGCCAACAGAAAGGCCATACCATGTGACCCATGGATGATCTGATCTTCCTGCATCGGGTCACGACTTTTCCTGTTAGCAATAAACAAATACGGAGAAACGGCCGCGGTATGTGCTTAAAACATTCAGCAGATAAGGCCGCGATGAGACAGCGCTATAAAACGCATGTTTGTGAACCCCACGCTTTTCAATGGTTTCCTTCACATTTGCGATGTTTTCACTGATGCTTTGTTGCGAGAGAAAAAAAACGCGGCATGCTGTAACTTTTTGCTATTTTTTTTTTATCTCCCATGTTGCCCCCTGGAGCCTCCTTGTTGATCACATGGCCTGAATTTGCGACTTTTGTGCGATACATTTTTAATATTAAAAACTCCTAACTGTTTCGTGATGAAATCGCGAGTAGCAGCGATGTGTGGTTTTACAAGAAAAATCATCGCTGATGCCACAAGATCGCACGTACGAGGCTGCTGGATCGCAGCGATTTTCTAGCGGCGATATCGCAGTCACCAGTGTGAAAGAGGCCCTAAAGGCGCATCATTGGGAAAATGCATTTTTTGAGCAATAGTTCTATGGATCGGGATTAGAGATGAGCGAACGTGCTCGTTTAGAGCAATTACTCAATCGAGCATCGCTTTTTTTCGAGTAACTGCCTAATCGGGCGAAAGGATTCAGGGGGTGCTGGGGGTGAGTGGGGGGTTGTGGTGGGGAGTGGGGGGGGGGAGAGAGAGAGAGAGCTCCCCCCTGTTCCCCCCCCTGCTATCCCCCGCTCCATTCCATCGCCCCCCGGATCTTTTCGCCCGAGTAGGCAGTTACTCAAAAAAAGCGATGCTCGTTCGAGTAATTGTCCTAAACGAGCACGTTCACTTATCTCTAATCGGGATGTTTCTGGAGGTTCCTCAAGTCCGGGAGCATTTGAACGTCTTGCCTAAGGATATAAAACAGAAGTGGCTCCTGAAGGAGGAGGGAAAACTTCCCAAGTATATTCTACTTGTCAAAAAATAGTCAGTTTTGCAGGCACCATGTTTTACAGCAAAATGACCTACGCAGAGGGCTATGTATATTTATGGAAAAGGGTTAGGCTCGCCTACATGGGCGTATGTTCCCATGTATTACACGCATAATACGTGGTGCTAACAGCCCTTTGATTTCTATTGGACCACTTACACCTGCGTCTTTCACATGTGTATTACGCTGCATGTCCTATTTTGGTGCGTATTACGTACCAATATAGCCTATTGGGTTTCGGATCGTACTGGTATAACAACGAAACTACTATGAACGACAGCCTGTTTGCTGTGAATGGAGGCGGGTGGGCCGGAAGGAACTATCAGCCCGCTGTGCCTACGTTCACTGAGCGGAGATTATTACTGGGTCAGCTGTTGGGGGGCTTCTGCACATTCTGTGCTCAGGAGTCCAGTGGGCGGTCCTACTTTCTCTTTGCACACCCATACAGGGAAGGCTGTTGATCACGAAGAAGGACCGCCTACTAGACGCCTTAGCTGAGAATGGGCAGGCGTGTAAATGAATAAATTACTAGACTGCTGAAACCTTTTCTACAAATATTTATATCACTCTGCTCAACCCGCTCTAGCCACAGGATAGGGAAATCCGACCTCTGGGACCCCCATGTTCCTGAGAATGGGGCTCCAGATGGTTCCCAAAAGACTGGAGAGGAGGTCATGCATACTCCATTCACTTCGGTGACTGCTGGAGATTGCCAAACTGTTTCTTGGGATGGATAGGGGTGCGAGTGGTCGAACCCCCACTGATGATAACGTTAACCCTTATCCTGCCAGTGGGGGATAATTTTATAACTTGGCACAACCCCTTTTTAAGAGGCACTCTATGGAATCTTAGTGTTAGTCTCATAGACTCCCATTCTATACAGCAGATACTGTAGGGTAGTAAGATTTGGGGTAATATGGTAGAATGGCGACTGAGAATGCATTTTGTCTCACAAAGCTGATTGGCTGTTCTGACCTTTGACGATCAGCTGATGTTGCAAAAGAAATGTGCTTTTGACCACCCATTTCCCCCATAGCATGCCATGCTCACCATTCAATTGATTGACCACATGAATGGGCCGGGTCTACTAAAGTGGACGTTGATGTTAGTCTGGCTCTCTTTTCTGTGATTATATAGGGGTGAAGTCCCTCTATTACATCCAGAGGCCCTAATATTTATTGGAGTTGTGCCAAAATGGCATGTTCATATACTTTTTTTTACGGCCTGTGAATAACCTAGAGTGGGGTTCTCCGGTTGGGACCTCCTTGTGTCTCCCAGAAGGAAGAACCATCCAGTAAGAGCGGCCCCTGTTACTGGCAGACCCTCTGCTATCCTGTTAATACTAGATTTCTAAAGGGGGGGTGGCTGCGGCTTCCCTTGGGAATATCAACGGTTTGCCGGGGATCGGAGGGTAGGACTTTGGGAAGTCAGCTAATCACCCAGTGCCCCCTATTTTTAACGGGGTTGTACATCTCGGCAAAACCCTTTAAGAGTTATAGCGGTGGATTCCGCCAAAGAACCGGTATTTAAAACCGCTTTTTTGTGGTGTTCTGCACGCGGATTTAGCACTGACAATGGGAAAATTGTCAGGCAGAATAATGAATTTCTGAAAATTTGCACCAAAACGTGCAATGTTTCCACGGTGCAGGTTTTGGTATGGATCCACAGCCGACTGCAGGTCTTTTATCGACCGGGTGAAACCAGCTGTGGATCCTCGCCAAAGTCCATACCAATGGTGATGTTTTTGATGCGTAAATTATGTGGATTTTGGTGCTGCTTTTCCAGTCCGCTCCGTATCCGCTACATGTGAGCATAGCCTTAAGGCTTTTCTTGATCTTCCATAGAAAACTCTCGAAAAAAGTTTTGTGTAGTGGTGCAAATCCCCAATATTTTCATTACGGCCATGGACGTCACACTGGAAAGTTTTGGACTCGCTCCATTGAGTTACAATTGGACTAACCGGCATACTGATCCACCGGCCAGTCTGTGGCACAAATGGACATCTGTGTTGTGTGAGCATGACCTTAGATGGAAACGTGAAACTTTTGCTCTCCCTCTGTTTGTATACAGTTAAATATTGTGATTTGCGCACTTGCTCACGTGCCTTTTCTTTTACAAATAAAGTTGGAATTGACGTAAAAACTTTTATTTGTAAAGTGCCAATGAAGTACGAAAAAAAGAAAAACAGTTTTCCGCGTCTCCAATCACAATTTGTATTTGATACATGGCCACGTTTCCTTAGAAGGCAGCTACGGGGTCTGCTATATACATTTTGGGTAGGTTTGGCAGGAAAAGTCTCCATGACACGGCAGAAAAGAATGTCCACTGCCAGTTGTAATAGTTGTCATTCCTGTAGTGTGAGTCAGGGCTCTTGTAGGTCTGCTACATGTGACTACACATTCAGCGTCCGCCCTCCATCAGCCTCCTGTTACCCCGCGAGTTATCAGTGGGTGACGATATGCGCCGCCGCTCCAAACTCACATCGAGCCGCGCCTGAGGGAAAGGCCTGATCTGTAACAGTCAATATTATTACGGCAGCAGCCAAGTGTTTACCTGTAGACACAATGGCGTCATGCGATGGCAGCTGAACAAGGACTTGATTTTTACGATACCCACCCACACACAGGATTTGTAATCCATAGATCTTTCTAGAAGTGTTTTTTTTTTTTACTTAGTTTATGCAAGACCAATATCAAATGGTGTAAGTATGCTGGAAATGATGGCCTATTTAAAGGAATGTGTCATCAGAACATGATCTTGTGTTAATTGAGTTTTTATGTTAAAAATATTGTTTTTAAAGCTTTTTTGGTGGTTTTTTTTTTATATATATATATTTTTTTATTTTTCAATGTTAGAATCTGTTTCAAAAAGAAATCCTGAGGTCCTGCAGTTCTCATACTGACCATCAAGCCTTCTAGTAGTCTGACACTTCCTGTTCTGTAGAGAGAACTTCTCAGCTGTTGCCTCTGAAGTTGGCGTGTAACACGACAATCTGACTCTTCGAGTCCCTTGCACGCTCCCTCTTATACAAGTCTATGGGAAAGCACGTGCACCGTTGGATCATCACCCGTCTCCCTGTCACGTCCCCTAACTGCACGATACCTTAGTTTATGGTGCTGTGGGGATGTAACGGGTTGGCTTTAAGTACCGGCGACTGTCCATCCAATCGTGATCCCTGCGATAGTGGAAGTTAGGGAGGAGCCATTTTGAGTGAAAAAGTCGTCCTGGTGGCTCGGTGTTGGGTCAAATGGCTTTTCTTCTGGCAGCACTGTTGGTTCCTGGTCCTTGTAGTGTATGGTAGTACCTGACCCCAGTTGTATATGGCTTCTAGTGCCTGCAAGTGTGCAAATGTTATCAGATATAACGAGCATTAAAGCCCTCTTGAGCGCCGGATCCTATTCTCAGCAGACTCGGGTCACAGACTGGAGACACTCTTTTTTTTCAGTAATATGATGCCTGACATTGCAAAAGACTTGTGGTTGGTCTGGTATTTTATTACTTATTTCACCTTTAAAAAGCACCCAAGGAATTAACCTTGTCAACGGAAAGCTGTGAATATCGATGCAATTTTTTTAAGATGGAATTTGCTGTGGAAAATGCCACAGCAAATTCCGCGATGTGGACATACCCTTAGATGCCACGGTCAGTGCTAACTGCAGCACCTAAGTGGTTAATGGGAAGGTAGTTCCCTCTGTCAGCCCATGCGATGAACTGCCATGGCAGCCAAAGGCCTAACAGTGGCCTCCAGACCTTCTATACCTGTAAAATGCTCAGTTAAAGGGCCTATGTCATGGGCTCAAAGGAGAAGAAATGGGGAGTCTGGGGAGGTATGTTTCATATGCCCCGTTTCTGCGCTGTATCCCCATGAAGTCGGCTCGACTCTATGTGCGCTCACCTCCCATGGAGATGAATAAAAGATCAGTTTGCGGAAAGAGTCCTGCTGATGCCCGTTGGCATCACTGGGATACGCGTGAGGAACGGGGAGCTCGGTAGGTATAAAGCACACTTCCCTGGACTCCCCTTTCCGTTATATTTAAACCCTATAAAGCAGTTATTGGGTCTCAAAGGTGCGGACAGTGTCCCTTTTAAATAGTGATACACTGCAAGGATTAGGTATTGTAGTGTATTATATGAGTGTTCAGAAGATTGCATGTCCAAGTGCCCTACTGAGACATAGGGGGAAAAAGTTGAAGAAAAATTTCTAGTAAAAACAAAAAGCATTTTTTTTCCCAGCTTAAATAAATAATAATTTACTATTGCTGCATCTGTAATGACCCGTTCAGTAAAAGGAATGCATTATTTATATCGTGCGTGATTTTTTAACATTTTTGATGCCTCGATCTGTAGTTAAAAAAATTAAAATATCCTAAAATCCAGCGATTCTCACACTGAGCCTAATAATAGTCTGATACTTCCTGTTCTGAAGAGCAAACTGGGCGGTGTCCTAAAGAGGTCACTGTAATTGGTTGTTGGGATTAATAGACACATGGGCAGTTAATGGTACCCACGGCACTTCTTGGTACAGAACCAGGGCACAATCATCTATCTTGATGAACATTTGGGGCTTATTTAGTAATACTGTTTAAAGGACTGGCCTAAAATGCATCAGATTTTATCATGGTAGCTTTGCTGAATAAATCTGTTGAATTTTATGATTGTCTAGTTGGCTTAGTTTATGCAAAAAATGCTTTTTCAGAAGTCTCATGGGCCATAGGCATAATGGACCCATTGTCTACTATGGGAGTGTGTCGTGGGCATGCTCTGTAACCTGTGTCAGTAGGGGAGGAGATAAGCTGTGACCTCACCTAATGTGTATGGTAAATCCTTTAGTGTCCCCGCTTATTGTAGTCCTGCCTGTGATGATGACGGCTGAGACGTTTTCTTTACAGAACAGGAAGTGTTAGATTATTATTAAGATCAGTGTTGAGTGTGCAGGGAGGGGGGGAGGTGAGCTGTGACACCACCTATGTGAATGGTGGATCCTGTTATCTCTATATAGTTATCACCTTTTAATTGTAATCCTATGATGATGATGATGAGGGCTGAGAAATTTCCTCTACAGAACAGGAAGTGTCAGACTTATTAGGCGTAGTGGTCATTGTGAGAACTGTAGGATTTTAGAATTTTTTTAAATTATTTTTTTAACTGATGACCATGACATTTAAAAATGAAAAAATATCAAATTCTCAAAAATATATTTAACATAACGCTCTGTCCTGGGCCTAGTAGTGTAAATCTTTTGTAATAAACGATCTGGAGAATGGAATTGAGGGGAAACTGATCAAATTTGCTGATGACACAAAGATAGTTAACACTAGAGAAAAGAAAAAAGAGATCTATACAAGTTTAAACAGGGGGCGGCGACTAACAGAATGGTCCTTAACAAGGAGAAATGCAAGGTTCTACATCTGGGCAAGAAAAATGACAAAAAAAGCACATGCAGAATGGGAGGAATTAGGCTAAGCAGTACATGTGATTAAGACCTTGGGTATACTAATAGATCACAAACTGAACATGAGTCAACAATGTGATGTAACAGCAAAAAAGGCAAACGCAGTTTTGGGATGTATTAAGAGAAGCATAGAGTCTAGATCACGTGAGGTAATTATCCCCTCTACTCTTCCTTAGGTTGACTACCCACTAGCGTTCGCGAATTTGCTGCATCTCCCCCCCCCCCCCCCCCCAGGTGTCTATGGG
Source organism: Eleutherodactylus coqui (assembly GCF_035609145.1). Classification (NCBI taxonomy): domain Eukaryota; kingdom Metazoa; phylum Chordata; class Amphibia; order Anura; family Eleutherodactylidae; genus Eleutherodactylus; species Eleutherodactylus coqui. The sequence goes on along the minus strand of NC_089848.1, from coordinate 102,828,030 downwards.
GCTTTCTAATGTTAAGAACGCATCGCCGCAAAATTGCAATTTAAAATAACAGTTCATCAGTTTAGTGCCAAGTCCCACGCAAATTCTAGTATTGTGCATCCGTATTGCTCAGATCCGTAAATAGTACGGCACCCCTAGACGGCTGTGGCACAAAGTCAATGTGCGGGGTCTGGTTAGTGAAGAAGACGCTTCCTTCACCGTGTCTGAGGCTGATGAACCGGAGGGTTCAGTTTCCAAACTAGGTTCCAGTAATCTGTCTGACTTGAGGCGCGCGGGTTTCCTTGAAGCCTCTGGAGGCGATCCTCGGTCGGAGGATGTGTATTTATGGCCGTCGTACATCCTGGGACGGCAGCTGCTGTAATCATTGACCTGTGGTCCTCTGATGCAGCACATGGACTTATAGGAAGGGTGAAGCCGAAATAACTTTACGCTCCTCTCAGCTGTATCCAGTGATGTACAGCGCTGCGGCGTATGTGTGCGCCATATAAATAGTAATGGCTTCAAGCTGTCCCGGATGGGTGCTTATTGGACAGCAATGTCAAGGCCTCATGGTGTCACCGTATAAACGCTGATCTAAGAAAATCTGCCTGGTTTGTTTTTCCTTCTCGGTTTTGAGTCGGCAAAATTTTATCTTTGGCAATAAAAACAAAGCGTCCGGATATTTGCTGCTAAAATAGTAAAAGCCCTTTAAACATTTTTTTTCTTTTTTTAGGGCTCCTTTATAGACACGGGCGTATTTTTATTTTTTTCCCCCACTTTACGTCCTTATTTTTTACAGGCTTTATACGGACCGCGTATAGCGCCATTGATTTATATTGGTGTCTTCAGACATGTCGTTTTTATGTTCCTATTTTACGCTCGTGAAAAAAGAAATTCCAGCATGTCTGATTATGATCGGTCTTCACAGACCGAAAACGCTCATAAAAATCTATGAAAGCGTTAAAAAGAAAAAAAAAGCGCGGATCAGACCCGTTACATTGGTGTATTCACTGCGTTGTTTACGTATGAAGCCAAGAGGGGGGGAAAAAAGTGACACCAAATATGCATCTGTACACCTAATGGAAATGGTGCAATTTCCACCAGAACTGCATACAGCCGTGTGAATGAGGATTAGTGGCTTTTTTACTTTGGTTTTTGGGTTCAGGGTGGGTTCATTAATCCCTCAAAATCGCAGCATGCCGTTTTTCCCATAGGAGAAAGAGGCCTCCCCAAAAACGCAGGTATGACCAAAAGAGGTCACCAATAAGCCCCCAATAAAATACGCTGACATCATTCAAAAAATGCATTTGATTGTGTGTGTGTGTGTGTGTGTGTGTTTTTTTTTGTTTGTTTTTTGCTTTTCTTATTCAACCTTTTCCTGCCCCATGACGTAGGGGTACGTCATGGGAGTGGGGTACTTCCCGCAAAATGACGTACCCTTACGTCATAGGGATAGCGCGAGATCATAGCAGATCTCGCGCTATCCTGCAGCGGGAGCCGGCTGTCACTAGTAGCCGGCCTCCCGCTAAAAAAATACCAAAAATCGTTTGGTCCTCATCGCCAAAATAGGCCATGTCCTTAAGGGGTTAAAAAAAATTAAAGAGACCGAAAAAGACTGAAGGATCTTAGTGACCCTCCAGTGGTCCTGCGCTGTTCTCCCTCCAATCCACAAGTTTTGACGTCTGTTTTCAGTCAACCAAGATGGCTGTCGTAACCTTCTAACTACTTAACCCACGACCGGGCCATAGTGTTTTAACGTCCTGCTGTTGCAGGACGTGTATGGAGGGAGGTAGCGCCGCTATCTCCCTCCATGCAGCGCAGGTGTCAGCTGTTTATTCCAGCTGACACCCGCGGGCAATAGCCGCGCTCGGCCGTTCGGCCGATCGCGGCTATTAGCCCTTTAAATGCCGCTGTCAATTCTGACAGCGGCATTTAAATCCCCCGTACGCTGTTTGGGGGTCCCGCACGGCCCCCCCCCCAAGTTTGGTATCGTAGCAATCGTACTGACCCATAGAATAAAAATATCAGGTCGTTTTTGTTGCAGTTTGTGCGTCGTAGAAACAGGACGCACCGAAAGATGGTGGAATGTCGTTTTTTTTTTTTTTCCATTTTTCTCCGCTAAGAATTTTTAAAAAGTTTTTCAGTACATTATATGGTACAATAAATAGTGCCATTAAAAAATACAACTCGTCCCGCAAAAAACAAGCCCTCATACAGCGACGTCGACGGATAAATAAAGGAGCTACGATTTTTTTAAAAGGGAGTAGGAAAAAACAAAAATGGAAAAAAGCAAAAAAGCCCGGTCACTAAGGGGTTAATGCACAATATGCCTTGGTAATTCAATGTACTTTGCGTTGCTTTCTGATTGGCCAGCTCTGCTCATGCGACTCGGAGAGCGGGTGTAGCAGGTGTAGTGCACCAGTGGTCTAGTACTACCAATGCACGTTGTGGATTACATAAGAAGATCTACCAACATGACTGAGCACCGTGCGATATGGCACATAGGGTTGTGGTTTGGTTTGAGGAGCAGAACATCTGCAAACTTCATTGGCCGGCCGAAAGTCTGACTCTCAATCCCATCCAGCATCTTTGGGATGAACTAGAACACTGTGCCCAATACGCCCATCGTCATCGTCGTCCTCCTCCAAATCACTATCTGAAGCTCTCCTCGAGGAATGGAGGCAAATACGTTAACACCTCTATGGGAATTTGGTGGAAAGCCGCCCGGGAAGGGTTACTGCAGTCATCGAAGCCATAGGCCACCCAAGACCATACTGAAAAATGGGAATAAAATCGAATTCCATCACTTTGTGTGTCCCTATGCTTCTGGCAACATGGCGTATGTGTAATGAAGGTCGGAGAGCTTGAGCTGGAGTAGGATGGAATTGGACAGGAGAAATCTAAGCCGTCTTATTATTTTTTCGGCAAGAGCTGATGCCCCAGGGTGTCTTCACAAACCTATATGCTGGGATGCCATGTGGTCAGGGTCCGCGTTCTTCATCGGCCTCGGGGCGCTACCTAATAAGTAGCCTTTTTCCATGAAGTGCTGTGTTAATGAAGTGCCCGTTAGAAGGGCCTTCGCTCAGCAAATGCAGAACCTCCTGGGAAGACTTATGGACCGTCTTACTGCTTCTATTCTGCTTTCATCGCTACTTTTTAAATGGCGAGTCCGTCCCGTGACCGGGAAGCGCCGACGTCTGCACATTCATAGACCGTCTGTCGTAAGGTGCGGCTTCTGCTCGGAAAACCCAGACGCCACTTCCAGAAAGCTTCACGTCTGCGGAACGAGCGCTCGTTGGTTCCATTACTCTCCGCGAGGCATCCTGTTCTAATGGCTTATTGATGATGGAGGCATCGGAAGGTGAAGATGGGCACGGCGGGCTTATTTATGGAGACCTTTCCAGCAAAATCGTGCTGCAATTCGAGCCAGAATAACGGCACACAAGTTTCGCAAGTAATTTGCGCCTATAAAAAAAAAATAAAAAAATGGGAACGTAGGTGTAACTCTGCAGTTTTGGTTAATTATGAATGTGGGATTTATGAAGCGCAAAACCTGATGGCGCAAAAAACGCAATTAAGGCTTGCTTCAGATGCCAATGTTTTGTGGCATCAGCAGTGGTAGACTTGATATAAGATCTGTTCAGCAGGTAGTCCAGAATATTAAAGGAGATGTCCCACGCCGAAACGGGTTTTTTTTTTTTTTAAACCCCCCCCCCCGTTCGGCGCGAGACAACCCCGATGCAGGGGTTAAAAAAACCACCCGCACAGCGCTTACCTGAATCCCGGCGGTCCGGTGACTTCAATACTTACCGCTGAAGATGGCCGCCGGGATCTTCTACCTTCGTGGACCGCAGCTCTTCTGTGCGGTCCACTGCCGATTCCAGCCTCCTGATTGGCTGGAATCGGCACGTGACGGGGCGGAGCTACACGGAGCCCCATAGAGAAGAGGAGAAGACCCGGACTGCGCAAGCGCGGCTAATTTGGCCATCGGAGGGCGAAAATTAGTCGGCACCATGGAGACGAGGACGCCAGCAACGGAGCAGGTAAGTATAAAACTTTTTATAACTTCTGTATGGCTCATAATTAAAGGAGATGTCCCGCGCCGAAACGGGTTTTTTTTTTTTTAAACCCCCCCCCCCGTTCGGCGCGAGACAACCCCGATGCAGGGGTTAAAAAAACCACCCGCACAGCGCTTACCTGAATCCCGGCGGTCCGGTGACTTCAATACTTACCGCTGAAGATGGCCGCCGGGATCCTCTATCTTCGTGGACCGCAGCTCTTCTGTGCGGTCCACTGCCGATTCCAGCCTCCTGATTGGCTGGAATCGGCACGTGACGGGGCGGAGCTACACGGAGCCCCATAGAGAACAGCAGAAGACCCGGACTGCGCAAGCGCGGCTAATTTGGCCATCGGAGGCCAAAAATTAGTCGGCACCATGGAGACCAGGACGCTAGCAACGGAGCAGGTAAGTAAAAAACTTTTTATAACTTCTGTATGGCTCATAATTAATGCACAATGTATATTACAAAGTGCATTATTATGGCCATACAGAAGTGTATAGACCCACTTGCTGCCTCGGGACAACCCCTTTAAGTGCCTGTCCCTGTAAATCTAGGGTACGGCTTTGAACTAATGGGCCGTGGGATTGAGTTTTCAAAATTGATTTTTTTTTCTTTGCTCGTTGAGTTAAAGCTGTAGAGTCCGACCTTCAGTTCTGTGCAGGTAGTAGTGATGGCAGCGTCACTGACTAGTACAACCTTGGCCATCCAGCGGTCGGTCCGGTGGTTGTAGTCGTATACTACGGTAGTATATACTGTACGTGACAATGCATACTGTATATCGTAAGACTGCAGCTGCCAATGGACATGCCTTTCTTTATACGGAGGGGTTGGCCTTACGTAACCTTAGCTATGAGCTCTTTGCATTCATTCCAATGTAATTACAAGGTAACGATGCCCTGTCTGCAAACATTTAGGGATTTGGTAATGTTCACAACTATGTAGATGTGTTCCTCTCATAAGGATACGACCACACGGGGCAGAAACTCGATTCTGCCGCGATTCCGTTGCAGAATCCCGGCGGGCCTATGGCTGCCCAAACTGCCACTCCTTGCTTACAGACTGCTGGCCACTCACGCAAGATAAGCTGTATTAACCCTTTCCAATCCAATTTGTATCCTGGTTTTCCTAGGGGGCTTACTCTTTTTCTGTCGTTATACCACAGCGCTATATGCTGGATAAAGCCAGTACTGCATGAGGTGACACATTGGATAGGCTCCGACAGCAGAGAGGCTGGCAATATAGAGGAAGAGAACCCCGACGGGCGTCTTTCAACATCGGAGCTGTATAGACAGTGGATTGGAAAGGCTTAAAGGCACATCACGTATACAGCCTGGCTCCTCGTCGTCTCCTGCCTCGGGTATAATATGTGCAGGAGAGGGAGAGGGAGGGGGGGGGTGTTTGGACTGCACTGCACTGTGATGGGGGGGCGTGTCTGGGCTGCACTGCACTGTAATGGGGGCCGTGTCTGGGCTGCACTGCACTGTGATGGGGGGCGTGTCTGGGCTGCACTGCACTGTGATGGGGGGCGTGTCTGGGCTGCACTGCACTGTGATGGGGGGCGTGTCTGGGCTGCACTGTGATGGGGGGCGTGTCTGGGCTGCACTGCGATGGGGGCGTGTCTGGGCTGCACTGTGATGGGGGGGCGTGTCTGGACTGCACTGTGATGGGGGGGCGTGTCTGGACTGCACTGTGATGGGGGGGCGTGTCTGGACTGCACTGTGATGGGGGGCGTGTCTGGGCTGCACTGTGATGGGGGGCGTGTCTGGGCTGCACTGTGATGGGGGGCGTGTCTGGGCTGCACTGTGATGGGGGGCGTGTCTGGGCTGCACTGTGATGGGGGGCGTGTCTGGGCTGCACTGTGATGGGGGGCGTGTCTGGGCTGCACTGTGATGGGGGGCGTGTCTGGACTGCACTGTGATGGGGGGGCGTGTCTGGACTGCACTGTGATGGGGGGCGTGTCTGGGCTGCACTGTGATGGGGGCTGTGTCTGGGCCGCACTGCACTGTGATGGGGGGCGTGTCTGGGCCGCACTGCACTGTGATGGGGCCGTGTCTGGGCCGCACTGCACTGTGATGGCGCGTTGTATGGGCCGCACTGCACTGTGATGGGGGCCGCGTCTGGGCCGCACTGCACTGTGATGGGGGCCGCGTCTGGGCCGCACTGCACTGTGATGGGGGCCGCGTCTGGGCCGCACTGCACTGTGATGGGGGCCGCGTCTGGGCCGCACTGCACTGTGATGGGGGCCGCGTCTGGGCCGCACTGCACTGTGATGGGGGGCCGCGTCTGGGCCGCACTGCACTGTGATGGGGGCGTGTCTGGGCCGCACTGTACTGTGATGGGGGGGCCGCGTCTGGGCCGCACTGCACTGTGATGGGGGCGTGTCTGGGCCGCACTGCACTGTGATGGGGGCGTGTCTGGGCCGCACTGCACTGTGATGGGGGCCGTGTCTGGGCTGCACTCAGGGGGTTCTATTATAGAATCCTAGAATAGTAGAGTTGGAAGGGACCTACAGAGTCGTCTGGTCCGACCTCTTGCTCAGTGCAGGATTCTTACTTTGGTGGGTGCACTGAGAGGGCTCGATTTGCTTTGGTGGGCGCACTGAGAGGGCTCGATTTGCTTTGGTGGGCGCACTGAGAGGGCTCGATTGCTTTGGTGGCATAGAGGGAGTTGTGTTGTATTATGGGGCACAAAGGGGTCTGTATTACAATGTGGGGGGTTGGAGGGGGCTCTATTGCTTATCGAGAGCACGAAGTGGGCATTGCTACATTTTAAATGGGCAAAAATGGAAGTTATTACTGTTTGGGAGCATAAAGGAGGGCACTTTTTTTTCGTGGGCACTAATAGGGGAATCGTTACCATGTGAGGGCACTATGACTTTATGGGAAACTCTGGGGCACTGTTACTGTGGGGAGGCACTGTGAAGGGTATTGTGGATAGCAGTAGGGTGAGGAGCGTGTGTAGAGATGAGCAGGGACAGAAAAATGGCGTAGTCGCTGACGGCAGTTACATCACAGGGGAGGGCCCAGGTTATGTGAACAGCCCAGGGTCTTCGGTCTAGTATGTCTGTTCCTGTGTACTTGGCTTGTATCCCTATAGTCATTGAGAACCCTTGTCTCCTCCTGTCGGTTCAGGAGCCGAGGGAGCTACCGGAGAGCTGCTGGTCAATCATGGAGGCTTGCGGTATCCTGGCACTTGCTACACGGGAACTGCCAGATGGTGGCAGAATGAGAGGAAATGCAAAGCCGTGAGCCATAAGGATGTGGCATTGGCATCTCGCTCTTGCAGGGTACTTACTGTGGTCAGGAGGGTTTCCGGTTCTTTATCTGTTTTTGGATTATCGATCTCTGCTGGGCGGTGACCTAAGCGCTGCGAATCATGACCAGGATCTGGCGAGGACTCCATACGCTGCTGCCAGCGAGGACACGTCTCTTCCACCACGTAGCGCCGACCTATGCCGCCTCATGACGTCACGTCTAATCTATTCATAGCCTCAGCAGCAGCGCCAAGAGAAATGCCTGGCAAGAAGAGTCAAACAAGACCCGTTATTAAGAACACATGTGGGTGAGAGGGCACATCGGAAGTGCGGCCAGAACTCTGCGCTAATCCTCCAGAGACAAATGTAGCGAACACGGCCGGCTTATAATGCCGCAGTAATACTTGTATGAAGAGGTTAATCCACAATACATACTTATTAATCCCCGCAGCGCAGTAGTCTGGAATCCGGATCCCCCCATCTCTCTATAGATTGTAAGCTCTTGTGTCCCCCTATCTCTCTATAGATTGTAAGCTCTTGTGTCCCCCTATCTCTCTATAGATTGTAAGCTCTTGTGTCCCCCATCTCCTCATAGATTGTAAGCTCTTGTGTCCCCCTATCTCCTCATAGATTGTAAGCTCTTGTGCCCCCCTATCTCCTCATAGATTGTAAGCTCTTGTGGCCCCCCTATCTCCTCATAGATTGTAAACTCTTGTGTCCCCCTATCTCCTCATAGATTGTAAGCTCTTGTGTCCCCCTATCTCCTCATAGATTGTAAACTCGTGTCCCCCTATCTCCTCATAGACTGTAAGCTCTTGTGCCCCCCCATCTCTCTATAGATTGTAAGCTCTTGTGTCCCCCCATCTCTCTATAGATTGTAAGCTCTTGTGTCCCCCCTATCTCCTCATAGATTCTAAGCTCTTGTGTCCCCCTATCTCCTCATAGATTGTAAGCTCTTGTGTCCCCCTATCTCCTCATAGATTGTAAACTCTTGTGTCCCCCTATCTCCTCATAGACTGTAAACTCTTGTGTCCCCCTATCTCCTCATAGATTGTAAACTCTTGTGTCCCCCTATCTCCTCATAGATTGTAAGCTCTTGTGTCCCCCTATATCTCCTCATAGATTGTAAGCTCTTGTGTCCCCCCATCTCCTCAGACTGTAAGCTCTTGTGTCCCCCCTATCTCCTCATAGATTGTAAGCTCTTGTGTCCTCCCCCCCCATCTCCTCATAGATTGTAAGCTCTTGTGTCCTCCCCCCCCCATCTCCTCATAGATTGTAAGCTCTTGTGTCCCCTATCTCCTCATAGATTGTAAGCTCTTGTGTCCCCCTAGCTCCTCATAGATTGTAAGCTCTTGTGTCCCCCTATATCCTCATAGATTGTAAGCTCTTGTGTCCCCTATCTCCTCATAGATTGTAAGCTCTTGTGTCCTCCCCCCCCCATCTCCTCATAGATTGTAAGCTCTTGTGTCCCCCTAGCTCCTCATAGATTGTAAGCTCTTGTGTCCCCCACTATCTCCCCATAGACTGTAAGCTCTTGTGTCCCCTATCTCCTCATAGATTGTAAGCTCCTGTAAGCAGGGTCCTCACCCCTGTTTGTTTCTAAGTATAATACAGTATGTAACCTCTGATTCCCTCCACTTTCCCTCTCGTACGGCGCCACGGATTATGTTGGCGCTACATCTTTACGGACGCTTATTGTTGTTGTGTTCCGGTTACTGGTGACCTTCTCGGGTTACTTGCTCATGAATACCACTTCAGCCTTAAGTCTCTCTTTCCGAATACATAGGAGACAAATCTCCATTATGGAGCGGATCGTCTTCCTGGAAACCATTAAATATGAATTATCGTTGCATTAGATTCCGTGCTGGATGAAAGCGCTCTAATACCAGGGCACCGTGCCCATCGTGTGCCCACCGTCTACTGCGGAGCAGTCATTGTGTATTTTATAGGAAAGAACAAAATCTATGCTTGCTGCCTGTGCAATTAGGAATGTATAGAGGACATTGTGTCCCCGCGGTTCCCACCCGCCGGCGCCACCGCGTATTTATAGCCTTCCGTTAATACTTTTCTTTCTGAGGTGCAGAGAACTGGTTGGTTTTACGAGCAGTCACCCGGTCGCCCCACGGTAACTCCTTAAGTCTGTCCTCCTGCCCCTGGGAAGTGGAGAGAGGTGGGTTATCTACCTGGGAAGATACAGGGTATAGCGGATACTTGGTGGATTTTTTTGGGTATTACGGTATAGGCAAAGGGGAGGAGATGTTAAAGGAGGGTGTTTTTAGCACTATACGCCCTATAGACAGTAATATCTGGCACTGCAGAATGAATAAAACTGTAATTTTATGTCCTCCGTTGGGGGTTTCCATCTGGCGATATAGCCGTCCCACGCTGTATGCTAATTAATGGTGGACCGTCCGATGGACGGTTCACCTAGCGCTGCAGTCTGAGATCTCTCCCTACTAAAAACACCCCCTTCATTGCTCATTGATGTCTCCAGCAATGGCCGCTGTAGACGTTGTGTGTTCCATCTACGGCTCACTGACCCGAAAATGCTCGTCTGCAATGACCTCAAGTGCAAGCGCTGTCCCCCGTACGGCTCAGGTGTACCGTAGATGGAACACGTGTCCTAAACCATATTACGTACAATGCAGACCCTTGCAGGTGTCAGCCATAGTTTGTCGGAAACTACCTGCTATTGGGTATACAGGTTATGCCGCTGCACACAAGCTGCCCAATCACGAAGCATAATGCATCGGCCTGTCTACAATGGTGCAAGGAGTGGTGGTGTTGGACAATTGAGCAGTGGAAGAACGTTCTATGGAGGACGAGTCCCTCTACTCCATCTTCATGTCAGATGGAGGTACCTGTGTGTGGTGGATGGAGGACGTCTTCTGCCTGTGTGTGTTGCCCCAAAAGTAAAGTACGGCAGAGTTTTGTTCTGGTCTGGGAATGTGTTACCTAGCATGGTCTTGGTCCGTTGGTTGTAGAGACAAGAACACGGAGGTGAACCCTGACATTCTAGACAATAATGTGCTGCTGACAATGTGGTAATACTCTTGGGAATGGTCGGCCATACTTCCAACAAAACAACGCGCCATGTCACACATCCAGCACTGGTTTATGTTGGTTTGAGGATATGGATGTTCTATGATTGGGATTCTGTGCAGCCAATCCAATCTGAACCCTACTGAACATCTTTGGGACAAACAGAAACGTTGAATCAGGAAATATGAACAGTGTTTATCTTCTTACCAGATGTTTGCAGGCTGGATGGAGGGAAATAGCAGCTGAAGTGTATCAGATGTTAGTAGAAAATATGCCACGGGGAGTATCCAATGTTATTAGGGCCAAAGGAGCCCCATTATTAACATATGGAAATCAATACTACTTTTAATTCTTGCTCAGTTGCCCATTTACTTCTGGTAGGACAGTGGAGCTGAATCGCTGCGGATATTGTTGCATCGGCCTGACTGTGCTCTGTTCTTTTGGGGCCCGACTGAGCCCCTGTTCTCGTTATGAATGAGGGTCCCCAGTGGTCAGACCTCCCTGGATGAACTAGTTAACTATCTAGATACTGAACAGTTCTCAAGTTAGGGTATATACCTGTTGGAACTGGAATACCATTTTTTATGTGTCCCCTTCGCTTCGGTCCATTGCATCAAATCGTAAATTGACTTCTTATCCTGAAGTGCGAAAATGTGCGTATCGTAAAATGTTCTTACATACATGGCGCGAGTGACATAAAATGTTCTTACGTACATGGAGCGTGGGACGTAAAATGTTCTTACGTACATGGAGCGTGGGACGTAAAATGTTCTTACGTACATGGAGCGTGACGTAAAATGTTCTTGCGTACGTGGAGCGCGTGACGTAAAATGTTCTTGCGTACGTGGAGCGTGTGACGTAAAATGTTCTTGTGTACGTAGAGCGTGTGACGTAAAATGTTCTTGCGTACGTGGAGCGTGTGACGTAAAATGTTCTTGCGTACGTGGAGCGTGGGACGTAAAATGTTCTTGCGTACGTGGAGCGTAAAATGTTCTTGCGTACGTGGAGCGTAAAATGTTCTTGCGTACGTGGAGCGTAAAATGTTCTTGCGTACGTGGAGCGAGGGACGTAAAATGTTCTTGCGTACGTGGAGCGAGGGACGTAAAATGTTCTTGCGTACGTGGAGCGAGGGACGTAAAATGTTCTTGCGTACGTGGCGCGAGGGACGATCCCCTCCGCTTATCTTCGCAGTCGGCACTGATTTTACATCTAGTGTATTAAGTTGCGGTTTCTGGAGGAGACGTGTCGTCTGTTCACATCATGGATGGTTGGGAGAGAAGAGCTGGCGCTGTCATCTCCAGCAGATTAATTGGAGACGTGTAATTACTCATTTGCATATGAGTGTTGGTTGTAAACACTGGTTATGTAATTGTTATTACGGCACATCGAGGCCAAGTTCATAGAACTGCGCTAGAAAAAAATCATGTGTCATAAGGAAGGAATGCGAAACGAGTAGCAATGTGACGTGCCCTTATTGTGGCCCCATGGGGCCGCTCGTTCCCTCCCTGAACCTTATCTAGGACCCACAAGTCATTTACAGGAAACGTATAATCATTTATATTTTATAGATTATCATTTTTTTCTCATTAAAAGCAGATGGAAAATACATTTTCCATTGTCCTAATCTGTTTTAATTGTCAGATTTGTAGATTTTTTTCATTCCATCGGGTGTACATGACTATGCGGGGACCATCTTGCCTGGGCTGCAGTTAACAGCATTTACAGATATGCTTTACAGCAGCCTCATAGACAGGAGGAGACTCAGTAACTTCTTTGGGAATGTTGTGGGTGCGTGCTGTGACCTTGTAGGTAGGGGGAGGAGGTGAGCTGTAACCATAATCCATTGGCTTCTTTGGGAATGTTGTGGGTGCGTGCTGTGACCTTGTAGGTAGGGGGAGGAGGTGAGCTGTAACCATAATCCATTGGCTTCTTTGGGAATGTTGTGGGTGCGTGCTGTGACCTTGTAGGTAGGGGGAGGAGGTGAGCTGTAGCCATCATCCATTGGCTTCTTTGGGAATGTTGTGGGTGCGTGCTGTGACCTTGTTGGTAGGGGGAGGAGGTGAGCTGTAACTATAATCCATTGGCTTCTTTGGGAATGTTGTGGGTGCGTGCTGTGACCTTGTAGGTAGGGGGAGGAGGTGAGCCTTAACGATCATCCATTGGCTTCTTTGGGAATGTTGTGGGTGCATGCTGTGACCTTTGTAGGTAGGGAGAGGAGGTGAGCTGTAACCATCAACAGTTGACTCCTCTGGGAGAGTGGCGTAGGCATGCTCTACGATCTGTACAGGGTGACAGAGTAGTTACAATATGATCATTATCCATAGTCTTCCATGGGAGAGTGTTGTGGGCATGCTCTGGGACCTGTGTGAGTAGGAGGAGGAGGTAAGCCGTAACCATGACCCGTTGGCTTCTTTGGGAATGTTGTGGGTGCGTGCTGTGACCTTGTAGGTAGGGGGGAGAAGGTGAGCTGTAACTATCATCCATTGGCTTCTTTGGGAATGTTGTAGGTGCATACTGGGACCTTGTAGGTAGGAAGAGGAGGTGAGCTGTAACCATCAACAGTTGACTCCTCTGGGAGAGTGGTGTAGGCATGCTCTACGATCTGTGCAGGGTGGAAGAGTAGATACAGTGTGATCATTACCCATAGTCTTCTATGGGAGAGTGTTGTAGGCATGCTCCATGACCTGAGTGGGTAGGGGGAGGAGGTGAGCTGTAACCAACAACAACTGATGACTTTCAGAGAATGTTGTGGGTGCGCTCTGTGACCTATGTGGGTAGGAGGTGAGCTTTAACCATCAACAATTGACTTCTTTGGCAGAATGTTGTGGGTGCGTTCTGTGACCTTGTAGGTAGGGGGAGAAGTAGAGCTGTAAGCATCAACAGTTGACTCCTTTGAGAGAGTGGTGTAGGCATGCTCTACGATCTGTGCAGGAATGGAAGAGTAAATAGTGTGATCATTACCCATAGTCTTCTATATGGGAGAATGTTGTTGGTGCGCTCTGTGGCCTGTGTGGGTAGGGGGAGGAGGTGAGCTGTAACCATCAACAATTGACTTTTTTGGCAGAGGGGTGTAGGCATGCTCTATGATCTGTGCAGGGAGGAAGAGTAGATACTGTGTGATCATTACCTATAGTCTTCTCTGGGAGAGTGTTGTAGGCATGCTCTGGGACCTGTGCAGAAAGGGGGAAGAAGTGAGCTGTGACCATCACCTATGGGCTTCTGTGGAAGAGTGTTGTGATGTTGATCTCTGCAGGGAGATCAAGAATGTGATCTGTGACCATTATCTGTAGGCTTCTCTAGGAGATTAATGTGGACATGCTCTGTGACTTTTATGCATGGAAGGGGAGGAGGTGAGCTGTGAAATCACCTATTGTGAATGGTGGAATATGTTATCTAAATATATAATCATATATATATAATGTGTGTATATGTATATGAAAAAAAATTCACCAAATGTTCTATAAGAAAAACATTTATAAAAAGCTGATTTAGAAAATTGGATATTTACTGATGACACATTCCCTTTAACTTAGTTATGACATTTCCGATTCTTTCTGGCTGTCTGGCTTGAGTATGAATGTAATAGGATTCAGCGTGGACGGTTCATGCCTGTCGGCAGCAGTTAGTGCGATCCGAGGCTTCATCACCATTCATTAAGGAGGTAGCAAATCTCGCAAAGCTCTGTTTATGACAAGCAGCTAATTCCCTGTGCCCGGCTCGTCACCGGTCTATGTTGGTGTACGGGCACAGTCTTGTGATCTGGCAGCAGGAAATATTTGAATTACGGCTACATATTCACTTCAGTCAGTAGTGAAAATTAAAAAACATTAAAAAAGGACAAATTAGAAAAATGGAAAATGTTTAATTATCTGGTTTTGATTAGTAAAAAGAAAAAAAAAAGGCGGCCGGTATCTACAAATTTGGGCTTTGCAATCGACCTCGTGTATTTCTGAGACTGATCTCGGCATGCGACCACTGTAAAATAGAAAACGACAAGCTAATCCGCTCCCTCACTCCCCCGCCGCACCGCTCTTCAGTGCGATCGTGTACTTGACGGCGTGTGACCACTTAAGGCCTATTTGCATGTAGCAATTAGCGGTTTCCTAGGGGGCTTTCTCTTTCTGCCATTATACAATGGCGCCATCTGCTGGTTAGAGCCAGTACTGCGGTATGGGACATGCTGGAGAGGCCCACGATAACAGAGCGGCCAGTAATATACAGTAAGAATACCCTGCCGGTTGTCTTCCGACATCAGAGTTGTACAGGCTTCAATCAGAATGTCTTCAGACGTCAGACAGCAGATTAGAAAGGGTTAATCCTCGTTGGGTCGCTGGCTTCTCGTCCGGTGTAAACACTCAGCGCTTCACATAGGAGGGGACGTGCTGAGCGAGAAGCTCACGATCCAGCAGGAAACTCTCTGTGTTACCGCGCTGTGTGAGCGCGGGGGATCTTAGCGGTGACCTCAGCGCTTGTGCGGTTGTTTGAAAGTCTGTTGGCCCGTGTATAAGGGCCATGAGTGCAGGGATTGGCTGCAGCAATCACATGACTGAAAGAGAGGAAGGAGCGGAGTGGCGGGAGAGCGAGGGATCTTCCTTTTACTAGTACAGTGTAAAACTGTACGGGGGTTAGTAATGATGGGGGGGGGGGGGAGGGGGCAAAAAAGGCGGCTTTGTTAATGTGCGGAGGCAGGATAGGCGGCGTTAATAGCCTAAGGGGGTATTGTTTTTACATCAGCAGTGAAAGCTGCACTGTCATTGGTTGCTATGGGCAACAAAGATTTTCTTTGAGACAGCTTATGGTTGTGGTGCCCATAGCGACCAATCACAGCGCAGCTTTCATTTTACCTCAGCAGTATAAGAAGTGAAAGTTGTGCTGTGATTGGTTGCTATGGGCAACACAGAGATTTTCTTATAGACCACTTCTAAGAATGTGGTGGCGGTATACTTTTCCTTGGGCCACGCTATACAACGCCACATATATCTGTATTGTTAGACTCTTGTGTAACCCCACGTATGTCTCTGAATTACCGCATATTGCGCCTCCCGCCTCCTCGGCTAAAAATACTCCTCAAAAATGCCAGAAGGAGGATTATTACTCTTCTGGAAAATATGCTGCATAACCTCTGGGTCCCGTCTAACTGTTCATATGAGGCGGGCATTCTGCGGATTCTCCTCACCGAAAGCATGTAGAGTATACGCCGCGTACGTAGAGGAGAGAGAAAAGTCTAACGGCGTAAAAAAAGGATGGAATCTGCCGCAGACTTTACATGCGCCAATCTTGGCTGCGGGTACTTTAGCAATGCAGAGAGCGAAACCCGTATCACAATAGTGCGGATTTGGAAAAAAATTGCGGCGCGTTCTATCTTGGCGCGTATTACACACACATACACGCCAAAATAGTACATGGGGATTGGCAGCGCACAGCAAATACACGTCATGGCGTACTTGCTGTGTGCTTACTTGTGAGGGGTTCGCGTACGGCACAATGGTGTGAGCCTGGCCTAATGAGGCTGTGCAGTAATTGGTCTATTCATTTGTCATGGTTTTCAAGATCTCTGCTTGTAGTCGCTGAATATGGAGTCTCGCTGGTTCTGTACTGAGCATTCCTGACCAAGATGATCCGCTGCCAGGAAGACATTCCTCAGGAAGGTGAGGCCAAGGAACAGAATGCAGTCAGCTCCTCAGCTCTGTATCAGGAGGGTAAGGTCGGACCCGTACTCCGGCGCGGCTCGCACCAGACTCCACACGGACACTTGTCTCGGCGCAGTCCGATCTTCACGAACCCTTCACATTGTATGTCCTATTCTTATCTGTGAAAACGGGTGAGAAAAGGGGATGCAGTGATACCTCTTGGGCTACATTCACCCGGGGGAGCGCGATATTGGGCAGAGAAACTCTGCCTAATATCGCGCTTGTCAACGTGCTTGACTCGCGGCGCTGCAAAGCGTTTTTGATTTGAAATCTTACCACTTCTGTGAAATTGCGATCCTCGCTCTCGTGCTTCCCATTGACTTCAATGAGAAATATCGCATGACATTCGCATGCATATCGCACGGCATGCGATGAGGTCCCAAAAAGATCCAAAAAAAGGGGGATGCGTTAAAAAGGATTTGAAAAAATAGGACGTGCAGTGATTTTTTTTTTTCTTTCATTTTTTTAACCTCGCAGCATTGCTGTTTTGGGGTGAAAAAATTTTTTCATGCATATGACTCCCTTTAAAAGAATGGAGTCCATAATCACGCAAATTTTGTTCGTCTCCCAACACACAAAACTCGTGAAAGATTCATGCTCATGTGAATGTAGCCTCACATGGACTTGCCACAGAAACTGCCTAGAAGGGAACACAAACACTCCTATCATTGTTACTGATGATGATCACACAGTTATATTAGAGGAGATCACAGCTCATCCTCCTGACTGTATACTTATGGGTTGTAGCTAGAGATGAGCGAGCATACTCACTAAGGCAAACTACCCGAGCGAGTAGTGCCTTATGCGAGTACCTGCCTGCTCGTCTCTAAAGATTCGGGTGCCGGCAGGGGAGAACGGTGAGTTGCGGGGGAGAGAGAGATCTCTCCGCTTTCCCCCGCCGCCCTGCGCACCCCGCTGGCACCCGAATCTTTGGAGACGAGCGGGCAGGTACTCTCATAAAACACTATTCGCTCATCTCAAGTTGCAGCTTATTTAGGTGAATATAGAAGGTATCCATCCAGCAGGCAGAGATGGTGCAGCCTCTAGCTAGTGCTGTGCTGATGCATCATGGGCTAGATGTGAAACTGAAAGTGAAAAAATAAATCTCAGGCCCAAAATGTCTAATCAGACAGAGGGCTGCACTGCAGGGAGGTAACTGTGAGGCTAATTTCACGCTGGGCGAGCGCGATATTGGGCCGCGCCAAAAACTCCTCCCATCACTTTTGGGAAGTTGTGATTTGTTTTCCAGCCCCAATGGGCGAGGTGTTCCGAGGGAACACCCAAAGATTGAACATGACGCATTTTTTTCCCCACACTGCATTGCTTCTGTATATGACCCCATTCAAAAGAATGGGGCTCATATTCGTGCGATATTTTTGCGTCTCTCGACTGTGTAAAAGTGGCTTAATACACATAGGAGGCCTCCAGAATGCGACAAACGGGCGAGGGGGGGGGGGGGGGGTTGGGCAGGCACGGAAAAATGTGTTTGGGCCGAAGTGGCCCTTTAACTTGGCAAAACCCTAGCAGAATGTGTAGTAAGTATGGGAGTGTGCTGAGTGCTCGTCAGCGGACCTGCTCATTTAGGGCTTATTCACGCGAACGTTTTTGCGCAACATATTGCATGCACCAAATTTGCACGCACAATACGCAGTGAATGGAACCCTTTGATTTCCAATCGAACATAGCGCAAATTAAACGAATTTAGCTTTATTGGCCATCGAAATCAATGGGAGCGTTGCTTGCGTGTTTTTTTTTTTTTTTTTGCGCGTGAAATGGCACTAGGAAACAAGTAAAAAAAAAAAACTGTGCAGGTCAGTGTGCATAAAATACGCCATTCATGCGCAGGAATAAACACAACGTTGCGCAGGGATCCGCAGCTCCCTACGCCGGTAAGACACTACAATTTTCGCGTGACCCCGGCCTTCCTCGCATGTATACACCCTGTGCGGATCCCCTGCGGTCCACGATGCACCCACTTTCCTCGCACCTCCCGAACGGTCTGGCGGGACTGTAAACGCTTCTGTCTTCTGGATTCTTTACACTTTCGGCGCTCTGTGCTCCAGGCCTCGCTGCTCTGCTTACTGTGTCCATGTGCCTGGGGACCTGGGGATGGGGAGACTTGCCAGACTGCAGTGTAGCAATGGGATGACTCAGAAAGGAAACAGACCGGCTCTGCGAGCTGCTGGGTGGGGCGGCCGTCCATTACACTATGTGATTCATAGTAGTGGATCAGCAGGGAAGCCGACAGTAAAGACAACCTACAGCTTCCAGGGAATTACTGAACTGCATTACCCTGAATTACCGGATCGTATCCATTGTGGGGCACGGTGCTCCATACCTTGTATACCCTGCCCAAACTATTAGACCCGGTTCATCCACCTGTACTGGAAATATTGAACCTAGAGATTAAAGAGTAGCTACACTCTCTGATAACTTTGAGCAAGTCATAGAAACATTTCAAAAGTATTGATCAGTGGGGGTCCAATTGCTGAGATGCCTGCTGATGGCTAGAATGAGGGGGCTGCAGCATTCACCCAATCACTGTGCCCCCTCACTGGCCTTGGCTGTTTCCAGTAGCCGAAGATGATCTCATAGAAGTCTATAACGCCACTCATACAGCATCCCTCCAGCATCATCCCGCTCTCCTTCCATGATCATCCCCCAAGTGTTATTTCTTCCCTCCAGTATAATCTATACCGCACAATATCTTCTCTCCCCTCCCTCCAGTATCGTCTCACTACCCTCAGTGTTGTTTCCTCCCTTTTCTATTAGTGACAACAGCACCCCCTGAGCTTGGGAGGAGTCGTGCACCCTGTGCAGCTGCACACCCCTAAAGGCCCAATTATATTGGGCATGAACATTCAACAGGACATTCATCCTCCCCATCATTGTGCTGTGTGACAGGGACAATGATCAGCCAGCAAACAGGCCAACGCCTCGATGGTCGGCTGCTCAGCTTCCCGTTTCACCAATGAGATGAACGGCCGGTTCTATAGAGATGAATGATGGAACTAACGATCCTCCTTCGTCTAGTATCGGCTCTCAGCCAATGTGAGCTAGCGCCAATCTACACGCTCATCAGTCGGCACTTATTACGTTAAAAATAGTCTCTTCTGCACGCAAAAATAAATCGCTTGACCTGACCGCCAACCGAACGCCAAGGGAGTCGCTGGTATTTGAAACATTTGTTCGCACACACGGGATTGGCTAAATATTTTTGTAATTTGCCCTTTTAAGCGGTCTTTGGTCTGTCATTTGTTTTGTTTGTAATTGACTGAATTTGATGTACACCGCCCAACAAGTCGACGACTAATCATTCTTATGTCAGCATGAGGCTAACTTCACTTGGGTGAGGGTGTAGCCCGCCTGAGGGTGCGTTCACACACAGCGGATTTGTAGAAGATTTCACGCTTACAAGCGAATTCAAATTGATCTGCTGCAAATCTGCTATATGTGAACGCACCTTTAACCCTTTCCAATCCACTGTCTGACATCTTCCAACATTCTGATTGAAGCCTGTACAGCTCTGATGTCGGAAGACATCTGGCAGGGTATTCTTACTGTATATTGCCGGCCGCTCTGTTGTCAGGGGCCTGTCCAGCATGTCCCATACCGCGATCCATCTGCAGTTTAATTGCAGACGGGCCTCGGATTCTGTGGGAAATAAAAAAATATAGATAGATCTACTGCGCATGTGCGGCGGCGCTGGAATCCGACCCGCCCGTGGACAATGAGGTCTTTTAGTCGTGTCTTTGGAAGATCAGGTCCTTTTTTTTTTTTTTTTTTTTTTTGTCGCGCTTAAAAAAAAATTGTTAATGAGAACGAATTAATTTACATAACTGGATTATTAGTGTGTTGCACGCTCTAAGTGCGCAGCGCAAATAAGTGAAGCGGCGCGGTTGGCATGGTGTCCTGCCATGCCGTTAGGGTATGTTCTAACAGCTTGCACCCACCCTTGGAGATGACTGTCACGTCTCCAGCAGCACAGAGATCTCCGTTCTGCGTTTCGATTGCTGGTAATTGAGTTCCGCCCCCGACGCGCGCCGCCCCGATCTCTTCCACCCCTTTACAATATGACGCTGTGTTTCGATAAATGTAACCTCCATTACAGATATCAGCTGTTTGCAGAGCGGCCTTAAATGACAGGAGCCTACCAGCTGCAGATCATATCGCAGTGTTGATCCCGAGAAACGAATGTTCTGGTTCAGCATGCTAAATAATTAAACATGTGCCACGAGAAGCAAATTACAATTATTGGCTGTATGTCTAGATTAGCAGCGAAGTCAACATCTGCTATATTTAGTAGTACCGCCGCCAGGATGCGAACACTGCAGCTTCACCTAGTACTACGCCGACGTGCCAAAAGTTATGGGATAGCAGTATGTAAATTGGTTATAAAGTGACGCTTGGGAACCCTCACACATGTATAGGGTATTTTGTGAGCGAGGTTAAACACCGGCTAGCGTGTTCATGGCAAGGTGGCGTGACTTATTGGAAGTCGGAACGAGGTCTGATAGTGGGTGCCAAGCAGATGGGACCATTCCATTTCTGAAGTTGTGCCGGCATGTAACGTTCCTTAATCCACAGTGTCACGTGTATGCCGGGAATATGTCATAGAAATTCTGCAGCTTATCCCCATCCAAAGCCGAGTCCAAATCCGCAGCATTGAAGAAATCATCTGCCCTGCCACACGTGGCCTGCGGGCGCAGTGTTGTGCAGGCCTGATCTACGGCTTTCCTGTACAGATATTGGCTGATAAATGCAGAATATCACATACAAAAACTTACACTTTTATATTATTGCATAATGTTTTGTCTTTTGTGTTGTGTTTTTTTGGATTTGTATCGTGTCGTGCTCATCGTTTTATGCTTCTCTTCTGCAGGTTCACTTCCCTGACATCGAAAGAGCTGAATGGCTGAACAAGGTACGGCTCTTCCTATTTCTGCCCCCTTATCATTGTATAGTACAGATCAGCAGAGGACATTTATACTTCACACATGTACACTGAACGGCCACTTTATTAGACCCCCGGCTCTCTCACCATTGGTGCTTCCCTGTATGGAGATTATCCCCGTGCCCCCGGAGTGCAGAATAAAGTCACATGACAAGTTTTCGGTGGATCAGTGTCAGTGTAAATCCACATTAGATGGGAAAATCTAGCGATCTGAGTGATTCCAACGATTCCATTCTCATGTAACGCTGTGGGGAGTATAGGAGAACGGCGCGGTATTCGCTGCACAGTCAAGAGAAGCTGAACGTGGCACCGCTGCTGCTATGAATGTTCCAGGAGAAACTCCATTGGGCAAAAGAATGCAAAAATACATTCCTGTAAGTCTCGGAGTTTGGGTCAGGACCCCCGAGGTCAGGCCGCTCTCACAGGCGGTAGTAAAAAAAAAACCACAGCGTTCTTACTACGGCAGAGCTGCTTTGTGCGGCGTTCAGTGTGAGCGTTCGTCTGCGTTGTTCCTGCGCTAAAAGAACGCAGCGAGGTAAGCCGATGACGCTAACACTTTCCGTTTCCCTCCCGGTGGAGTAGAACGCTGTGTTCCAAAACACGGTAAAAATCTGTACACAGCGTTCTACCACGTTTTTGAGAGCGTTTGAAGGCGCTCCCCAATGACTTCAGTGGGCGACGCATCACATTTAGAAAACGCCTAAACGCATGAAAATAGAACAGATAGCGCTCAAAAAACACCGCTTTCAAACGCTATACTGAAAAGCCCAATTGAAATCAATGGAGGCGTTTTACAGTGCTTCAAACGCCGCGCTAATCGCAGTACAATGCTGCCATTGATTTCAATGAAGTTTCGCAGACTTGTGCTGGAATTCAGCGTCTCTAACGCCACGACTTTTGAGCGCTCTCTGCTCTATTTTTGCACATGTCAACACTTTTTTTTTTTTTTTTTTCTGGCACCTCCTCACCCATCACAATTCTAACGGGTGTTATAATCCGCTGTCAAACGCTGTACGATGCGTTCAAACACTTTGTTCTAAATCGCCATAAAATGCAGCGATTTTGTGAGAACGGGCGCAAAATACGATCAATATTACAGCAGTGCGTCACCAGACGGAATATCAGTTCTAGTATTTGGGGGCTGTAGAGCATATCTTTCTAAGGCCGGCTGCACGCGGACAATCCGGATTCCGCATGTGTGGGCCTGCAGCGGAATCTGGCCGTGAGCCCGGCCGGGCGACCCTGCGTAACCTCTTTTGCTGTACTTGTGGATGACCATGGACGCTCGCCGTCGGTCATGCGCAGTACAGATTTTTTTGTAATTTGCTTTTCCCACACCATCGCTAGGCGAGGATGCGGTTACCCGGGGCCTATCCGCAACGTCAATTGCGGATTGGCTGCGTGTCAGACGGCTTCCATTGACTTCAATGGAAGCAGTAGCAAAGTAGAACATGCTGCGTTTTTTTTTTCCCTCCGCTCGTGTAAATCGCAATTCTTTTCTGCAAGTGTGAAGGAAAACTATTTTTCAGAACATGTATGTTTTGAATGGTATTTGCTGCGGATCCTCCGTGCGGACGCCGACCGCAGATTCCGATTGTGTGCAGCCAGCCTAACATGCAGGCTTGGGTTCCATCCAGCACATCATCGGTTTTTGGTTTTCTCCATGTTTCATTTTTGCTTCCTATGACATTGGTGATCCAGCAATGATGGGTGTGGAGGGGATGGCACAGCGGTGCCTGCTGTCAGGAAATCTGCCCTGCTGTGCACTTTTATACCGTAGCCCCGGGCTACGGGAGGGATTTTTGCAGACCTGGCTACTTATAGGCTTGACAGCAGCATAAATAAAAAGCGCAGCTTGTGAACACCAAGTCCCAGGAGTTACATTCAACTTTAATGAGGTTTATTTATTGTACAATGAAAAGTTCAGCAATATACTGATTTACTATTCAGAATATGCCAGAAAACCGTCTTGCGCGCCCGCGTCACATTTATCGTGTGTTTTAGACACTTTCAGACAGGTTTTTTTTTTTGGGGGGGGGGGGGGGGGAATTGTCAATTTTTGTCATAAACTAATACTAAGACTAATTGGTGGTCTAAGCTTAGAGGGTCTTAGAATTTGATAGATTTACCATTTAGTGATCTGGCACATTCTTAGATTGTCTGGTCTGTTTGCTATCTAACCTTTAGGGCTTATTCACACATCAGTATTTTGTGAGCCAAAACCAGAAGTGGAGCCTATAGAGGGAAAGTAGAATGGAACGATCTGCATTTCTTCTGTATTTTGGACCCCCGGATAAGAAATACTAATGTGTGAATAAGCCGTTAGACAATGTTCGTAAATAAGGCACTTTGTGTTTTTTAGGGCTCATGCCCACGGCCGTGACGGGCTCCGCAAGCAGAATACCCCCCAACGACCGCATAGTTGCCTACGGAACCGCTACGCGAGTCCCACATGATGCGCCAGCAGTGTCATATGACGCAGTGGGCGGGGCGCGTTTTCACGCTATACTTCCGCTGTGCTACAGCGGAAGTATAGCATGACGGTCGGCTTCCATTGACTACAACGGAAGCCGGCCGCTCGTATTCCCACAGCAAAAAGGACTTGCCGCGGGTTATTTCAATAGAACCTAATAGCTGCGTTGTAGCGCCGCGGATTTCCGCCGCGGGCATTAGCCCGTAATGCTACTTTTTGCTTGCTGCCGGTGAATGGCAACTCTTCTGTTCACATGTTTGCAGTTGTGAATATATTCTATTCATATATTTCCAAGAAGAAGGCACAAAGCCAAGTTCTAAGAAAACCTGTCCCAGAATTGTTGATGTCTCAAGAAAGCTGACAGGTTGTTGTTAGCACTTCTGACCCTTCAGACCCCACTTGGCTCAGTATACGTACACCGCACTGGTGGTTTGGTATCTGTACTCTTATAATGCTGTAATATTATGTCTTCATGCACGGAGTCCACTGTAAGATTGCTATAGATTGTTGTAGCAACCAATCAGAGGAGGCTGAGCTGCAGTTAGGACGCCTGCACACGGGCGAGTTGGACCCCGCATTCCCACAGTGGAGTTTGACCCGGTGACCCCCAACGTACCTCTCCGCCATGTCCTCCGCTGCTGCTGATATGCTGGCCAGCGCACATGTGCAGTAGAGATGACGCCACACTGTTGCTATGGCGATGACACGGCTGCCGCGACCATTATGCAATGATTGCGGAATGGCTGCGGGACAGACGGTTTCCATTGACTTCAATGGAAGCCGGCCGTGCGTAGTCTGCAAAAAATCACAGCATGCTCCAATTTCTTCCCCGCAAGCGAAAAATCACAATCGATTTCCGCTCGTGGGCAGGAAATCGCGTATTGCCATATTGGATGTGCTGCAGAATCCAGATGCGGAATTCTGCTTTGGATTTCGCTATCCAAATCCGCCTGTGTGCAGGAGACCTTATCCTTCCAAAGGTAATTGAATGCTGGAGCAAGAATCAAAAGTAGTATGTGTTGTCATATGTTAAAGGGGTGCGCCAGGCAGTGCCTGCAGTTACAAGCACGGCTCCCATTGATTTCAATGAGAACTGCACCTGCAGTTACAAGCGCCAACCACTGCACAGAGGTTAGAGCAGCGACTGCTACTCATCCGACCCTGGTATAGCCCGGCACTGACAGCCGGCGCTGCCTGGAAAAACCCTTGAAACACTTAATGGGGCTCCTCTAGCTGTAATGGAATCAGATACTCTCCGTGGCATCCTTTCCACTAACGTCGGATACACTTCAGCTGGTATTTTCCTTCAAAAAGAAGGACGCTGATTATATTTCCTGACCTGATGTTCCAGTTCCTCTCAGAGATGTTCAGTAGGTTCAGGTAAGGACTCTGTGCAGCCGGTCCAATCCATATCCTCAAACCAACATAAAACCGCATTGGATTTGTGTTTTGTTGGAAGTATTTGTCATCCTCCAGACCCAGGTACATCCATCTGATGTGAAGATGGAGGAACGTGATTCATCACTCCACAGAAATTGTGCAGTCATGATGTTCCTTGCACCATTGTTCATGGACCAATGCATCTTCTTTGAGAGAACTTGCCAGATGTTTGCAGGTTGGATTTAGGGAAATATCAGCTGAAGTGTATCAGATGTTAGTAGAAAGTATACCACAAAGAGTATCCAATGTCATTAAGGCCAAAGGATCCTCACTAAGTATTAACATATGGAAATAAATACTACCTCTGATTCTTGCTCAGGTGTCCAGTTACCTTTGGTAGGATAGTGTAGAACCGTATCCTGAACTCATGATGACAGTGTTTCTTGTTGAACCCACTTCACTTTATGGAGAGGTGGCTGTGTGAGATACCTCTAGTTCCCATCTCTTGAAAGGTAAGGATGGTGGGGGCGACTTTTCACCGTGGCCAAGACATTATAACTAATGTGATTTTATGAAACTGAAATATTGCTGACCTATCCTCGTAGATCATCAGTTGGGATTGCTTGCGATTCTCTTCTGACCAATTGATTGAAGTGACACTGTCACTCGGGTGAGCACTGTCCCACTTCAGTCTGTTCCATGCCACAGCACTATACATTATGTAGAAGCTCAACCCCATTCACCAGGATGAGACTGAGCTGGTCTCCGTCCATGTGACTGATGAACGTGATGTTACAGGTCAGAGGATTATTTAGGTGATCGGCCGGCATCCTGAGCAGCGGACCCCCCTGATGAACTATTACTGACTTAACTTGAGTAGAGGTCATCCATAAGTTGGTTCCCATAAATCCGTTTGATTCACCTGGCAGCTTCTATACCCATTAAAAGGGTTATATTAGAATCACAAGTAATCCCCTACCCACAGGATAAGGGATAATGTGCTGATTGGTGGGGTCTCAGCAGGAAGACCCCCACCAGTCTCGAGAACAGAGGTCAGGTGTCCTCCATTCTCCTCTCTACAGGCTTACTACACCCCCTGCAGTGTGGAGGAGACAGAATGGAGAAGCGCCAGTCACACAAGTGCGCCACCACCCCATTCATTTTCAGTGGTGCTGCTGGGGATGAGCAAGTACTCGAGTATTTCTGGCAGCTCCATTGAAATGAATGGAGTTGTCCATTCTTGGACAGCGGTCCATTCAAGGTTATGCCAGTATGGAGAGGTGCAACAACCTGACAGTGAAAGGACATCGGACCCCCAGTTTCAGAATTGGTGGGCTGCTGAGACCCCGCCGATCCTATTCTGTGGATAAGGGGATAACTCGTGACTCTGGTAGAACCCCTTTAGTTTCTCTGCAACTTCCAGAAGGTCTCTGCCTAGCTAATCAGATACTTGCCCCGTCCTTGGCTGCACCGTATTACGTCTGTCAGTTGTCTGAAGACCCCTCAATTGTTGTTTAATTTTAGCGTCTCCTCGCTTATTCTTAGCTCTTTATTTCAAGCATGTGAACTAATGATTCCTAATTCACTCCAAGCTTTCCGTACGAGCGCGTGGCACTTGATTTCTTGACACGTTGCAATGACACCACAGGGGCCTATTTATAAACGGGGGCTTTATAGGCAGAGCAGCGCCGTCCTGATAATGTCGCGGAGAAGAATGGAAAATGTCTTGTTTCTATGACCGGCACCATTTGTGCCCCTCACAATAATCGTCTTCTGGCCCCTCATATTTAGATATGATGGATTTTTAGATTTGCTGCGCGACAAGGAAGGCAAACTGCGAACAAAGCCAATTAATGGAATGTATTTCTTGTCTTTTATAGACCGTCAAACACATGTGGCCCTTCATCTGTCAGTTCATAGACAAGCTCTTCAGAGAAACCATAGAGCCGGCAGTCAGAGGAGCCAATGCCCATCTGAGCACCTTCTGTTTTACCAAGATTGACATGGGCACTCAGGTAAGTGGCTGTGGGCTTCATGCTATGGGATACTCAGTGATGGCATCAAATGTAATTCACTGCAACGGTACTGTTGAGATCAGTAATTGGCCAAAGTGGTTGAGGGCTCAGATGTCACATGTTTGCTCTACCGTGGAAGTCTGCATAGTCCGGATGAGCAGGGTGCCAGGAATTGGAGCGAAAGAGGTGGGTTTTGGCTTCTGTTAGATTTTCTGGCATTTTACCACTTTATAAAAAAAAATCCCTAGAGCTGCTGGAAACCCCTTTTAAATTAAATGTCATTGACATCTGTAGACATTATTTATAGGGTAAGCAGACTGAAGGGCCCCATATACATTAGAATTTAGTTGCCTGCGAGCGCTAATTTTGGCGGAACCAGATGACTGTTGGCTCTGTAAGGGGGCAGCTCGACTTTCCACTCCCACACATGCCATGGTAAAGAAGGATTGGGCACATGGAATTGTGCCGCCCGATCCCTTTGTTTTCCCTGGAGACCTTGTAAGCCATCAGGACTGCTGTCTGGCTGCAGCTTTCTCCATATAGCGCATGAATGATGGCTGAACCAAGCCGCCAACATGGGGGAGGCCTGGAGAAATAGTTGGCTGAACCAAGCGTTGATGTGTAGGGGGAAGACGGGAGAGTAGTTGACTGAACTGAGCGTTGATGTGTAGGGGGAGACGGGAGAATAGTTGACTGAACTGAGCGTTGATGTGTAGGGAAGAGATGGGAGAATCGTTGGCTGAACCGAGCGTTGATGTGTAGGGGGGAGATGGGAGAATCGTTGGCTGAACCGAGCGTTGATGTGTAGGGGGGAGATGGGAGAATAGTTGGCTGAACCGAGCGTTGATGTGTAGGGGGGAGATGGGAGAATAGTTGGCTGAACCAAGCGTTGATGTCTAGGGGGGAGATGGGAGATTAGTTGGCTGAACCAAGCGTTGATGTGTAGGGGGAGATGGGAGAATAGTTGGCTAAACCGAGCATTGATGTCTAGGGGGGAGATGGGAGAATAGTTGGCTGAACCAAGCGTTGATGTCTAGGGGGGAGATGGGAGATTAGTTGGCTGAACCAAGCGTTGATGTGTAGGGGGGAGATGGGAGAATAGTTGGCTGAACCGAGCGTTGATGTGTAGGGGGGAGATGGGAGAATAGTTGGCTGAACCGAATATTGATGTCTAGGGGGGAGATGGGAGAATAGTTGGCTGAACCAAGCGTTGATGTCTAGGGGGGAGATGGGAGATTAGTTGGCTGAACCAAGCGTTGATGTGTAGGGGGAGATGTGAGAATAGTTGGCTAAACCGAGCATTGATGTCTAGGGGGGAGATGGGAGAATAGTTGGCTGAACCAAGCGTTGATGTATAGGGGGAGATGGGAGAATAGTTGGCTGAACCAAGCGTTGATGTGTAGGGGCAGATGGGAGAATAGTTGGCTGAACCGAGCGTTGATGTGTGGGGGGGAGATGGGAGAATAGTTGGCTGAACCGAGCATTGATGTGTAGGGGGGAGATGGGAGAATAGTTGACTGAACTGAGCGTTGATGTGTAGGGGGAGACGGGAGAATAGTTGGCTGAACCGAGTGTTGACGTGTAGGAGGAGATGGGAGAATAGTTGGCTAAACCGAGAGTTGATGTGTAGGGGGAAGACAAGAGCGTAGTTGACTGAACTGAGCGTTGATGTGTAGGGGGAGATGGGAGAATAGTTGGCTGAACCAACCGTTGATGTGTAGGGGGGAGATGGGAGAATAGTTGGCTGAACCGAGCGTTGATGTGTAGGGGGGAGATGGGAGAATAGTTGGCTGAACCGAGCGTTGATGTGTAGGGGGGAGATGGGAGAATAGTTGGCTGAACCAAGCGTTGATGTGTAGGGGGGAGATGGGAGAATAGTTGGCTGAACCGAGCGTTGATGTGTAGGGGGAAATGGGAGAATAGTTGGCTGAACCGAGCGTTGATGTGTATGGTGGAAGTCGGAGAAATGGTTGACTGAACCGAGCGTTGATGTGTAGGGGGGAGATGGGAGAATAGTTGGCTGAACCGAGAGTTGATGTGTAGGGGGGAGATGGGAGAATAGTTGGCTGAACCGAGCGTTGATGTATACGGTAAGCAGACTGAAGACCCCCATATACATTAGAATTTAGTTGCCTGAAAGTGCTAGTTTTGGTGGGACCAGATGACTCTTGGCTCTGTAAGGGGGCAGCTCAACTTTCCACTGCCACATGATGCCTTGGCAAAGAAGGATTGGCCACATGGAATTGTGACGCCTGATCCCTTTTGTTTCCCCTGGAGATACTCTAAGCCATCAGGACGGCTGTCTGGCTGCAACTTTTTCCTTAAAACACATGAATGTTTGGTTGATCCAAGCCGCCAACATGGGGGACGTGGGAGAAATAGTTGGCTGAACCAAGCGTTGATTTGTATGGGGGAAATGGCAGAAATAGTCGACTGAACAGAGTGTTCATGTGTATGGGGGAAGTGGGAGGAATATTCGGCTGAACCGAGCTTTGATGTGTATGGGTGAGTCAGTAGAGATAGTAGCTAGAAGAACTCAACATTCGTGTATGCGGGAGGTGGGAGAAGTCACTGTTGAAAACGTATGGGAACCTTACCGTTCTCCCCACCACTAGGCTTCTAAAGATGACCCGCTCTAAAGGTCCTCCACTACTGACCAGAGCCCCTCAAAAGACCTCCACTCAGTAATCCATAGATTATGATCTCCTCTTTTGCTTTTTCCGACAGCCGCTAAGGGTGAATGGTGTCAAAGTGTACTCTGAGAACGTGGACAAGAGACAGGTCATACTGGATCTCCAGATCAGGTAAGAGTTAATAAAATATAGGCAACAAGATCCACATTTTAGGGTTTTTTTCATTTAAAATATGATTATCTTATTTGCAGTAAGATCTTTTTGCAGTTCCAGGCCCGGCGCTTGAGGCTGCACTCCTTTGCAGGCCCGGCGCTTGAGGCTGCACTCCTTTGCAGGCCCGGCGCTTGAGGCTGCACTCCTTTGCAGGCCCGCCGCTTGAGGCTGCACTACTGAGAGATTCTTGTGACGTCTCCCTCTGATATCTGTCAGGTTGTTACAAAGACCTTGTACAATACTGCATCCTGCCTGGTTTGAAAAGCATCATTTATGTGTAAGGAGATGGAAGGGAACCATTATTTTTCCGGATAGATCATCAATGACCGCAGAGAAGTCCGAAGAGGGAACATCGTCTTAATCTCTCAGTAACTTCAAGCTTTTATATCTCTGCATGGAACAAAGAACTGTTTCCACATTTTAATGAACATTTAAAGAGTTCATCCAGGGAAGGGAAATACCAGTTCCCGCAGTGTAGAAACCTCCTGTAGCGGTCCAGATCCAACACCAGTTCACGTCCGTGATGCTATGGCAGGAGGCTAGCTTTTTGGCTTATTTCAATAAATAAATCAGCCCCTTCTCTATTACATGTGGCACCTTAGCAAAGTCAAAACATCCAGTGAAAGGGAATCCTGTGGACGGAAATCCTCCTCACCGAAAGGGGTCAGAGGAGGATGTCAGGAATCGTTCTGATGTGAATGCACTGCACAGTCAAGAGCAGCTGAATACAACACTAGTGTTCAGCCATGATCATGTCCGAATGCGCAACTCGCCTTTTCTTAGCACGGATGGGCTATAACAGCAGATGATCAGCTCCAGCGCCATTGTGTCTGAGAGAAACAGAAAGTCGAGACTCCAGTGGGCAAAAGAGCACAAAAATTGTATTCCTGAGCAGCCGAAAAACATCCCCTGGTCAGATGAATCCAGATTCCTGTTGCTCCGTGCTGATGGGAGGTCAAAATTTGGCACAAGCAGCATGAATCGATGACCCCTTCCTGTCCACTGCTCAGATCATGTTGCAGATTAGGTGGGGGTGCTGACAACTACAAGATGCTTCCTGTCCGCAGGGGCCGATATTCCTGCAGAACAATTTCCTCACCAAGTAGGATCTACTCCACCTCATTCTGCGGTTCTGATGGGCAAAAGAGGTCCAATGTACCACTAGATGGGGGTCTCTAATGTATAGTGCATAGTATAGGACCCACACAGTAACTTTATATAGCAGCCCCTTGGCCTCTGAACCCCCAGCAGTTATTGTTCCGCCCCCGGCGGTGTATACACATAATAGTAATTAGTGCTTCTTGTATGACTCGGGGTAAACAGGAACCTTTTTCATCTCTTTGAATTGCATTACAATAAACCGTCTGCGCTGATGAAATCCGAGTCGTCATTCGTGTTCGCAGCTAATGGATGTCGTATGCTTGCAATTACATCACTGGGGCAGCCGTGGGGACGGAGTTCACTCACTTCTTTGTTCTTTGTTTCTCAGCTTTGTGGGAAATACAGAAATTGATTTGGAGGTTAAAAGATATTTCTGCAGAGCCGGTGTGAAAAGTATCCAGGTAAGTCTGTACATGAACCAGCGCCACGGTTATGGGTGACCTCCATATGTTGTAGCCCATAATGGCACTCCTGACCGGGGCATTGTGTGTTTTAAGCTAAATAAAGGGGCTATCCATCAGAAATGAAAGTAACTGCAGGAAATGTTATAACCAACCAAATATTACTTACCTGTTGTAAATCCCCCCAGTTCTCCGGTACCGACCCTCTGGTGGTCCCTATTGGCCTTTGGTTACCTTTCCTGCAGTACCGTGCTGTACATGTACATGATTATACAGTATGTGCTAGCTTCAGCGCCGCGGCCAGTAATTGGCTGTGGCAATCACATAGATAACATCGGTGTACACTATCCTACCAAAAACCTGAGCAAGAATCAAAAGTAGTATTTATTTCCATATGTTAACAATTAGCTGGGCTCCTTTGGGCCTAATGACATCATATACTCTCCATTGCATACTTTCTAATAATGTCTGATACACTTCAGCTGGTATTTCCCTCCACTCCTCCTTTAAGTGTCTGGTGAGTTTTCTCAGAGATAGATGCTGTTCGTATTTCTTGATCTGATGTTACTTTGTCCCAAAGATGTTCACCAGGGCTCAGGTCGGGTCTCTGTACCGTCTAGTCCAATTGTGAACGGACATCTTCTTTGAGAGAGCTCACCAGACATTTTTGGGATGAATGGAGGGAAATATCAGCTGAAGTGTATCAGACGTTAGTAGAAAATATCCCTTTAGGGTCAAAAGAGCCCCTGTAAGTATTAATCCTTTCCAATCCAATTTGTATCCTGGTTTTCCTAGGGGGCTTACTCTTTTTCTGCTGTTATACAATGGCGCTATATACAGGCTAAAGCCAGTACTGCATGAGGTGACACGTTGGATAGGCTCCAACAGCAGAGAGGCTGGCAATATACAGTAAGAGAACCCAGACGGGCGTCTTCCAACATTGGAGCTGTACAGCCTTAAATCGTAATGTCTTCAGAGGTCAGACAGTGGATTGGAGAGGGTTAACCTATGTAAATAAATATTACTTTTGATTCTTGCTCAGGTGTCCAGTTACTTTTAGTAAGATGGTATACAGCATGTAAAATGAGCAAAGACCAGCGGGACCACCGGAGTGTCTGCTCTACAGTGTCAGCGATACAGTAAGTCAGACTATACTCGCCTGCTTTGTCACCACCTGCTCTTCGGTCCCTATGATGGCTTTGTTTAATCGCTGGCCATAGCTGTACCATTCTCTACCAATGCTGTGGTCCGGGAATGGTTGCAGGGATCATGTGCTGAATGGGCACACTACGGAACTACCTGTAAACAACAGTGAACGTCAGGACTAGAGGGTTGGGGTAGTGGGTTATGTTACTGGTCACCCTCCTTTACTAACATACAGCTTCTGATATTGTTCCTTGGCCTTGCCCTTTTAATCCAAGCTAACTGTGCCACACTGCATCGGTAATCAACCAGTTGGCTAAGTGGGCCAATCGGTGCAATGTGTAATGCCTTAGACTACCGATGCACAGTGTGGCAAAAGTGGCCGGCCATCTGGGTTCACCAGAGCAAGTCCCCAGCAGCTCTACAGCAATAAAGGATGGACCCCAGGTATTATAACCCTGCCCCCCTCTTTTTGGTTCCGGGACTGGAAGGTCGCTTTAAGTTTTAGTCTTTTTTTTTTTTTTTAAATCCGCAATGTGTGATGATTAGAGTTGAGCGAGCATACTCGCTAAGGGCAATAACTCTAGCGAGCATTGTCCTTAGCGAGTACCTGCCCGCTCGGAAGAAAATATTCGGGTGCCGGTGGGGGGACGGAGGGGAGATCTGTCTCCCTCTCTTCCCCCCTGCTCTTACCTGCTCACTCCCGCAACTCACCACTCACCTGCTCCGGCACCCGAATCTTTTCTCTCGAGCGGGCAGGTACTCGCTAAGGCCAATACTCGCTCGAGTAATTGCCCTTAGCGAGTATGCTTGCTCATTTCTAGTGATGATGTAATATGTGGCGGAGCTCATTAGTGCGTAAGTTCGTCTTTGAAAAAAAAAAAAGTTTGAATTATTAATATATATATATACATACACACACACACATATACCCGAAAACCAGAATTTAGTCTCTGTAAAGTATAACCTTGTTCTTGTGTTTCAGCTGCACGGTACGATGAGGGTCATTCTGGAGCCTTTGCTTGGAGACGTACCAATAATTGGGGCACTTTCTTTATTCTTCCTTAAGAAACCAGTGAGTAGGATCCATCCATTACTGTACTTGTCTTTTACCTTTACTGTTGATGTGAGGTATGAGAGAGAGAGTAAAAATCTTGTGACCGTGGTATAAGTCATCTTGATAAGTGTTCTCACTTAGACTCCTTATAGATGGCACAATGTGGCCCTTGTAACGAGTGCCGATCACCTAGATAAGTGCTTAATTACCTGTCCTTCAAAAGGTCAATTCAAGCAGTATGGTGGATGAAGAATCGTTAGTCCCCATACGGCTTAATTGGTGTTGGCAGCACATCCCCCGCTCACATGGGGAGATATGCCGCCAACACAGACAACTTTTTTGTGCTGCCTGAAGGATATGACCAGATGATGGAGCGCTTTTGCTCTTTTGTAGGGTGTTTGGAGGCACCTTTACATGACCGGATGATCTGCTAAATGAGTATTCTTGTCCGATCGTTGGACAGTGTGAAGGGTCCTTTTATGGTGGGTTTACACGGGACAACTATTGCGCTGGAAATACTTGCTGCAGCGACTTGTTCGTGTGCATTCACGCAGAGTGTTTGTGGTCACTGAGGCGCGCCTCCCCACAAAGTTTGTCTAGTTACTGAAAGACAAAGGATTGTTTACACCAGAAGATAATTAATCAACCAGCAACTGTTTATAGGGAGCTTAAAGGCTTTTTCACACGCCCGTGTTTGCGCATGCAAAATCTGAGCACTAAACATGGGACAGAACCCATTGCTTTCAATGGCTTCATTCTCATAAGCGCGGCCTGCGCGCATTTCATGTGCTTGGGGGAAAAAGTAGGACCTGCTCTACTTTCTTGTGTTTTGCGCAGCAAAGGTATCATGGAAGTCTATGGGAGGTGCAAAAACACACAAAGGGAGGGGTGTGACGCTGTGCGAAGTGCAGGGAAACTGATGGGTACCGCGGGGTCACCGTACGAGCACAGGGTCTGATTCCACTGCGGGATCCTGCATCCAGAATCCGACCCGGTCCTGTGCAGGAGGCCTTTGAATTAAGTTATGCCAAAAAATAAACTTTCTAAATCCTAATGACTTTTTTTTAATTTTTCCATTGACTAATCATGGCGAGCTCCAGTTCTTATTGGTACCGTTTTTGGGGTACTTACATTTTTTGATCACTTATTGTGTTTTTTGAGGCACAAAATAAGTATTTTGGGTTTCATTTTTTTAGTTGTTTTTCTTTTAAATGTTTTTTTTTTAAATGATTGAACAGGCCATAATGGATGCAGCAGAGCCAAAAATGTGCGTGGTTTTTTTTTTTTAAACCTATATGATTCTCATACATTGCAGATACCTACAGGAAGTTATTCATATGTGACGGCATAGTTTGCTGTATTCGGTCTCCCTCGGAGTAGCACATGACGGACTGGGAGCGCTCGCGCCGTTTCTTTGTCAGGACCGTGGAATTCACTGGCTAGGGATGGGTTTCTGTCCCTCTCATATTTTCCAGCCCGCCGTAATTGGCAGAGGATCCCCTTGTTGTCCCTGGAGTGTTTGCAGGACTTCTCTCCCCTTAAAAGGCAATGTTGTCCACATTAATAATAATGTACATTCTTATCAAATGCGTCGGAGCGGACTTCTTATTTGGAGATGTTGTAGCCTACACGCAGATACACTTGGCACCGTGACGCGTAACCTTGTGTAGCCGCGCAGAGAGCGTTACAGTCCTTCGCCGTAGATTAAAAGCTTAATTTCTCAGGAAAGAGATGTCTTTGTATGGAGAGGAGCCCTCGGCCCGAGGGAAGGACGGCCGGCTAATCGCTTTACGGACCGGACTTATAATATTACAGATGAAACTAGAGTGTCTTAAAGGGGCAGTAACGCCCGCGTACCAAGCACATGGGAAGTATCGGCAGTTTACGGGACGTTACCGTATAATGGGAGTCTCGCAGAGAAGCTCGTATGGTCACTACATATATAAAGCAATTCACTGATATAAAGGGGATGTGAAAAAAACGGATCCTTGCAATCTAAGAGCAACCTTAAAGGGGTCCTAATTACGCGCTCCAGTCCAGGTCTGGCATCGATTCACACTGCTTGTGCCAAATTGTGACCTTCCCATTGGCATGATGCAACAGATATCTGGATTCATCTGACCAGGCGATGTTTTTCCACTGCTCAGGGATACAATTTTTGCGCACTTTTGACCGCTGGCGTCTCGCCCTTTCTGTTCGGCTGTATTCACACAAGCAAGTGGGATTTTGGTCCATGAAAAGCTGACCGCTCTCAATGCGCTTTTCATGTACGTTTTTTCTGCTCTGCACTTTGCGGTTTTTGTTTTTTCATTATTTCCCATAATAACCCGCGATAAATACTTGATTCACCCCAAAACAGGACCGGCGACGACTGAGTAGAAAAATCACGCTAGTGAATTAACCCATTCACATCAGTGTGAGTTCAGAGCAGCTCGGAGTCGGACAGAATTTGCGCAAGAAAATCGCCTGTGTGAATACACCCCAAGGTCGGCTTCAAACGGACACCCTTGCAGACGCAATCCGCAGAGAATAGAACCCATTGGTTTTAGTGGGTTTGTACACATTTTCGAGGTCACAGGGATAATTTCCATACAGGGAAGCGCCAATCATGAAAACCGTTCAGTGAAAAGCAATGATGCAGCCAACGCATTTCACCCTGAAGCATACGGCCTGCAGATTTGACCACATTTTTTACTTTACGCGTTTCCTTTAAACTAGAGTGCATTGCGATTCTCATCAGATGCTGGCGAGCGTGCGCCGACACGTGATGAATATCTGTGGTTCCGGGCCGTTCTCTTCCTGTCTGTCCCTGATATTTATGTTGTTGCGTACATTTTAGATGGAATCCGATCAGCGATCGATCTGCCGGTGGAGCCGTAGACATTTTAGTCCATATCGGCTGTTCTATTCCTTTAAATTAACCCTTTAAAGGAAGTGTACAATAATGCTTGCGTTCTTCGCTGCGTATGCATGTAAGTAGTAATCGCCGTGCCGTCGCGCTCTTCGGTATATAGTGCTTTGTTTATGATGCTGTCGCCCGCCGCTCCTGGGAGGGACACACGCTGTAGTCGTATCTCTCTTACTGCTGACCGCAGATATTTCCTATGACTTGATGGTTTCTGGGCATTCTGCCTACTTATCCGCTAACAGCCCCGCGTAGAAAACTGAGATAAACCGCCATTGGAGGAGGAAGTGAGACACCGCATCGCCCTCTCATGTGCAGTTCTGTCTTCTAGATGCCTTCTCTCCTTTTGGGCTTTTTGTATACATTCTATATT
This sequence comes from Eleutherodactylus coqui, assembly GCF_035609145.1. Taxonomy (NCBI): domain Eukaryota; kingdom Metazoa; phylum Chordata; class Amphibia; order Anura; family Eleutherodactylidae; genus Eleutherodactylus; species Eleutherodactylus coqui. The sequence goes on along the minus strand of NC_089848.1, from coordinate 102,791,297 downwards.
TTATGTCCTTGTAGTGTTAGAAGGAATCTGTCCTGGTTCATGTTGGCTAAACCTCGGGCAGCAGGAACCCGGGCGGGTTTGCCCACATGTATTTTATACTATAAAATGCTGCAGCGTTTTAGAAAAACATACTTTGAAGTTTGACTCTGGAATGGACAACTGGGTGGCGGAGGTGGGCGTCATGATGCCCGTGGTTCAGACCGCATAAACTGGTGAAAGATTCCCTTTAAAGGGGTTGTTCAGGTGTGGCGCGATAACAAGGGTACGTATGTGTAAAAACAGTAGAGCCAGCGCTGCCGCAGTCCGCTCAGTCTTCGTTTACGACCGGCGACCACCTGACCGCTGCGGCAGCCGCATGCTGTTTTCTTGGCATCATGGCTCAGATGCTAGGAGTACGTGACCGCATGCCTGCGGCCTCTGATTGGCTGCAACAAGTCAGGTGGTAGCTGTTTGTACACAACATTCAGGAGGACCACGGCAGCTGCAGCGCTGGATCGGCAGGGGAACAAACAGGCGCTTACAGCTGCTTTCTTTGTTTTAACACATAGGTGCCCATGTTTATAAAAAGTCATCCACACCCGGACCATCCCTTTAACATGCTATATTTGCGTGGAGCGTTGTACGGTATTATTGGTATGAGGTCCGGTTGGGCTGACTGAGGCAAATGTGAATGATAAGCACCCTCACCCCGCCGAACTATCAGTTGGCATGTAAAGTTCTTTAAACTGGCCCCTTGGTACAGAGGTTCCGGTTATACGTCCGGTGCGCTGGCCAACGCGCTGTGCCAGAGTATTTCTGTTAGTGATCTTCCAGTCCTAGACAAACAAAAATGGTCGGCCAGACCACTCCTCTGACTACCTGATACACATTGTGCAGTAGTATGCATCATTAGTCTAAAGGCTCATTTACACGCAACGATTATCGTTCAAAATTCGTTCAAACTGCGAAAGTGAGCGATAATCGTTACGTTTAAACGCACGGCCATCGTGCATTTTTCTTTAAATATTCGTTCATTGTTGACTTTCAGTCCGCATAAAAACCGTCATTTGGCATTTCGCTTGGTTTAAATGACAATCAGCGATTCGTGGGGAGGGGTTATCGTTTGGCGGGCGTACTTTCTTGCGTCTAAAGAGGAGAGATTGGCTGTCGGGAGAACAAAGCATCTCTTTCACAAAACCCCTTGTTTTTTTCTGCATACACCTACCTCCTACTGATTCCTTCTCAATGCCGATTCAGAGAACGCCTAGTCAAGCCATTGTTATGGTTTCCCAAGGATTAACCCTTTGCAATCCAATTTTGGATTCAGGGTTTCCTAGGGGGCTTTCTCTTTCTGCCATTATACAATGGAGCCATCTGCTGGCTAGAGCCAGTACTGTGGTAGGGGACATGCTGGAGAGGCCCCCGACAACAGAGCAGCCAGTAATCTATAGTAAGAATACCCTGCCGGACATCTTCCAACATCGGAGCTGTACCGCCTTCAATCAGAATGTCTTTAGACGTCAGACAGTGGATTGGAAAGGGTTAACAAACCTGACAGCTAGAGATTCTTTCAAGTGTCTGTTCACAAAACTGCTTGTTGTTTTTTTTTTTTCCAATTATGCGCAGCCACCTAATTAGACCTACTTTCCAAGGGCAATCCAAACTAGCTCATTTTTCCCCTTCACTTATACACACGCCCTCCTATAAAACTATCGTCCACTTATCTTTAAACGCAAACGCTACCCAGCGTCACACCGGACGACTGAAATGCCCAGACGCCACGTCCATTTCTACCGATAATCGTTAGGTTTAAACGTTCATCTTTAAAAGCAAAACAATGGCTCGTTTTCGATTTATTTAAACACATTTGGAGCGATAATCGTTGCGTGTAAATGGGCCTCAGGACACTGCATGCTGCAATTCTGGTCACTTTAAGGTTCTTTAGTCTTCATGGTTTAGTGTTAGGTGTCATCAGTGCACCTCAGACTTGCTCCTGGTCTTTCTCCCGCAGTGGGGTTGCCCTTTTCAGGGCGGCTGCTCCGCTTGAGGGACTGGTGCTGCTTGGGTGGTTTTGGTAATCTAGTTTGAAATGTCTCTGTTCCTCGATATACTTTGTTATAGTACGCTTAGTTAGTCTGAAAAGACCCGGATCACCCCTTCTGATTTGACTCAGTCCTTGGACCCTGAGTTTGTCACGTTTGCCCATGCTAACTGATCATACCACATGGGACATTCAGTTAGTTTGTTTTTAGTTTGGCGTCTGTTTGAATCCGTTTTTGGGATTGTAGATGAATTAGTTAAATTCCTTTCTTGACAAAGGGCTTGGCTGCGCAATTCATGGGGGCTTCTGAAACAAGTTGATTCGAAGGTGGTCTCGCAAGAAGATTCCAATGTTACCTAAAGTGGACGGCGCTTCTGGCATTCAGTGGTGGTCACCGACCAACTGGCAAAATCTTGTATTCAGTAAGATATGCAGGAAGGGTCTCAGCCTACCCCAGTCTACAGCTGCCATGGCATTGCATTATAAGTGATAGGGGTGTTATTACTGAAGAAGGGCATGCTTTAGTATAAAAAGGGCGTGGCCTTGCGGGGGTGAAAAAAAAAAAGGGCCGAGTAGCGCGGCACAAGAATCGCCTCGTTGAAAAGTTGGGATGTTTGGTCAACTTCGAAAACTGTTGGCAAACCCCTTCTGAGTATCAATATTAACACCGCTGTAGCTGTAGTCTGCTGTGGTTAGCAGCATCGTTGGACTACAACTCCCAGCATGCCCCACCAGGGACTTGTAGATCCGACAACTGCCAAGAAGAATGTGTGCAGCGCGTCTTAAGCAGCACACAGTACCCTCCAGTCATTCTAAGAGGGTGTCTGTTGACTTAGTGGTTTGGCATTTCCTGTAATTAGTCAGGAGGGGGAAGGAAAAAAAAACCCATAACGGCAGAATTGTGCAGCTTTCTTCCAGTCGCGTGTTTGCGGTCTGACGAAATGATCATTTTTGCTTCACTACGGCTACATCATTAAATCCGTTGTTTGATGCTAAAACAAGAACTTGTACGGATGTAGCAGAGCGCAAAAGCGAACGTCCCTTCGAGTTCTACTAATGAAAACCAGATGGTGAAAGATTTTCCGTTTTTCTAATTAGTTTTTATTTTCCGATTTTTGGAGATTTATTTTTTAATTCTTTTTCTGTACATGTCTATGCAGGCGGCCATCTTGTGTGTGAACTATTGCGCCTAAGAAACGGGGCACGCGGTGCTTTTACACGGAACGATTATTGTTCGGATTTCCGCGATCCAGCGACAATTTTAAAGATTTTTGTTTAATGTAGATTCATTTCCCGACTGAACGAGAAGTCGTTTAGTTTCTGCATGCGGAAGCTGAACGGCGCATCGTTCCATATAAACAGGCAGTCGTTCACTTAACCCTTTCCAATCCAATTTGTAGCCTGGTTTTCCTAGGGGGCTTACTCTTTTTTTCTACTGTTATACAATGGCGCTATCTGCTGGCTAAAGCCAGTACTGCATGAGGTGACACATTGGATAGGCTCCAACAGCAGAGAGGCTGGCAATATACAGTAAGAGAACCCAGACAGACGTCTTCCAACATCGGAGCTGTACAGCCTTAAATCATAATGTCTTCAGAGGTCAGACAGTGGATTGGAAAGGGTTAAAGTGCCTTTACACTTATGGAGTTGGGGTGGCAGGAATGATCCCCGGCCCGCTCCGCCTCCATTTACTGAAGATCGTTCCTCCATAAAAGCACAGGAGCGATTTTATATATATAGTCCTGTCTGGTATCTGTTGTGCGACACGTCGTCCCGTCTGAAGAGCCCCTAACTCCCATTGACTTCTATGGAAGTTCACAGAAACGGCATAGCAGAGCCCTCTTGGCTTTCACAGTGATCATATCCCTCCGCCGGCCAGCCCAATGTCACCTGTGTGTATGAAGCCTTATTCAGGTAGCCGTATTCTCTGTGTGTTTCTTGGACAGCAGTGTTCATAACCTCACTCCTTAGGGAGAGCACCAAGAAGGTGAGTGAGGAGACTTGTAAGGCCATGCATGCTCCTCTGGGTAATATGCAAATAATATCCATCTTCCTTATTAGGCTATGGGGGGATGTACACACCTGAGCGTCTTCTCACATGGAACCGCGGCCCAGGAAAATATAAAAAAATCGCCATATGACCCATTGTGGTCCTTATTCATAAATGAGACTAGCGCAGTCCCTGGAGATCGGCCGGCCCACTGGTGGCTTCTCAGGTGCTCCTCGCAGTACGGCCGTGGGACTGAGGCCTTATGGGGGTTATTACGGTGATGCTCTTTGTCACACGGGGTGATTGTCGCCCAAATAATAGCTAGAAACAGCAAATTCAGGCAATAGTCACCCCGTCTACAAGCGGCCGCCGACCGGGCGCTGAGCAAGAGATAACGCGCTTGTTGGAGTCGCTATGTTTGTGGCAGAACTAAAAACCAATTATTGGCCCGTGGAAGCAGGCGTCGCTCGGTCTTGGGGTCTTCTCACACGGGGGCGCGGCACTTTGCTGCGACTTTACTCTTGTTTCCGTCCGTTGCCCTCTGTGACCAACAGCGTGTTTTAGCTCACCCCATCATTGTGACGGGTGACGAGCTGCGCTAAACGCTGAAAAATAGACCAGACGGCGCTCAAAAATCGTGGCGCTGCAAAGCGCCATCCAGCGTTGTGATCGGACGCTTGTGATGTGTTATACCGCAATTGTGTCGCGCTAATCGCAGTAAAAGGCGCCTGTTTGATAGGGGCCTCAGGCCGGCTTACACGACCGTGTACTTGCTGCTCGCCGCCAAGCCCCATACACTATCTTGGTGTTATGCGCCCGTAATACACATCAAGATGGAACATGACGCCATTTTTTGTTATTTGCGTGGGTATTTCATGTGAGCATCGCAGTGAAAGTGTATTGGAGATTGCTACTGCGTATTACGTACGCAAAACCTGCGCGTGTATTACACAATGAGCGTAAGGTCGTGGGAGCCGGCCGAAGGCTCCTACACGGCTCCTTGCAAGGTTTCTAGAAATTAGGTTTTCTCCCTGGGATTGATCAGCACTTCCCCCTCCGTCCTGCAGATGAGTTGCTGGCTTGTTCTTTTATCCCTCCAGCTCTGCTGGGCTCATCCGTGCAGCATTTTCCGTTATATCTACATGATGCGCAGCGCCGGCCGCCATTATGTGTCCCAAGTCTATATATTAGCAGTGCTGATATACTGAATCTATAGGTTTTGTTAGAGCGATTCTCTTACATTTCTGGTTTTTGGACAGTTACATTAAATGTTTCTTTTCCCTTTTAGCTCTTGGATATCAACTGGACCGGACTGACCAATATGTTGGATATTCCCGGTCTGAAGTAAGTGCGCCTCATCCTCCGAGTCATTTCAGGGATCATTAAAACTCGTACTTTGGATTTAAAACGTACAATGATTAATAATCAGAAACGGGGTTAAATTAAGGTGATGTCTGATTAATTAGCCTCTAATTGCTGTATGGTAGCTGATAATCTCATTAAAAGGTATGGAACAGTCATTCTAGTCTTTGCACTGCCACCTAGTGGAAGTCGTAAGTCACTGCTGCCACCAAAAGCAAAAAAGCGATGTGTGCCAAAAAAGTAATTATCTAGTAGTTTCTACATTGCATCATGAATAAACTATTGTAAGTTAACTTGTTATATACTGTGCACCACAAACGTACCCTGCATAGCCCCAGCATGGTAGAGCTTGGCACACCTAGATCAACTTTGCCAGTAACTGGCTGGCGCTCCCATCCATGAGATGGCAGCTTCTGGAGGGGCATGTCGCCAAAACATCGTCCTACCATCTTCATTGAAAGACAGTGCTCTGCCATCAGCATCTGCGCAGCTACTGGTCTTCGGGAACGAGTGCACTGTGTTACATGCCTCTCTATAAGTGGCCACCTTGTACACGAAGGCGCTGTTGAGATGGGGCATAACTTGACAACTAAGGACATCGGGTTAAAAGACCCTATTAGTAAGTAATGCAAAGCCACCATTCCCATACATTCCTAAAGGTGGCCACTTCTTTTAATTTGTGAATAGAGAGCAAGGTACAAATTCATTATACTAGATTGGGGATATCGCTGAGCATTCATGCTGTCATTGTGTTCTCAATATCATTCTATGTTACCAGTTGATTCACTTCTTACGGACACTTAAAGGGGTTGTCCAGTTGTAAACTCTTGAAGGCCTATCCTCAAGATTGGACCCATACTGATCTACTATTGGTGTACTGTGCCTGAGACCCCCACAGATCAGCTGTTCTCTGTGCTGTGATCATATACTAAACTGATTTGGGCAGGAAGCAGACAGCTCTGTTCCGGCTGCAGTGGCCAGGCTTGGTATTACATACATTCATTTCAATGGGAACTTGGTCTGTAATACCAAGCCTGGCCACTGCAGTGGGAACGGAGCTGTCTGCTTCCTTCAGAAATCCGTTCAGTATATTATCACAGCACAGAGAACAGCTGATCAGCGGGGGACTCGGGCATTAGACCCCTTCCGATCTACTACTGATGACCTATGCTGAGGACAAGCCATGAATAGTTTACAACTTGACAGCCCCTTTAAAGACTTATTTGCACATAAAGCTTATTTTTAAATAGTTAAAACTTCTGTAACTTTTTATATATACCTAGTTTCATCTCCTCGCTAATTTCAATATAGATGCTTCCTGTCAGTGAATGGAAACTGTTTTCTTTAATATTCAGTGTACAAGCTGTTTTCTTCCCTTACAATGAATTAATGTCCCTATGAACCTGATACCCAAGAAAGTATTTCTTTCCAAAACTCCAGAACACAAGTAAACTTTTTTTCTCTTCTTCTTAACAGTGGAGTCTCTGATACTATAATTTTGGATATCATCTCCAACTACTTGGTTCTTCCGAATCGCATCACTGTTCCTCTTGTAAGTGACCTGAAGATCGCACAGCTGCGCTTCCCTATTCCCAAGGTAAGTGGACAAGGTAAAAAGCATATGGGGGGAGATTTAGCAACCTGTCCTTGTTGCCCCTAGCAACCAAACAATGCAGCTTTCTTTTTGTATTCTGCCTTTGAAAAATGAAAGCAGCGCTTTGACCGGTCACTATGGGCAATGGAGACATGTCTTCTGTTAGGGTTCATCTATACGGGGCAGACATGCTGTGGATTTACTCTACAGTACTGGCTATGTGGATGAGATTTAAAAAAAACATCATCCACGTGGTGCAGAAAAATTCCACGCAAAACCTGCAGCAGAATTGACGTAAGTTGCAGATTAGATTGTAAATCTGCAATAAGTCATTTATGCTGCATGTTTTCAGGGTGGATGCCACCTCTTTAAAGGAGGGGGTAAAATCCACACCAAGTGGTGCAGATTTTGTGCTGCAAATTTGCTGTTGACTATCTGCTTTTGAAAATCAGCAGCAAACCGACAGGTTTCTTCCTATTTGCCTAGAAGGTGAGACCCGTCAATCTAGCTGATCGGACAGGGAAGAGCTGGCGGGGAGTAGCTCCAATGCCATTGCTGTCTAAGGGCTTATTCAGATGACCGTATATCGGCTGCATTTTCACGCTGAGCCAATATATGGTGTCCTTGTCTGCAGGGGGGAGGAGGATGGAAGAGCCAGGAGCAGAAACGGAGCTCCCGCCCCTCGCCACTATTTGCAATGGGAGGGTGGGACGAGGGCGGAGCTAAGTGGCATAACTTGGCTCTGCCCTGCCCCTCCTACTGCAAATAGTGGCAAGGGGTGGAGAGGGGGCGGGAGCTCAGTTCCTCCTCCTGGCTCTTCCATCCCCCCCCCCCCTCAGATGAGGACGACGTATATCGGCTCAGCGTGAAAACCCAGCCGATATACGGTCGTCTGAATAAGCCCTAAGAAAAACAAGGCCAAAAAGTGCAAAAATTGTATCACTAAGTAGGAAAAAAAGATCACCTGGTCAGATGAATCCAGAATTTTGTTGCACTGTGCTGATGGGAAGGTCAGAATTTGACTCGGGCGGCATGAATCGATGACCCCTTCCTGCCAGGTTGAGCAAAGTGGAGTAATGATGAGCAGAAAATGACCACTTTAAACTTACCTTCATCCTTATTATTCAACATATTTTCTGACTCGTGTTTAACAGGGAGTGTTGAGGATCCATTTTACTGAAGCTCAGGATTTGATGTGGAAGGACACCTACATGAAAGGACTTGTGAAAGGGAAGTCGGACCCGTATGGCGTTATCAGGGTCGGCAATCAGGTGTTCCAGAGTAAAGTCATCAAAGAGAATCTAAACCCCAAGTGGAATGAAGTGTATGAGGTGAGGAACCGCCGGCGGTGGCCGCTCCTCGCTGTGAACACGCAGACCTGAGAAGTCCTCACCAGCACTCAGAACGGATTTGCTTGTTTTATCCTGTGTTTTTAATGAGTGAACATATGGCTTAGCTTGTTATAAAGATATACAGGGAAGTACACAGCTTTAGGCTTAGAGTATTGGCAGTTGTTTGATGTCAGGTTTTTGCAAATGATGCACCGTAAAATGCTAGATCTTACTAAACCTGTGCTGCTATTTTATTCTTGGCTATGCCATTTAAGCAATAAAAGAAAACCCTTAGAGCCCTTATTGCTATCTCCAATGGAGCACGCTGGCTGTGATGTGGAGTGTCTACCTCAGGGTAGTAGATTATTCTTTTGTACATTACCCAAGACAACACAGAGTGCACAAGGTTGTGACTATAGCTGCCGGTACACATTAGATGGCTATCGGCCCAACACTTCTTGAAGTGACAGTTGTCTCTCCCATTTCCCCCCTTTTATAAGTATTTAGGAGAAAATAAACGGTGGCAGACACCTCTAGAAATAACTGCAGAAACAAAACTATAGTAACAGAAAAACAGGCTAGACTACGAAGAAGATACTAGAAGAATACAAGAAATACTGGATTTAAATGCACATAGCATACACTATAACCAGCAACACATTGCAGAAGCCAGGAATAAACAGAGGCTAACCAATCAGAAACTTTATTACAGAGGAGGCTGAATTGCAGCAGTGTGGTCAGCTGACCCATAATAATGCATCAGCTGTGTGAGAGGTAAATAGCAATTGCTCCAGCAACAAACTAGAAGACAGGAGATGATGATGAAACGGCATTACCATTCCTCTTCATAACAATTACTATCAATGCTGTTAGCCTCTAACATTTTAGGACCTGGGTGTGGCGCACAAAGAATAAATTGCAAATCATGTAATTACATGAAAAATTATTGTGATCGCTGAACCGCAGGGCAATTCTGTTACCTCTGGAGATTGGGTAGTTGTGTTTTATACCTGTGATGATGTAATATGACATCATTGTCATAAATGCTCTGACCGGTGTGTCACAAGTTACAGTAGTTCCACAGAGGTTAACTTGTTGGCGGATACCTGTTACAGTGCTGTACTTTTGTTTGACCATTTACTCACTATTTCCTATCTACAGGCTTTAATTTATGAGCACCCGGGCCAGGAACTGGAGATAGAGCTCTTTGATGAAGACACAGATAAAGATGATTTCTTGGGCAAGTGAGTGTCTGATTTACTTCTGCTATATATTGTTCTTTATAGCAAAGGTGACATTATAGAAATGAAACAGGTAGCCTTAAACTATATTCACATGGCGTCTTTACCCCGTTGAGGGGTCCTATCCTAAGGTGCCATCTGGACGGATTCCAATGCCCATTTTAACAAGACGGAACATAAATAGTCTCTTAGGCCTCATGTCCACGGGGAAATTCAGGTCCGCTATGGATTCTCCATGGAGAATCTGCAGCGGGTCCCTCCTGCCCCGCAGACATGAGGGCTGAAAATAAGAATAAACTCACCTGCTGCGGGCCATGCGTGTCTTCCTTCCTTCGTGGCCGGATCTTCTTTCTGCGGGCCGGCGGATGTGCTTGGCACGCCGGCTGCGTGCTACGCGCATGCGCTGGGCACATCCGCCGGGCCAAAGAAAGAAGTTTCCGGCCGCAAAGGAAGGAAGACCTGCATCACCCGGAGCAGGTGAGTTTAATTCAGGCGCGGGTCTCCTGCGGATCAGGGCGGCTTCCATAGGCTTCAATGCATCCCGATGGGGGGCAGATCCGCGTGCAGGAAAAACTCTGCAGATTTAAATTGTTAATTTGCCCGTGGACATGAGGCCTTAGGGTCATATCGCCTGCAATATTTACCACTGTCTCACAGATAAGATAGAAGCGCATATTCTTTTCACTCCAGACGTGTAAAACTTCTGTTTTTCTTTTAGTCTTTTGATTGATCTGGCTGAACTGGAGAAGGAAAAAGTTGTAGATGAGGTAAGTAGCAGTGTGGTATACTCACCATATGTAGAGATGTGTACATATTGCAGAAACGCATGTAATCTACCTCCAGGACTGAGGTAATAGGGATGAGGGTGCTGAACACAAGAGCTTACAGTCTATAAGGGAATTTGGGTGACACAAGAGCTTACAATCTATGAGGAGGTAGAGGTGACACAAAAGGTAGCAGTGCTTGCTCTTTGCAATGGTTCGGCCATTCTTTATCTAAGCAGGGTAGTATACAGAAACCTGTATAAGCCATCAGCAGCTGGTATCTGTGTATGTGCAGGTATGGGGTGTTGCCTATACTGTGGGATGAAGGGGGTCAGGTTCTGAGGGAAAGTGTAGAGTTCAATGGAAAAGAGCTAGATTAAAAGATATGATGGGCTTTCCTAAAGAGATGTGTTTTTAGAACGCATGTAAAACTGTAGGTGTTGGAGATTAACCTGATTGCCCGGGGTAGCGCTTTCCAGAGAATGGATGCAGCACGGGTGAAGTCTTAGAGATGGCAATGGGAGGTTCGGATTATGGAGGAACTTAACCTATGATGTTTAGCAGAACGGAGAGCACGGGTAGGGAGGTAGACAGAGATGACTGAGGAGATATGACGGTGCAGCAGTGTGGAGAGCTTTATGGATGAGGCTGAGCAGTATGAATGGTATTCTATAGTGCACAGTGACTGGTAAAGTGTGAGGCATTGGTGTAGTGATTGGCACAATGTAAGGGCATCAGTATAGCAGATGGACTAAAGTTAACCAAAAGAAAATCATGATGGAAATGATGATGACTAAAGATGATTCCCTGATTTGGATTATGGCCCTTTAAAAAGGATTAGACCTTGTGAATTAATCCAACATCATCATAAAAATACAGAAGTGTGACTTTATTGATTTCTCTCTTTATAGTGGTTCGATCTCGATGAAGCGAAGTCTGGAAAACTCCATTTAAAGCTGGAGTGGCTTTCTCCAAAGTCCACGGCTGAGAACCTGGACCAGGTATGTAACACCGTACAGGAAACTTAAAGGGTTGTGCCAAGATACACGACGTCTTCAAGGATGCAGGGCCTAAGGCAAGCAGCTGATCGCCCTGGGTTCTGTTGTCAGCCTTCCTGGTGATCAGCCGATTTTGCCCGGGAAAGCCGCTGCAGGGGACATATAGTATTACAAGACGGCAGAAGATCCATCAGAATGGAAACCAATCTTACTGAGCAACTCTCTGTTCTGGGGTGTCCAAAGCAGGAGCCTCTGCTCTGAGACTTTCACATGTCCTAATCGGGCATCTCGTCATGGGTTGTGGTGTTGGCACAATCCCTTTCAAAGGGAATATACGTGTCATCAGAAAATGACCTCTTGTATAAATCATATTTTTATATTGCAATTTTTTTGGTAATTTTTAAAAACTTTTTGAACTCCCAATCTATATTAAAAAAAAAAAATCTATAGTCCTGCAGTTCCCACACTGTCCACTAAACCTAATAATAGTCTAACACTATTCTATAGAGTAGGCATCTCAGCCTTCATCTTATCACAGACAGCATTATAATAACCGGTGACACCTCTATATATAGATAAAATCCGATCCACCATTTACAACAGGTGAGGTCACAGCTTACCTCCTTGCACAGGTCACAAGACTATGTCCACCAGACTCTTCAATAGAAGTCAATGGGTCTCCTCCTGCCCATTGTGTCTATGGCCTGTTAGGTTGCTGAGCAGCATCTATCAAATGCTGTTAACTGCAGCTCACACGAGATTGATGCCTCCATAGTCGTGTACAGACAGTCAGACTCTATGTAAGTATGTCTGCACACAACAGAGTCCATAGTCTGCCATATAGACTCTGAATCGGTCAACATAAGCCCTTACAACTACAGCCACATCCAAGAAGGGCGCGTATATGGTTTTGTCTAAAGTAGATGAAGTATCAGTATATCTAATAAGTATAAGATCCCTAATCTGACCTTTTTGTATCACGTAGGTCCTGACCAGCATTAAAGCTGACAAAGACCAGGCAGACGACGGCCTTTCTGCGGCGCTGCTTATACTGTACCTGGATTCAGCCAGAAACTTGCCTGTAAGTACCATCCGTCCCCGGATATTGGCTTGTCACCTAGTTTTGGTCTCCATTCTTGAAATAATCATTTCTTAGGATCTCTTTAGACGGAGCAAGAAATCGTTTGAACAAGGAAACAATGGCAGAATTATTTGCTTTAAATGGCGCCCATTTACACACGGAGATAAACGGTTACATTTTTCGCCATTCATTCAACTATTGGTCAATCAGGGGACTGCACAAGTGAATAGGAACGACTGATCCCTTTTTAGATGTAACGACTTGCAAACGGCAGAATGAGGATTTTTATGTCTGCATAAATTAAACAATGAACGATAAACGAACAAATTATCATTGGCCGCGTTCATGCAGAATGATTATCGTTAAAATTCGCACGATCCAACTTTTTTTCTCTCCCAACAATAATCGTTTTCTATAAGGGCCCTTTGCTTCAGTCGGGAGTATATCGCATGGTTTAAATGCAGGATGTTAGAAGAAATTAGTTCACATGTGTTTCTAATTACGACCTATTTTGCCTCATTTATCAAAACTGTCTAGCAGTAAGGCTGCATTCCCACGAACGTATATCGGCTCGGTTTTCACGCCGAGCCGATATACGTTGTCCTCGTGTGCAGGGGGGGGGGGGGGGAGGATGGAAGAGCCAGGAGCAGGAACTGAGCTCCCGCCCCCTCTCTGCCTCCTCTCCGCCCCTCTGCACTATTTGCAATGGGGAGAGGTGGGGCAGGGGCGGGGCTAGTTCTTGGAACTTAGCCCCCCCCCCCCCCGGCCTCCTTTCATTGCCAATAGTGCAGAGGGGTGGAGAGGAGGCAGAGAGGGGGCGGGAGCTCAGTTCCTGCGTCTCTCCCCCCCCCCCCGCACACGAAGAAAACGTATATCGGCTCGGTGTGAAAACCGAGCCGATATACGTTCATGGGAATGCACCCTCCATCTGTCTGTCGACCATCGCAACCAATCACAGCGCAGCTTTCATTTCTTATACCGTTGAGGTCAAATGAAAGCTATACTGTGATTGGTTATTATGGGCAACAAGGGCAGACTTACTATTAGGCAATTGTAATAAATAAGGCCCTATATACACATTGATGTAATTATGGAAGTGTCCATAGTAAATGCAGGACATAGTAGTAGTTGAGTTTAATTGTAGGGAGCGTTTCTATCTAGTGTAGGGTTTCAGGGCCGGATTCTAATCCTCTTATTATAATACTGTGTTGTATACAGGCCGAGCATCAACTATTCATGATCCTAGTACAAGGACAATAGCTGTTATTTAGGATACAAGCCAGATTGCAAGTGAGACAGAGTAATAACGGAACAGGCATGCAAGTTAGCTGAAAGGAGTGAAACATATACACTGCATCAAGCACTTTATTAGACCCCCATCTAGTGTCGCGTTGGACGTCCTTTGGCCGCCAGAACTGCGTAGATTCCACTAGGTGATGAAATCGTTCTGCAGGATTCCCTCTATGGGTCAGGTGTAGAGATGAGCGAGTATACTCGCTACGGCACATTACTCGAGCGAGTAGTGCCTTAGCCGAGTATCTCCCCGCTCGTCTCTAAAGATTCGGGGGCCGGCGGGGAACAGGGTGCGGCGGGGGAGAGCGGGGAGGAACGGAGGGGAGATCTCTCCCCCCCCCCCCCCCCCCCCCCCCCGCCTCCGCTCCCCGCCGCAACTCGCCTGTCACCCGCGTCGGCCCCGAATCTTTAGAGACGAGCGGGGAGATACTCGGCTAAGGCACTACTCGCTCGAGTAATGTGCCTTAGCGAGTATACTCGCTCATCTCTAGTCAGGTGTCAACCCTGGGCTGGTAATACAAACCACTATGCCAACGGATGTGGTGGATACACTGTCATTGTAACAGTCCTGAAAGCGGTTTTCCAGTTCCTACAAGTTATTCCCTATCCAGGTAGGGGATAACTAGCTGATTGGGGGTCCAATTACTGGGACCCCCGCTGATCATGAGAACGGGTCCTAGTCGCACCCCGAATGAATGAAGCGCAGGTCAGGGAGGCACACTGCTCCATTCATTTCAGTGAGAGCGCTAAAGATTTCCCAGTGATTGACTCGGGAGTCTCAAGTGCTCTCCTTGAAATGAATGGAGCGTAGTGTTCCTGCCTGCCTGCCATGTGCTTCATTCATTCGAGGTCCAACTGAGACCCCGTTCTCATGATCCGTTGGAGTCCTAAAAATGGGACCCCCAGCAATCAGCTAGTCGTCCTGTAGAAACCAGAAATCGCATTTACTGTCTCTAAATAACCCCATGAAAGTAGGAGACGACCAGATTTGATTTTCATTGACGCTTCACCTTTCTGTGTCATTTGTCATTAACGTTTAATCACCCTTTTTAGTTCGTTCTCTTCAGTTCATCGTGTTCCATCTCCATTCCTCCAACTGTATTATTTGTGCCGTCTCTCTCCCCCCCCCCCCCCCCCCCCTCACCATTGTTTGCTCATCTGCTTTATTGTATCATTATTATGTTTCGCTTCGCTTTGGTTACTCTTCTGCTTCCTTGCCTCATTCTCATCTTCCAAGAGTATCTACGAGGGGCATTTGGGTTGTGGCTACTTAAAAGAGAGGAAAGCTTCTGGACTGATCTTTTGTGAAAACACCTCCTCCGTGTGTAGAACGTTATTTGTGAGTTTCCCGGTGGCGGCCGCCGAGTGCTGCAATAGACATGCATGTGTATCTGCAGTGCATGTTTTTCAGCATGTCGGCAATGCAATTAATAATATTAGATACGATTTGAGACTAAGTCATTGTCCATTTATGTCCTATGTTCTCATCTGGGATCTGTCTAGAAAGAAAAAAAAAATTGTGAAGGGTGGGCAAACAAAGCCTAGCTGTATGACTGTTACGTACAGACAGCAATTCCATCATGGTGCCATTTATAGGGGTTGTACCACAATCACAAGGTATTCCCTACCCATACGATAAGGGATAGCTTGCTGATCGGTGGGGGTTTCACCGTTGAGACCCGTCGTTCTCAAGAACTAAGGTCCCACGTTCTCCTTCCTCGGCGGGGTTACTACACCCCCCTCCATTATAAGGAGGTAAAGGGAGCACTGGTCGCTCTAGCGCTCCATTCACTTCAGTAGGACCCCCTGGGGTATTTCTGTCACCCTATTGAAATGAGTGGAGTGCCGACTGAGCATGCTTGGCCAGCGCTCGATTCACAGTGATGTCACTGCGAGGGAAGAAGTGAAAGGTAGAGTGGGACACAGGAGTCCTGTTTTCGAGATTGGTGGGAGTCATAGCGGTGAGACCACCACTGATCGCCAAGTTGTCCCTTATCTCTTGTGGATAGGGTGTAACTTGTAATTGTGATTCCTATTCCCCCATATGCCAGTGCTAGCCATAGATGGAGAGATGTAGAAAAACTAAACCGTACTTTTTTGCTTTATGGTCTGTAGCCAGAAATACGCCATTTACAAACATCCTATGTCATATGTTAATTAGGTATAGATGGGCGGTACACTGCTTCGGAATCATTGGCGCGCTCTCCCCCTTGCTGTGCTTCAACGCTACCCACTTACAGTTGATTGACATTTGCAGATTCCTTTGGCTGGGGATGCTGACCTCTCATACATGCGCCAATCCTGAAACTGCGGCATGTCAGGAATGCACAGCGTCCCTTGAGTTGAAGATATTGCGCTTTCCTGACATGTTATGTGCACCGCACTGTCGGGATCATCGTGTACGTGCGTAATGTCACCAGCCAAAGGAAACTGGAGTCGTCAATCCACTGCAGATGAGCGGGGTTGAAGTACAGTCTCTAGAAACACTGATGTCTACTGCAGACCCTGAAAGTGCGGCGCATGTACCATGTCTGAAAGGTCCAGTATGTTCAGCTATGTGTTTCAGACATGACACGTGTGCCGCACCTTTTAGGATTGGCTCATGTCCGTGACGTCAGTACCTCCAGAGGAAGCCGGAGATGTCAATCAATTGCAAATGGGCAGGATTAAAGCACAAGGAAGAGGAGAAAACTCGGGCGATTCCTAAGCCGCGTGACATTCATTGAAGTGTTTGCACTTGATCAGCACATGGCGGGGGATGTTTTTAAAGGGCAATTTCTATGTCATGGAGGCACGGACCGTAGAACAAAAGGAATGGTTCAGTTTGTTTCCCTTTTGAAATTTGAGTGCCGAAATAAAAAAAAAGTTGCATCACCTCTTGATGCGGAATCGGCGTCTGAAAATCTGCATGCAGGTTTTTACATTGTAAAGGCTAAATCCGCATGGTGATCCGCGGTATACTCAAAGCCAAATCCGTTGTAGACATCCGCGAGGGATTTAAAGGTGGAATATTCGCAGAAAAGTCGTACGCGGATTCCGCCATGTGAACTTCAGAGTGAGAAGCCTGTGGTCCCTGCTTTTTACCATGTTAAGTCCGGTTGTGAAACATTAACCATTTTTCTGCTGCACCTTACAGTGACGTGAGCGGAGATACCATTGTGTCCTTGGTTTGCTGTTGCTGCCTTTGGATCAACTCTCTCCTGTTGTCTTGTGTCAATATGTACTTTCCCTGAGTCTGTTTTCCCTCCTGTGCCCCTGTCGTCCTGTGGTTAACCTGCTCCGGCATCCTCCATAGCTTGGTTTATTAACCCTGCGTGTGTTCATTTTTCCATGTTATAAGAATAATCCATTAGAACTAAACCACGATGGCTTGAAGAAGTCTGCTGTTGGCAAAGCTAAAAAGGTAAAACAATCCAGTTAAACCCTGTTGGATCTTAAAGGGTGACTCAAAGCACTTATGTTTAATGAGATGATGTATAAGACATGCAGAATCTTACATCAAGTAACAGGCAGCCGGACATGACTATGCCAGATGGGCTATCATCCACCCACAGTGGTTAAGGCACCAAAGCAGATGTAAACGTGGCCATACGCATTAGATGAAGGTCAGTTGAACCAACCAATTTTGGCGGGACCGGACTGCCATCTAATGCGTGTTGGGGTGTGCCAACTCTCCTACAATGGGGAAAGAAGGGTCGGGTTTAGTGGATTTTGACATGGCCGATCCTTTTGCTCTCACGGGAGATAAGTTGGCAGAAATAGTTGTCGATCAAATGCAATCTGGGCATTTTTAAAGGGAATGTGTCATCAGAAAATGACCAAGTTTGGTTAAGCATATTTTTAAAGAATTTTTTTATTTGAAAGTTAAAAAAAAAACCAAAAACCTCAATGTCCCAATCTATATATATTTTAAAAAAATCCTAAAATGATGCAGTTTTCACACAGACGACTAAGCCTAATATACTCCCTGTTAGAATAATTCCCTAAAAGGAGGAGTTTGATTCAAATAAAACTTCCTCTGTGTGATCGTAACGTTGTTATAAGTAAGTGATTTACAGCATCAGAGCAAATGGACCATCTAGTGTGGAGAACTGACCCGTTGAAGGGAGGCTCTAGTACCCTGTTGTACCACCTCTAGCTGGGATACAAGATGTGACAAGGGGGCATGGAGGCTCTAGTACACTGTTGTACCACCTCTAGCTTGGATACAAGATGTGACAATGGGGCATGGAGGCTCTAGTACCCTGTTGTACCACCTCTAGCTTGGATACATGATGTGCTACAGGCAGGCATGGAGGCTCTAGTACCCTATTGTTCCACCTCTAGCTTGGATACAAGATGTGATACAGGCGGGCATGGAGGCTCTAGTACCCTATTGTTCCACCTCTAGCTTGGATACAAGATGTGATACAGGTGGGCATGGAGGCTCTAGTACCCTGCTGTACCGCCTCTAGCTTGGATACACAATGTCATATAGGTGGGTATAGAAGCTCTAGTACCCTGTTGGGTCGCCTCTAGCTTGGATACAAGATGTGATACGTGCGGGCATGGAGGTTCTAGTACCCTTTTGAACCGCATCCAGCTTGAATACAAGATGTGACACGGGCGGGCATGGAGGTATACAGGTTCCATATGGTATCCTGCAGCATATTGCTCTACATTTACTGTAACTAAGCCTGTAGATTGTGCATACCCCATAGGCTGTTGAAGTTGGCGTCCCAGATGGTCCCATTTAAGTTCTGTTGGCAATAAATCTGGCAACCAGGCAGCCACAGAAGTGTGACAATGTTGTGGGGGCTCCTGTGACCCCCTTGTGTGTGCGGCCGAGCATTACCCTGCTGGAATGCCTCTTTGAAGCCCTATTTGTCACTACGATCATCCAGCTTCTCACATCCCAATAATGCGCCCCTCTCAGACTCTGGTAACGGGGTAAAATAACTTCTCTGCGTCTTTGAGGCGTCTAGTGGTCAACAAGCTCTACACAAGCGGAAGAAGAGGTCACTACACACAAGGAGCCTCCGAGAGCCTTTTATAGGCCAAGGGGGGAACCACTTTTAGGGTCTTACATCTGATTTTAATTAGTAAAAGTCTATAGGTGACACATTCCCATTAATAGTGAGCAGACAGCAGGAATCTTCAGTGCCTGCAGCATAATGTCAGCTCCTTGGGAACTAATTGACTGGATATTGGCTTATCGCCGCCTCTATGGGTAGGTGATATGTTCTGGATGCTACATTATTAACCTGCACAGAGCTTTGCCCATGAAGGATGATAACCGAGTTATGGGGAAGCATTGTCTTCCTTTCCTACATTTCATGACATGTATGAGACCCTTCCTGCTACTGCAGTGCATGGACGGTGCTTGCCATAGGGGGCATGCATCCGATACCCCACATACATGATGGTAGAGCAGCTGGATTAAAAGTGGAAAATCCAGGGACTGTATAATAACTGCCTCTAATTCCTAGATGGAGAATGCAGTAAATGAATGCTGAAAGTCTAGTAAAGTGTCTACAGGTTCATTGTCGTGGTGTACAGGGGCGAAAGTCTGAAAATTATGTGACTGTCTAAATACAGCGTGGCCACAGAAAAGTATCCCGACACCACACTCCTCTGAACGCGGTTAACAAAAAAATCTGTCTTTGACGCCCATAGCTATTTATCACAACGCAGATTTCATTTCATATACCGCTGATGTAAAATGGAAGCTGCGCTGTAATTGGTTGCTACAGGCAACAAAGACAGATTTTTCTTGCAGACCGCTTTCAGAAGAGTGTGGTGTTGGGATACTTTTCCGTGGCCCAGCCTTTAGTTTTGCCCACCACCGTATGGGACAAAATGAACGGGCCCATGTTCTGGTCAGCTGATTAAATTTCAACTACTTTCAGGCCTTATTCACTTGAGCATAATTAACCCTCTCCAATCCAATTTTGGATTCAGGGTTTCCTAAAAGGCTTTCTCTTTTTGCTGTTATACAACAGTGCCATCTGCTGGCTATAGCCAGTGTGTGTATGCCAGAGAGGCTCTAACAGTGGAGTGGCTGGCAATAGACGGTAAGAATACCCTGTCGGGCGTCTTCTAACATTGGAGCTGTACAAGCTTCAATCAGAATGTAGGAAGATGTCAGACAGTGGATTGGAAAGGGTTAACATCCATATTCCATCCGTGTGTTCAGCCGATAACACACGGACCCCATAATGGCTAATTAGGACCTTATGCCCTAATTAACTGTTGGTCCTTGTAGGAAAAAAAAACTACATTCCTATACTGATTAGAATAGCACATGTAACGTTGGGTGATGTATAAACCTCGAACGGCGTCCATGTGCGGTCTGATGGGCGCACCCATCTGAGTAATCCAGGTTTGAGAGTTAATCCAGTTGAAAGATGACTTCAATCACAGATATTATCTTCTGACCCTGGACTTAAAGCGGCCTGGAGAAACAAATATGGCTGAACTGCTTCTTTACTCACGGTGTATTGGTATACCTCGGGAGTCTGAGGCTCTACATGCTGCTCTGATCTGCCAGCGCGCATCAGGTGGCCAGAGAAGTAGTTCGGACATCTTTGGTTGTCCAGCACCAGACTGTCGCTTTCCAGGACTAGGATATTGAAGAGCTATCATTGGGCATAGGTCATCAATATCATATCGGTGGGATCCGCCACCACCGATCAGCCATTCGAAGGAGCCATGGTGCTTGGGTGGGCACTGCAGCCTCTTCACTGTATGCCAGGCACAGCGCCAATCATTTCCTAGCAGTGATGCCCGGTATAGCAGCACAGTCCCATTCACTTGAATAGCACTGAGGGGCACAGAGGCCCTGTGACGAATTAACATGACGTCACAGGTCTAAGAAGAGACTTCGGCACTCATCCGAGTTTTACAACCTCAGCTGATTGGCGGCGGACCCCGCGATATGATATTGGTGACTCCTCAGCCTGAGTGTAGGTAATCAATATCCTAGTTGCAATAAACCCCTTTAAGGGGATTTTCGGGCAATTACAGTTGATGATCTGTCCTCGGGATAGGTCATCAGTAGTCGGTTGGTGGGGATCCGCTGCTTGAGACCCCCGCGATCAGCTGATTGAAGGGGCCGTGGCACTCCAACGAGCACTGCAGCCTCCTGAATGTTTACATCTCAGCGCGGTCGTGTCCGTATTCAGGGTTGCATTTACGGGTTGGCTGTCTCCGTTCTGTGTAGTTTGACAGGTTTACTTTACCATAGATGAACCTAACCCACGATCAACAGTTCTCACCGGGATGGAACAGCGTAAGCTAGAACAGGAGCTTTCTGAGAAACTCATTATTTTTTCCCCTCTCCGCCATTTACGTTTATTTCTTTTTAACAAATGTACAATTGCGCAGCCTTGTACATTTCCATCCCTGCATACGTTCTCAAATGGCATCTTTACCAGTGCTAACCTGCATGGGCTTGCTGTTTTTATTGCAATTACATCTGTATTTCTTTGGCCAACCTCATTTGGAATGAAAGAACCTTTATTTTATCAGATGTAATGCCAAATCTTACATTATACTGTACTCAATAACTTGGTTCTGCAGTGTATAATGTGTATTAATTAATCTGCTTATTGTCTCAGTGACACACCAAGTCCTCTAATATTTGCGTTTTTGGTTCCGTTCCAGTCAGGAAAGAAAATCGGCAGCACGCCTAATCCCTTCGTGCTGTTTTCTCTGGGTCATAACGTGCAAGAAAGCAAGGTGAGACTGGACTGTGAGGAACTAACTGGGTACAGTGCAATCAACCATCCGGTCCCATACGTGGCCATGGATACCCCTTATCCATTGGTCTCTTTGGCAGTTTTCCGAGATGGCCACGCTGCTTCTTGGACTACCCTATGCACACTGTGTTGGCACAGTGCACCTCAAGTACCCCAAGAAGAGGCATGGTCTACTTGGAAGACCGCCAAGACAAATTTTGACCCCGGAACTGGTGGGTCGCTTTAATGCTTTGTTGATGGTCATAACGCAGTATACTGCATATGAAAACAACACAGCTACACTGAAATTAAAGGGGCTTTGGATCTACAACGTAGAAGCTCTCTCCTGAGATTCAAAGTCTACAACAGTGTAAATGGACAGGTTGCCTTAAGCTCCGGTGTGGTGTGACGACTTGTCCTTGAACCTTCTGGCTCAGGGGATTAGGGAAACGTCAGGGAACTCCTGATTAGGATAGGTGAGAAAGTCTGATTGGTGGGGTCTCGCTGCTAAGACCCCCATGATCCTGAGAACAGTGGTTCCATGGTCTCCTCACTTTGGGCTCACTGCACCACGCCCTGCAGTGTGAAAGCACTTGAATGGGGCGGTGGTCACGCATGCACAGTGCCGCTCCATTCATTGAGAGGGCCGGAGATTGCTGAGTGCTTGTACTCGGCTGTTTCTGACAGCCCCATTGAGGTGAATGCATCAGCACTGCACAGGTCTGACCACCGCCCCATTCAATCTCAAAATAGTTGTAGAAAATGGCAGCATTGATGGTCGTCTCTCTTAGTTAAAAGAAAATTTTTTTTATTTATTCCATAAAAATGACAAAACAAATGGCCTTTTTAAAGTTAGTTTTGGCCGAAACGTCGTTTTTTATGGAATGAATAAAAAAAAAAAGTTTTTAACTAATCGATTACCATCAATGCTGCCACTTTCTACAACTTTTTTGGCTTGCATATTCGTGGAGACCCTGCGTTCAGGTCACCATTAAGTGCCTCCTGCTGAATGTGGTGCACTTTGAGTGCCGTGGTACCTGCTGGCTTTGTGGCTGTATTCAATCTCGACATCGCTGCAGATGAGTGCAACAAGCCCAGAGTGATGAAAAGAGGGGGATACAGGACCCTGTTTTACAAGCGGGTGGGGCTCCTGGGGGTGAGACCCCCACCGATAAGACTTTTATCACCCATCCTATGGATAGGTGATAAAAGTCAAATTTTGGGAATACCGCTTTAAGCGCTTTTTGTGTAATTCATGTTACACTTTTTTTTTTGTGCCTGAGTGACAGCATTATATTGGACAATCTGAACAAAAAAAAATCTATGAAAACTAGATCTATAGCAGCACACTGTTAACCCCCTTCCAGATATGTGCTGTACATCACAGGGGAGAGTACAGAGTGATCTCAGAAGCTCAGGCTGCTCTCTGCAGTGCTGTCGCCCACCACCAATAACTGGGATTGGAGGCAACAAAGATTGCAGCTATTTAACATCTTAGATGCCACGGTCGCTAGCCACTGCAGCTAAGTGGTTGGGTAGAAGGAGGGTGCTTCCTCAGTCTTAGAAGCTGATTCCCCATGACACAATCATGGTTGCTGAGCAGTTGACAGTTGACAAGTCCCAATGTGTCTATCAGTGGCCTCCAGATATACCATTTACGGATGTCGATCAGGCCCTACCAGATGGCAAAGGACCCACATTTTAAGGTGAGGTTAGGGCTGCAAGGCGACTTTGGGCATGACATGGGTCGTGCAATCAAAAATCGCCATGTAGTCCTGCGATCTGGCAGTGTGCTAGAAGTCAATGCAGTCATGTTGCATCTCATCAATTGTCGTGACCCACAGATCGCAAAAAATCCAATCTCATTAGATTTTTTGAGATCTGCATGTTGCGGTTGTGGCTATTTACCGGATAGCAGAGCTATACAACATTTGGTCATGTGACCCCTGTTGTAGCTAATGTCACCACGTAGGTCCAACACTTTATACAGCTACACAATATATCATTCTTCATCTTCTCACAACAGGTAAAACACAAGACTGTTGAGCCCGTGTGGGAACAGACCTTTACCTTCTTTGTCCATAACCCTAAAAGACAAACCCTTGAAGTAGAGGTAAGTCATTTGGCACAATGCATTCCCCTTAGGACTGTCCTAGCGGTAGGGCGAGGACTCCTCAGCAGGAGGTAACGCCGTACACAAGCGTGGGCTGCGCTCACCTCTATACAAGTGTGATTTTACGCATTCTGTCGGTCTGTTTTATGTTTGCTCATTTGTGCACTGCTAATTTATAGTTTGCAGGTTATAAATGTAAAGTGCGCCTTCCTTACAGTGCTAACCTACAGGTTTGTTTTTTTTCTTGACCCTTTAAGGACCAAGTGTGGTAAATATATACGGCGCTTGGTCCTGGGCTTTAATGTCGGCTGATAGCAGAAGTACAGCACAGTATTAAAGCTTCTGCTCCTGTAATCAAGCAGGAACAGATCGGGTCCTCGGCTGTCAGACACAGCCGAGGGCCTGGAGGAGAAGGGAGAAGCGGTTTTTGAACCACTTTTGCCTTCTCCTTTTCAGGCTGCATAGCACTCAATGAGTGCTACGTACTAAAAAGAGAAAACAGAACTGTTACTTCTGCTATGCGACATGGCGATCACGGGACCATCTGGTGCCCCCTGCAACAGTATAGCTGTAGGGTCCTTGCAAACCGTGATCAGCTCTGTTAGTGACTACTGTTATTACAGGGATTGTTTTCCCCTGCAGCTTGGACTCTTAGGCCTCATGTCCACGGGCAAATTATGAATTAAAATCCGCAGCGTTTTTCCTGCACGTGGATCCGCGCCCCATAGGGATGCATTAGACACCCGCACGTAGTTAAATACCTGCAGTGTTATATTGCTGTTGGTCCCAATCTTCTGACTACCTAAGCCATACACTGCATTGGTAGTGTGTTACACAATTGATGTACTACACCTGCTCTCTGATTGGTCAGCACTACTCACGTGACCAGCATTGGTCAATCAGAGAGCAACAGACAGTGGGGGAAATTTATGAAGACCAGCATTTCACACGCCGCTCCTAATGAATTATCCTGTCACACGATGCGCCTAATACATGAAAAGGTGCATGGCTCTTCACGTACTAGGCCCATCTGGACACCTAAATAGAAATGGTGTACGTTTCTGGAATAAATTATACATAAATCTGTCAGTTTGGGCAGCCACACAACTTCCCCAAAACTCCGCCTGCTTTTTACAAAAGTTGTGGGGCCGTTGCAAAAGCTAAAAATGTGCTAATTCTCGGAACTTAGCCCCGCCCCTGTCCAGCCTTCTTACATTGCAAATAGTGCAGAGGGGCGGAGAGGAGGCAGAGAGGGGGCAGGAGCTAAGTTCCTGCTCCTGGCTCTTCCATCTTCACCCCCAACCCCCCCACAGATGAGGACACCGTATATCGGCTCAGCGTGAAAACAGAGCCGATATACGGTCGTCTGAATCCAGCCTTAAACTAGCGTTCCATACTGCGGTAGTGTATCCGGCAAAGAAAGAACATGACAGATCCGTTATATAGTAGTTATAGTAGGTCACTGGAGAGGAAATAAATGGAAGATGACGGATCCATCACGTTGAGACCATGACGAGGGAGCGTCATAGTTCTTTATAGGGCACTTGCGGAGCATAGTTTGGATTCTCGTGTTCACTATTACAGGTCAAGGATGAATATCATCAGAGCTCCATGGGAAACCTGACGATCCCTCTGAGTCAGCTGCTGACCAGCGAAGACCTGACCCTTAATCAGAGGTTTCAGCTAAATAACTCAGGTCCTAACAGTGTCCTCGCCATGAAGATTGCACTAAGGGTATGTAGACGGTTTTTGTTCAGTCCATCGTACATTGATTTTTCATTCGTTCTCCCTTTGTATAGCATCCTAGACTAGATGCACATGGCTGAATCCACCGTTGGATTGCCGTGGATCCACACACGGATTTAACCCGGTCAATGGACAAAACCCACGTGTGGAAGTCTGACACTCCATTCGTTTCAATGGGACACCAGAGATTACTGAGTTCCAGTGCTCACCAACCTCTGATAGTCCCTTTAAAATGAATGGTGCGGCAGAGTGCATGCAGCTACATTCTTACAAGGACCTTGGGGATCCCCATTTTCAGTATTTGCAGGGGTCCCAGTAGTCAGACCCCCACTGACCAGAAGGCTATTCCCTATTATCTGAATAGGGAATAACTTTCTATCTTGGCACAACCCCTTTAATACTCTAAAAAATAAAGTTTTAGATACATTTAACCAGCTTAAGCTAAAAATTGCTAAAAATGGCATGATGAAAGGAGTTTTCCCAAGATTGAAAGTTATCACTTTTTCACAGGATAAGGGGCTACAGATCTGATTGGTGGGCGTCTGGCACCTGGAATCCACACCTATTACGAGAACGGGGGTCTTCTATCCCTCTGTTTGAATGGAGTGGCAGTTGAGCATGTGTGCTACCGCTCCATTCATCTCTGTGGGGCTGTCTGAAGATAGTGGAGTGCAATTGCGTTTGGCTATTTCTGGACATCCCATAGAGATGAATGGAGTGGCAGGGCCTATGCTCAACTGCCACTCCATTCACACACAGGACACTGGACCATGTTCTTGTGATAGGTGGAGGTCCCAGCAGCTGGCCCCTCACCGATCAGACACTCATCCCCATTTCTC
The DNA here is from genome assembly GCF_035609145.1 of Eleutherodactylus coqui. NCBI lineage: Eukaryota > Metazoa > Chordata > Amphibia > Anura > Eleutherodactylidae > Eleutherodactylus > Eleutherodactylus coqui. The sequence goes on along the minus strand of NC_089848.1, from coordinate 102,765,207 downwards.
TGAGAAGGCAATAACTTTCAGTCATGGGAAAACACTTTTTGAAGCCCAAAATGAGTATGGAATTAAGGGGTTAATAACATGTGATGGCATTTGGGAATTGATGTTCCTTTTAAAGAGGAATGAAGGGACTTGATATAAATCTACAATGAGGTATATTATTTGTCATCTCCTCGTAGATCCTGTATGTCGATAGACCAGTGCGCTCTGCCGACGAACAATATACGTCACAAGTCAAGAGGCCATCGATATTCAAGGGGAAAGCCAATCCACCACCGCCGCCGACCCCGTCAACAACTGTAACAGAAGCTCCAAAGCCTCCAGCAACCCCAAAAATGGATGCTAATAAAAAGATGGAAAATGGGGAGAAAGAAAGTCCCCAAAATGCCAGTCCCCAGAGACCGACTGAGCTGCACAAGAGCTCCTCCAGCCTCTCAGGTTCCAGCTTTACCTATTCTCCTTCACACCTGTCTATGAAGGAACCCACACCCAGCATCGCCTCCGATATATCTTTGCCCATAGCCACGCAGGAGCTCCGGCAGCGACTGCGGCAACTTCAGAAGTAAGTCAAGTTTTCGTTAACATATTCCAAGTATACTGATAACTTTTTTTTGTAGTTAGATGCGGAGTGAAACCCCTTCCCCCTCCCTTTACTGCAGTAGCATGTTACGTGTGCTGCTGAGACATGTTGTACTACTGTGCCTCCAGCAGCACAGCACTCTCAGGGTTAATGATCGAGCTGGCTGGGTGTGGTTCTTCCTGCTAGCCAATCTCCTGAGTCTGTGCTCACATATAAACCCAGCTCCTGGTCAGTCTTTGTCTGGTGTTGAGGGTGAGCAATCATGAATCCTTGTCTGTTGCAAGCTTGCTGTGGGATCTGTGTCTTGCTGGTTCATGTCCATTTATATTCTGTCAGTTTTGTGTCAGCTTGCTGTGTGACCTGTGATCTGTGTCCTGTCCTGTTGCAGCTTGCTGTGTTAACTGTGTCTGGTGCTGCTGGACTCCTGGTTAGTGTAGGGACTAGCGGTATAGCCAGGAGCCGTGATGTGGCCTGCTAGCTTTCATGTTTTGTACAAAATGTCAACTAATACCTGGTATTTATATTCAGCTTATCTGCTATTAGTGTTTGCACTGCGGCTGCTGTATGCTGGGTATTCTGGCTCTGTGTGTCCTGTTGTTCAGTCCCTGTCATGTGGCAAGTGTATGTCCGGTTCTGGTGCGTGGCTCCTAGGATCAGCTAGGGCCGAGATCCGAAGACCGCTGGGCTGCCCTTATTGGTGCAATGTCCCCGCTTAGGTAGGGCCTTGCCATCCTCCCGTGTAGAACAGGGTCAGTTTGCATGAAACCCGTGTGCGTACCCTTGTCCACTTTGGTCACGATCGTGTGGGCCCCGTGCCTCCTTTGCCCACACAATAGTAACACAGCATTTCAACGTCCCAAAAAAAATCACAATTGTCCCTTTAAGGCCGCCTGCACACTTTGGGGCCAGATTATGTATGTGAAATCCAGCCTCGGGAGCAGCGGCGTCTGCTCAGACCTGTTAATTTACTCTTTCATCTGTACTGTGGATGGTTCGCCGCGGATTCCGCAGCAAGTATCCGTCCATGGGCAGGAGCTCTAAGGTTCTGATCACGTGTTTTTGGGATCTCAGTTTTTGTGATCATAGGGACAGAAAAATGGAAATGTTTGTTTTTAAAGGGGTTTTGTCACTGTGCGAAATAAAATCTAAATCTGTTTTTTAGTCTAAACTATATATCATTTTTTTTTCTCATTACCTTCTGAATGTGCGCAGAAGGAAAAACTGATCCATTAAAGGGAAAGCATAGTAGGTACAAACACACAGTTTCCCATTTTTAGCCATTCTCCACTGAGAACAATGTAAAGGAAAGGCGACTTTTTGTCAGGCTTCTCATCTGACAAAGTAGTGCAGCAGACTACACTGATGTAGTCAACTTGAAACCTGACAGAGCTCTAAAAGCTGCGTTGAAAAAAAAAAGGACATTAAAGGGATTTTGTCACTATAAAAAGAAAGACTAACAGCTGGGCACTGCGAAAAATAGACTCTATTCTCCTCTGTTTAGCCCCCAGGACACAGCTAGGTGGCTCCCATCGCCCCTACTCCCGGTATGTATTGTACGTCTGACAGAAGTCATGTGACCACTGCAGCGTCTGAACTCCTGGCATCGGCAATCACATCCTGGGCACCATGATGCAAGGAGTCTGGAATGCTGTAGCATCTGATTGGCTGCAGTGGTCACCTGACTTCCGGATGTACATACTGGAAGCTAAGGCTGCAGGAGCCACTCAGCTGTGGTTGTTGGTGTCCATAGACGCCTCTATGTAGAACATGTCACCAAGCTGAAGACCAGCAGCACTGTGGTCCTGTCATGAGACGCAAGGAGGAGGCCAGCGCTCCTCTGATCCGTCCAGAAAACCGAAACCGTATTCCCTGTTCCCTTCTGTGTTCAAGTTCTTCGGTTTCCTTATAAGAACAGGAAAACAAAAGCCCTGCAGTAAACAGAACCAAACGGCAGCGGTCGGATCCCGTTGACTATAGTGGGGTCAGTCCGGCGTCCGTCATGGTGTCCAGTGTTTTTGGACAGTTCTACACCAGAGGTCCCGAAAGAGTTTTCCACATGGGAACAGAACCTTCATTTCCATTTGGCTTCCATTTTTGAATACATTTATAGGATTGTAGAGGGAACCATTAAAAATGAAAATCTTCTATGCGGATGTGAACGGAGCCTGAACCCCAAAGGAGACCCTGAGGACCCGATTGTGAACGCCGCACATGTATTACGCAGTGATGTCTACTTGACTAATACAGTTTTCTCTTTCCAGTGGGACATCCTTGGGCCAATCCCCTCTAGGACAGGTCCAGTTAACCCTTCGTTACAGCTCTCACAGAAATAAGCTGATGGTGGTGGTGCATTCCTGCAGGTAACTGGGGCTTCTGAGCAAAGGTTGTGCTGTATGAAATGCCAAGTAATGGAATATATTGCCATAAAGCCGCACCCACTTGTTTCGAAAAACTACTGTTACTATGTGTAGAGTGCCGTTTAGAGATGAGCGAGCACCCAAATGCTCGGGTCCGCGTTATTCGAGTCGAGCTTTTCGTAAAATTCGAGAGCTCCACTCGAGTAATGAACCCCATTGGCTACAATGGGAGACTCGAGCAGGGGAGGAGCCAAAAACTGGGGCGGGGTCGAACACGGCTTGATGCTCATTCGAGTAATGAGCACCATCGAGTACGCTAATACTCAAACGAGCATCAAGCTCGACAGAGTACGTTCGCTCAACTCTAGTGTCATTTACATGCTCTGGTTGGATGGGGGGCATGAGAATCCAATTTTTGTGATCGGCACGGCAGTGGACCCCCACCGAGCAGCAAGTTATTTACCATCCATAGGATATGGAGTATCATCTAATCTTGGTAAAACCCCTTGATGGGGATTGTCCTATTATGAGCTGTTGATGTCCTGTCTTCAGGATGACCACCTGCTCGGAAACCACCTTTTACAAGTTGCGCTTCTCATCACATCCGGATTAGAAGGTGTAGAAAGGCTTATTTGTCTAAAGTCATTAGTAAGTGATGTTTGCTCAGGTCAGTTGTCACAACTCATTGGGGAGGGATTACATACGGGTCTGAAGTGTTGTCTCCTATTGATTGCAAATAAATAATGCTTTCTACACCTACTGATCTGGATTTGATGGGAAGCGCCGCTTGCAAGGATGATTTTCAGCAGCTACTTATTGTGTATACCTGAGGATATCAGTCATCCGGATTCGTTCCACCAGGGAAGCCTCCATGCGTTGCGGCAAAACCTGCTACATGAGAATTGTGTGTTACACGTCTCACTAAAGTGAGCGTATTAAGATCCGGTAGCATTCTTTTTGTTTTAAAGGGGTTGTCCTGTTGTAAACTATTGATTTGCTGCCATCAGGATAAATCATCAGCAGTAGATCAGTGGTGGCCCTTTGACCCACCAATTGGCTGTTCACAGGCTGTTGTGCTGGCGCACTGAGCGGAGTTCTGTAGGAAGCAGACAGCTCCGTTCTCACTGCAGTGGCCAGGCTTGGTATTACAGGCGAAGTTCCTATTGAAACAAGTTCCTATTGGCTTGTAATACCAAGTCTGGCCACTGAAGCAGGCAAGGAGCTGTTTGCCTCCTGCAGAAATAATCTCTGTGTATGAGCGCAATAGCCCAGAGAACAGCTGATCAGTGGTGTCCTTGGCGGCAGACCCACACTGATCTACAATGGATGGCCTATCCTGAGGATAGGTCAACAATCGTTTACAACCTGACAACACCTTTAATGATACTGCATATAAAGCTCCATCAATAGCAGATTGATGGGGATTTGCTGCTCAGGACCCCCTCCCAATCATCTGATCACTGGGCCACTGCACTTGCGTACATAGCTGATTTCTGCCCGAAGCAGGCAGCTCCATTACCACTGCAATTTAAACCTTTTGTGTCATGGCTTTATTTACCCTTTAAGATAATGTAAAAATAGCTTTTCAATAGCTTACGAGAGGATGTTGCAGAAAGTCGTCACACAATTAAACTTTGCTACATCTATATTGCAGGCCAAGTGCCCATTTAAATTAATGGAAACCAAGCCAGGGCAAAGCAGCTACTTGCCTGAGTTCAGTGACCCAGTGAAGAATAGGTCATCAATAGCTCATAACTTGAATAACCCATTTAACCCCTTCACTCTAAAGGGTGCACATGTACGTGTTTTGGGTGTGGGGTTTGTATCAAAACGACAGGTACCGGTTCTCTTTGACAGCTGACACCCAGGTGCAATCAGCATTTGAATTCCCCATTGGCATTTGGGGTCCTGAACGCTCCCCTCATGGTGAGATCGCAAAGTGTTTTTGGTTTTCATGGCAGCCGAGGTCTTCTGAAGGCCTCCTTGTCTGCTATGTTTCTACCCATTAGGACAGGTCTGTGGCTTCTCCTAATAGGATGTCAGAAGAAATACCATATACTGCAATATTGGAGTATTGCAGTATATGGTATAAGCGATCCAACAATCGCAAGTTCAAGTCCCCTATGGGAACTGGCAAAATGGCACCAATCGAAACCACGGGAAATCCCACAAAGAATGAGCCTTCGCAGAACCTCATTAATGGTAAGATAAAAAAGGTTACGGCGTCCAGAAGGTGGCAACAGGAAAAAAAAAGAAAAGATATTTCAGTTTTTAAAAGTATTACAGCAAAGAAAAAAAATTGTAATGACAGATGGAATAAAGTGGAGGAGAAACCAAAAAAGGTCCACGACCTCAAGGGGGTTAACTGCAGTTTAGAGTCCTGCATTGTACAGTGAGTTATAATGTAGGTTGAATATAAAGCCGTGTTTTTGTCATCTTCTAGGAACCTTATAGCATTCTCTGAAGAAGGGTCTGATCCGTATGTAAGAATGTATTTATTACCAGACAAACGGAGGTCAGGAAGAAGAAAAACCCATGTGCATAAGAAGAACTTAAATCCTGTGTTCGATCAAACGTAGGACATTTTTTTTCCTCCCTCTCTGTTGTTCCTGTTTTTACTACTCCTAGTAAATGTTTAATGCGTTTTACATACAAAGTGATTGTTGGAGTCACAATGGCCTCAGGGTGCTCTATCTGTTATTGTAACTTGAATCCCCATTCAGCATACAATGTCACAGACAATCCCAATCTTCAGCACACGCCCTTTACTGCAAAATACAGCCAATCAGTATGGACATTTCACTGGCAGACCCTGCACTGATTGGTTGCCTAGTAGCGCCCCTCTATAGTACAGTGTGGTACTACAAATTCTGCACTGCCCTCCACCTGTACCTGGAGGAGCTGATCTTATGAACAGCAGGTGCGGACGGCCCCATGTTATTTTCTGGTACACAGTGTGCTGTACAGACCCCGGAGAAGCTGCTGTCCTCACCATAGAAAGTGATTTACAATAAATCAATCACCTGAAAGCGCTGCGGGATAAGTTGGCCCTATAACAAGATTTATTTTTTATTTAAAATAACAAATGGATCAGAACTTACCCCATCTCTGTTGCCACGATGCAATGCTGTAGCCCTACTGTGCTCACGGTGTCTGCTGTGGCAGATGGCGTCCGCTGAAGTAACCTCCTGACCACTGCAGCCAATCGGCATCACTGTGCTGAACTCCTGGCATCATGGTGCCCAGGATGTGAGCACTGATGCCAGAAGAACCAGCAGTGTCCTATTGGCTGCAGCGGTCAGGCGACTGCCACAAACACCCCCAGGACCATGTCAGGGTGGCAGCAGAGGAGGTGTAGGAACTGATCCTTTTGTTATTTAGTTCAGTTGGTAGTAGAGGGGCAATGTTGTCTGGCAACTGGACTATCCCTTTAAGGCTCTGATTTCACTAGTGTGTGTTCTTTTCGGAGATCAGTCAAGGGATCTATTACAAGGTATATCAGACCAAGTCTGTCCTATCAGTCATGCTCCTTTAAATATAGAAGCCATATCACACTCATCACACTCATCACACAAAAAGAAGGCTCTCAGAGCTCCAATGATGGAAAAGTAAAAAAGAATAGTTTAGGCCGAGCTCACACGACTCTGTGCGCAGAATACGCTGTAACAATCTCCTATAGGCGGCCATGTTGCAGCTCTCACGAATTGTGCAGAATACACGCGCAAGAAAAATTGCTGCATATTTTCTCTTGCCGTGTATTACGCACGCCAAGCTAGTACATAGACATGGGCGGCAATCTCATTGCATACTTGCTGTGTCACCCTTGTGCACAACACGCCATGAATTACGGTCGTGTGAGGCCGGCCTTATGCAGCGACACACAAGAAAAAGAGGTTTTATTATGCAAAAGTAGAAAAAAAATTTATATATGTATATGGTTTTTGAAAAGTGGAGATGAAAATACCAAAAAGTCATTATGACCAAAATAGGCCGCATCACTAAGGGGTTAAATAGGACTTTGTTTTGTTTGCAGGTTTGAGTTCAATGTGTCCCTGCCGGACCTCCCGAGGAGAACACTAGACGTCGCTGTAAAGAATAGCGGAGGATTCTTATCTAGAGACAAAGGCTTGCTTGGAAAAGTGAGTTCTACATTCTGACCTATGATGTGTCCAATGTCCGTGCAGCCTTTGTGCGTCCTAAAGTAAGAGAGAATGGAAATGGCCCTGATGTAGTCTGCAGTTTAGTTACATATTGACTGGGAATCTACAAGCTAAGTCATCACTACTTGATTGGCAGGGGGCGACTGCTTAGGGGCCCCAATGATCATCTGTTCTCCGGGCTGCTGTCCATGTGTACGGAGCCAGCGGTGATAGATCCATACACTTGGCAGCAGCCTGGGTTGTATTGCAGGCCCTGTTCCTGTTGAAGTAAATGGGGACAGTGCTTGCAGTACCAACTTGGGCCACAGCAATGCGGACAGAGCTGTCTGCTTTTCGACTCTGTACGCCCTAACAATGAACAGCTGATTGCCAGGGGTCTTGAGTGTAGAACCACTGCCAGTCCACTATTGATGACCTATCCTAATAGTTCAGAAGTGGACAACCCTTTTTAAAGCGTTCCATTCCAAGTCAAACTTTAAAGTGTGTTTATTCTGAAACGCCACGATATTTAAAAATAGCATATACACAGCTGCAAAAGGCATGCCTGTCTTAGGTGATTCGGGCCGCATGATCACAGTGATAGGGTCCCTTTTAAGGATGTAAATTTGCTTTTAATTTGGATAACATTTAACTGGTGAATCCGTGTTGATATTGAATTTACTTAAAAAAAAATTTAAAAAAATCAAATATGTCCAAAATTTTTAGATCGTTTTGTTTTAACTTTTCAGTTATTACTTGATCTGAATTCAGAAGAAATTGCCAAAGGATGGACGCAGTGGTAAGAAGGAAATCCTTAGAACCGTACAATGTACTTCATTGCTGTGTTTGTAAAATGATATGTTCTCACTGTGATGGCTGCGACCAGCAGTATCTCCTCTCGCCACCTCCTGCCACGGGTTGCTGTCACCAGCATTGCCTGTCTGCTATGCACCCGCTGCCACATTACTGCTCCTGCCCAAACCCAAAGGACAATCGTGTATAGCCCATCTCTTATAAGGCCAACATGCACACCCAGCTCTCCCATCACAGCCCTTCCAGGATTACTTCCACTATTGGAAGGTGCCGGAGCATGGGGTGCTTAGTGCTCCTGTGAAAGGGTGTTGTATTCTGTTGGCTTCCTAGTTTTGATCCTTTTGCTTCCCGGTTTTGATTAAGAATGCACTTAAGCTTTCTTAATCATGGCCATGATTAAGAACGCTTAAGTGAGTTTGAAGTGCATTGGTAATCCTTTTGCATCTATGTAGCCTCTGCACATTACTAATGGAGGTTTTTCAATAAAGAGGATTTTATGGTACCATTTGGGGAGCTAGATTTTAACGTTTTTCAATGTGGAGTGTCTAACCTATCGGTGCTCTGGAATTTGAACCAGGAAGGAGACTGGTGAGCTGGTATTTTTCTTTTCTTGAGGACCAGGGACCTCTTGGATCTGCCTTCAGGAGTAGCCCAATGTCAAATGAGTCAATAACACAGTAGGTCCACACTCGCTGCGTGGCACGTTGTAATGTTATAATGCTCAAAGTATACATGGACCATGTAAAGAGTGGTCTGATCCTGAAAAAGGCTGTTTTTCCCCCAGAAGCTTCAAATGCAAGTACTTGTTTGCTGGGGAAAATGAGATAAATACCTGAAAATAGGTGCTCTGGTGTTCAGAATTCCTAAATGATCTTCCATTTAAAGATAAAGGTCTATCAAGCTTACCTGGGATGCTAGTGCAGATGCCTTTAAGACAGCTATCACAGTTACATATACTGCAAGGTCTTTTAAAATGTGGTTGCAGGCGATGGAAGGCCACCTGAAATGAAAAGCACCCGTAGAACAAATCTTGGCAGCTTTTCAAGTGTTTCCTAGAGCTACAGACGTTATATCAGTTGGATCCATTGATGTGACCAGACTTGGTGCCAGAGCTGCAGCATTATCAAATGACAACACCCTCTAGGTGCTTTCCTGGTCTGCAGATGCGGGTTCCAGGCGCAAATTATATTCTAGATGTTATGAAGGTAGGAGGATTCTTGGCACAGGTCTAGATGTCATCCTAGAGAAAGCTTTGGAGACCTTCCAATGTCACCAAGGAAGATGTAGCCGGCTGCCTAAAATGTTTCCCTCAGGCATTGCTACCAAATAAAATTTGTGCCCTTTCTCCCAGAAAATGTTGTCATTACCTCCACATTCTCAATTCCTTCAAGAGGCTTTGGAGATAGAATTCCAATTTCTTCTTCTAAAAGCTGCAATTCTAGACTGGTAGAGTTGGAAGGGACCTCCAGGGTCATCGGGTCCAACCCCCTGCTCAGGGCAGGATTCACTAATGATCCCAGACATATAATTGTCCAGCCTTTGTTTGAAGACTTCCATTGAAGGAGATCTCACCACCTCCCATGGCAATCTGTTTCACTCATTGATCCCTCTCACTGTCTAATATCTAATCTGTGTCTCCTCCTTTTCAGTTTCATCCCATTGCTTCTAGTCTTTTCTTGCGCAGATGAGAATAGGGCTGATCCCTCTGCACTGTGACAGCCCTTCAGATATTTGTAGACAGCTATTAAGTCTCCTCTCAGCCTTCTTTTTTGCAAGCTAAACATTACCAGATCCTTTAACCATTCCTCATAGGACATGATTTGCAGACCGCTCACCATCTTGGTAACTCTTCTCTGAACCTGCTCCAATTTGTCTATGTATTTTTTAAAGTTGGGTGCCCAGAACTGGACTCGGTATTCCAGATGAGGTCTGACTAAGGAAGAGTAGAGGGGAATAATTACCGTACATGATCTAGACTCTGTGCTTCTCTTAATACATCCCAAAATTGTGTTTGCCTTTTTGGCTGCTGCATCATATTGTTGACTCATGTTCAGTCTGTGATCTATTAGTATACCCAAGTCTTTTTTACATTCTGTATGTGCTTTCTTCATTTTTCTTGCCCAGATGTAGGGATTTGCATTTCTCCTTGGTGAATACCATTCTGTTAGTCGCTGCCCACTCTTCATTTTGAATACTTTCTTTCTTCCCAAGTGTTAGCTATTCCTCCTAGTTTTGTGTCGTCTGCAAATTTGATCAGTTTCCCATCAATTCCCTCCTCCAGATCGTTTATAAAAATTTTGAACACCACTGGGCCTAGGACAGAGTCTTGTGGTACCCCACTTGATACATTCTTCCACTTGGATGTGCAGCCATTTATGACTGCTCTTTGAGTACGATCACTCAGCCAGTTGTGAATCCACCTAACAGTTTCCTTGTCAATCCCATATTTGATTATTTTTTCCATAAGTATAGTATGAGATACTTTTGTCATATGCTTTACTAAAGACAAAATATACTATATCCACCGCATTTTCCTGATTTAACCCAGTCAGTGATTCTGTCATAGAAGGAAATTAAATTCGCCTGGCATGACTTGTTACAAACCCATGCTGGCTCTGGTTAATTACTCCATTTTTATCCAAGTACTTGCATACATGCTGTTTAATAATTTGTTCAAAGATCTTTCCCGGTATAGAAGTCAGGCTCACAAGTCTGTAGTTTCCTGGATCCACCTTGTTCCCTTTTTTGAAGAGAAGAACAATCACTCCGATCTCAGAACGTTTCCAACCAATGGGTACCAAAACCCGTGGGAGAGTCACAATCATAATCAACCTGCGTCTGAACAATTTTATTATTTACAAAACATTCAAGGCTGAGACCACCTCTTCAACAATAGGGCTAAGTTCACATGGGGCAGAATTTTCTGCGGCGTGTCCACAGCAGATCCACAGTACAAAATCCACATCAAGTTGCATCATGAATCATAACAATTACATTGCTACATACAAAAAATGGTTATGCAAAGACTAAGACCTCATGTAGGTGTATCAATGGAAAAGTTAAAAAAGTGGGGAGGAAAAACGGCTGCCTTTCCACAGGGTTAAAAGTGATGGTAGGATGCAAGACTGGCTATATTGTTTACGGTAGAATTGTGTTTTGTGTTTTGTTTTTTTTTATTTAGAATTTTTGGGGAAAAATATGATTTTCGACATATTCTACAGAATTGCTTTATTTTTAACCTACGACTGTTATGTTTCTTTCAGGTATGATTTAACGGAGGATGGGACAAGGACGTCCGTCTCAAACTAACCAATCCAATGCATCACAAAGCACCTTTTCTCTGCAACTACATATGAGGAATGTGTTGCGCTCGCAGGATTTATCAATATATTTTTTTATAGAACCATTTATTTCATTATCCAACTTCACACTCATTTTTAACTCCTTTTTATGTTGTTTTTGCAGACTTTGGTAAATCCTGGTTTTGAGCTTCATTAGCTGCTCAGCTTTACCTTTTGTCTAATAATGTGCAATAGGGTGTGTTAACTGCATTAAAATATAAAGTATCTTTATCCTTTTATAAACCCGGGAAATACGTTTTTGTTATCGCAGTACGAGCTTTGTACTTTGCCTCTGTGCACCGTGTAAATATGTACTATTATTATATTTTATACTTTTTTTCTTTGTTGGTTCAGTATGCGTTTAATTTTTTTGGTGATACTGACATTGTTTCCGAGGGTCAAGCAATGGCAACTTGTCAAGCCTACGGATTAGTGTAAACCCTCCACTGCTCTGAATTGCTGATCCTTTTAGCTGTAGGGATTACAACAGTGGTACGTTGTTTGTTCTTCTGTATCCATGTTAAAATAATTGATCCTGTCCTTTACGAGGATCTTATTTTAATCAGATGTTCATACAGAGGCCGTAAGCAGCTGAAATAATACGTGTCTCAACGTTAAATTGGCATCTAGAAAGCAGCGATTACCCCGGTTGGCTGGAATGGACAGATTAAATTAAATGTCTCCAATACAACTAAAAGATTGCAGATGATTTAAAGGAGGTCTGTTGCCAAAATACAACCCATAAGCAATGGCCATCAGTAATTGGCGTTAAGTCGATGTTCTGCATGCTCTGGGTAAATGAGCTGCAATCTGTCCAGTGGGCAGTCTTGCAGCTCATTCTGGTCTGGGCTGTCTACGGTTGGGTCCTCTTCATCCCCTCTAATAAATGGAGGTGAAGACCTTAATCATTCAACGAGGCGAGAGGCTGAGAAGGAGCGAGTGTTGGATGGCCTTGCAGCTGATTCTGGTTTGGGCGGTCTACTGCTGGGTCTTCATCACCCCCTTCCCATTGTCTAATGGCTGGATTTATACACCCTAATCATTAGACAAGGAGAGGGGCTGAGAAGGAGCGAGTGTTGGATGGCCTTGCAGCTGATTCTGGTTTGGGCTGTTTACTGTTAGGTCTTCCTCAGCCCTTCCTGTTTGGTAATGATGGGTGCTGTAGACCTTATTCATTAGACAAGGAGAGGTGCTGAGAAGGAGCGAGTGTTGGATGGCCTTGCAGCTGATTCTGGTCCGGGTTGTCTACCGCTGGGTACTCCTCAGCCCTTCACCTTGTCAAATGTTTGGAGCAATAGACCTTAACCCTTTCCAATCCACTGTCTGACGTCTGAAGACATTCTGATTGAATGCTGTACAGCTCCGATGTCAGAAGATGTCCGGCAGGGTATTCTTACTGTATATTACTGGCCGCTCTGTTGTCGGGGGGCCTGTCCAGCATGTCCCATACCACAGTACTGGCTCTAGCCAGGAGATGGTGCCATTGTATAATTGCAGAAAGAGAAAGCCCCCTAGGAAACCCTGAGTCCAAAATTGGATTGCAAAGGGTTAATCATTAGAGAAGGAGAGGGGCTGAGAAGGAGCAAGTGTTTGATGATCTTGCAAATCATTCTGGTCCGGGCTGCTAACCTCTGGGTCTTCCTCACCCCTTCCCCTTGTGTAATGACTGGACTTGTAGACGTTAATCATTAGACAAGAAGAGGGGCTGAGAAAGGAGCAAGTGTTGGACGGTCTTGCAGATCTTCCTGGTCCAGGCTGTCTATCATTCAGTCTTCCTCAGCCCTTCCCCTTGTCTAATGATTTGAGCTGTAGACCTCACTCATTAGGGGAGGAGCACCAAGCGCAGACGGCCCGGACCAGAAAGAGCTGTGAGACCCACCCAGCGGACAGATTGCAGCTGGTTTACATCGAGTGTGTGGAACATGTAAATGCCCATATCTCCCTGGCGGCTGTACTTTCAGAATAGGATATCCGTTCCTGCATAGCGCGAATGTAGTGTTGGCAGGGGTTTATGGGCTGTATTCTGATGACAGATTTCCTCTAAAGCGCAGCTGTCATTGAAACTCAACTAAAGGAATTATTTAGCTTTTTGCTTTGTTTCATAATTTAGCATTCCCGATGACAGAACTGCTACGCTGAACTATTTCCCATTCATCTGCTTCTGCCCTCTTAATATTGTACATGGGAGTATTTTATGTGAAGTGTGTTGCTAGGATCCAGCAATATAGAATATTTAAAGAGAGGCTATACGTGCAATTATTATATTTTTATAGCACCCCCAATGTCTTTAGATTAGGGGACAAATAGGATTCCAATGTGACCCTATTCTATAGGGTGATGGCGTATTATAGAGCATGCTGAAAGTGCACGGAGTATGCAGGAACGCTGCGAGATATCAATGATGCCAGTCTGCCATGATTGCAAAACAGATTGTAACATTTAATGTCAGACCTGATAGAGATATATAGGAAATAGGGACCTGCTGAGACTTTATTACTCTGGGATGGGTGGGGGTAATGTTTATCACTGTGCAGAGCACCATGCTGCAAAACCTATTAAATATTTGGATGCGTTCACATCTTGCTGATTTGCTGCAGATCTGCAGTAAATTTCAATCTGCGACAAGATCCCCATCTAATCAGTGACTTATGGATGCGCCCTTAAAGGAGTTGTTCGATTACTGGACAGCCCATTTTCAATATTCTTACCCCTTCGCGGGCACCGGGATCCAGTGTTGAAGCTCTGCCGTGCTCCCGGGGTTTGTTATGACAGATAATGTCACAGGAAATCAGGTGACTGCTGCAACCAATGAGAAGATGCAGCTTCATGTTCTTGAACTTTTGGCATCATGGCACTCAGGATGTGAGCGCCAATGCCAGGAGAACAGGCGGGGACACTGCAGCCTCTCATTGGCTACAGCAGTCACCTGATCTCCTGTGACATCACCTGTCACAGGAATAACAGTGGCCTGCAGCGCTGGATCCCGGCGCCCTCAGAGGGGTAAGTATATCCCTGTTTATTATTTTTCACACAAGGGGTCCTATTGAAAAGGTTGCTCAGTTACCGGACAACCCCTTTAAGATGTCTACCTTCCAATAGGTGGCACTATGGAGGCAGTAAACCATTACTTATTTGCAGTGTTCTGATACGACAATCTAGCCATCAGTAGGACCTCATGTTGACACTTGTTGATCCTTTTTTATCCCGTTTTGGAAAATCTCTTTGAGATTATGTAATCCTTCCATAGAGAAGGACTGGAAGAAAACAAAGGACCCGAAAATATCTCCGTCATGAGTATTCGTGAGACATCACTCATGTATGGCAGGCAGTAGTACAAACCAGGCAGTATGGAATACGTTTTTTTTTTTTTAGAAAATCATATAAATTCTTGGGGGGAAAAAAAAACGAACCTACTATTTGTTGGTGACTTATCAACAGATTTAAGCGTTTGGGTCTTGCAGGAGTGTAATGTTTCTTTCATCTAGTTCAAGAAGTTGAAAGAGGTTGTTTGGAATGACATGCATTCCTGTGGAAAACAGTCCTAGGAGAAGTTATTTCTCTTAGGGCTCCTTTCCACTTGCGATTGCGTTTTTTGTAAACGCGATTGTCAATGGGACTTTCTATTGTAAAAAACGCAACGCAATGCACCAAAAACGCAGTTGCGTTTTTTACAATAGAAAGTCCCATTGACAATCGCGTTAACAAAAAACGCAATCGCAAGTGGAAAGGAGCCCTTAGGGTGTTTTCACACCTGTGCCTGGGATTCCACTTTCCTGCTCCGTTTGGGGAATCCCTCCGGCCGTATGGTTCAGTCTCTGGGCCGAACCGAACAGTGCGGGGCGGACCCCATTGACTAGAATGGGATTCGCCGAGCTCCATGGCTTTTTGATGGAAGGTTCTGCAGATGTGAAAACACCCTTACATGAGCCAAAACAATGTGGCCTAACCAATAGGAACCAGTTCTAACAGCATCCATATGCATCTACAGAAGACCATCAATTGATCTCATGTACAGACTTGGCCGATCATGCCATATACTTGCAATTTAAACTGCGACTGTCCAAAATTTTCCAACGGGACAGATTGCATCTTTAAGAGTCTATAGTCTGCCACCTCGAACGATTAGTCGCCTTAATTTTGCATCTAATGGCCACCCGAAATAGCCACAATCAGCCATTCTGGGTGTCCTTTTCCTCATGTATATGGCCGGCCTCATCCATTTGGCCAGTAGGTGTCTGCGGTGGGTTTCAGAGCATCATTATTAGTGTACGTTGAGTTGGGATACGTTTGAAGCTGCTGGAAATGAATGAATGTTCTAGTGAAGGAAAAGCAAGGTTAGACGATGACAATTCAGGTATTAGTGAAGTAAGTGTACTTGGCTAGGAAGATTACATTGAACTATGCAACTAGATAGAATCCGCACCTTAAAGGGGTACTCACCCCTTTTATGTACCGTAGTAAAGAATATATTGGAATTGGTGCGGGTCGCCTTCCTGTATCCTCTTCTCTCTTGATTGAAGCCAGTTGTTTACTAACACAGAGCAGAGCTAAATAGAAGAGGCATTGCGCCTCACTTGTCTCTCAGTAAGGGGGTCTCACACAGTGCGGAGTATTCTGCAAGGCGCAGCTTAATCTGCCGGTTTTCTGCCTCTAAAACAGAATCAAATTCCAGGTTTTGACTCTAAATCAGTAGAGTACCCTCAGCTGATTTCAGAGGGTACAGCGCTCGCCTCCAAAGTCTTCAGCTGTAGTGAGCGCAGTGCCGCTGGTCATGTGATAACACATCCGCTGCCGACATTCCGCTGCATTTCCATCCGGTGTAAACATACCCTAAGTGCATCTTGCAGAACAATTCCGCACTGCGTTAAAGTACCCTAAGAGTGTCCTATAGCAACCAATTAGAGCTCAACTTTCATTTTCTGGTAAAATTAAACCTGCCTCTGTGATTGGTTACTTTGAGCGACCAATAAAGTTTCACTAAAAGACAGTTTTCATAAATGAGGCTCGTGGGGGAAATTTTACAACCCCTTTTATGCTAGTTTTCTGGCGTTAAAGTTGTGAATTTTTGCTCACGTTGCTGATCAAAGCAGTATGTAGAGTCTTCGACTAATGATACATACTAATGCACAGTGTGCGTTAGTAATCCGAGAAGTGGCGTGGCCATATGCATTACTTGAACCCTTTCCAATCCAATTTTGGATTCAGGGTCTCCTAAAAGGCTTTCTCTTTTTGCTGTTATACAACTCTGCCATCTGCTGGCTAAAGCTAGTGTGTGTATGCCAGAGAGGCTCCAACAGTGTGGCTGTTGGAGCCTGGGAGTGGCTGGCAATAGACGGTAAGAATACCCTGTCGGATGTCTTTTGACATTGGAGCTGTAGAAGCTTCAGAAAGCATGTAGGAAGACGTCAGACAGTGGATTGGAAAGGGTTAAATCTACACCAGCCCATAACTCGTGTAGGTTTCAGTCTGGCACATGGATTGGCCAGGTATGTACCAAGTTTATTAACAGGCCTGCACCTCTTAATAAACTTGGTACACTTCACTCCAGACCTGTCCTACGTAGGCTAACCTATAAAATGACGCTTCAAGTAAATCCGCCCCGTTGAGTTGAGAGGACTGTGTCATGCACTTATATTTTGACTGCTTCCAGCTTGGAAGATATATACTGCATCTACAGAAAACCATGAGTAGTTCTCCCGCTGGGACTTCTGCAGTTGCCCCATCTGTAATTCATCAATGCTGAGGGGTCCGCGTCCTGCAATGTCTTTGCATAATAATTCTACCATAGGGCGATATGCTTGTGTGCGTTACTGTATAAAAACATTATGCGAGCTTATTAAAGAGACTCCAAAATTTGACAGGCGCACAGATGCAATGACCTAGTTTGCAATATGCTACCAAGCTGTCGAGAAAAAGGATTGCTGGGAAGCCACAAATTATCTGCTCTTACACACAAGCATACTAATAGGGAGGGATACGGAGACTGAAAACCAGGATATCCGCAGAGGCTTTTTCTTTTTTTAATACAAAACAAGTGTTTACCTATTGGTGACGTATAAACAGGGGACGCCACGCCGCTCCAGAGTAGATATAGCTGGAGTAAATTGCATCTAAGTGCCTCGCACCTCTGTAACAGCAGCGGATCGGAGTAGATGAGAGGCTTAGTGTTCTCTCTACATTGACCAAAGTGATGTGGGAGAGGCACGGAGTTTGTTTTTGCCTTGTAACACGACTAAGTGTGTGAATGAACGTTTGGTTAATAAGGGGCCCGTTGTGTGAAAGTTTAGAGAGATCCGGCAAAGAAGCGTTCATCGATTCTTTGGCATCCAACTAAGGGCTCACTCACACAGGTGTGTGTCGCCCATGTATTACTCAGTGCTCATAGCCCATTGATTTCTATTGGCTCACTGAAACCTGCGCTTTTTTCATGTGCGTATTACGCGCATGTTCTACTTTGGCGCACATTGTACACCAGTATAGGCTACTGGAATTTAACATGCACTTCTCTCCCTGTCAGAATGAAGGGAGCGCTGGCCAAACATATGCGGTCAGGGCTCCATTTATTTCAAAGGGGCTGAAGGAAATGCCCAAACGGGTGTTGCTCATGTATCTTCACCGTTCCACTGACAGTGAATGGTGCGCTTGCATGACCAGCGCTCCGTTCGCTCTCCGTATCACCGTAGGCGGTTCAGTAACCTAGTAGTGAGGAAGAGAGGGGCACATAGGACCCCCACTCTTAAGATTAGCAATGGTCCCTGTAGTGAGACCCCCACTGACAGCATGGTAACCCTTATCCTGTGGATAGGGGATAACATGTAATTTTGGTACAACCCCTTTAAGTAGCTCTTGGTATCCATATACTCTACCAGCTTCTATTAGTTGAATGTTATAATATGTACTACCACCCAATGGGCAATCAGACCTTTTCATCATGTATTCTTGTATTGGGAATGGAACAAGGACTTGTATTACAGCAGATATAAGGAGCTTCTGTACCTACAAGCCACCCCAAAAATGTGGTAATCGAACAAGACTCTTCTGCTGCTTCTTTATTAGTCTGTTGTACACGCTTCAAGCATACTGTACTGCCACGGGATGAGCTCTCTGACTGCACCCAACCTGCAGAGTCTTTGATATGTCGTTATATATTTTTATCTTGTGCCTTAAATGACTTAAATGTAAATGTATCCTCCTGAAATACAATGTTTACTGTATCGAAACAACATTGATATTTTTGTGTAATTATAAGGCTGCTTTCACGCCTGCGTTTGGGGTCAGTTCAAGGTTTCCGTCTCTATGCTCTGATTTTGGAGGAAAGAAACTGAAATAAAACGGGAAAAATATTTTTTTTTTCTCCCATTGATTTGAATACGATTTTTAAAAAAAGAAAGCAAACGGAAAGGCTTCTGCTTAATTCCATTCCATTTGCTTTCAGTTTTTTGTTGTTTTTTTTTTTGAAACACCATTGAAGTCGATGGGGGAAAAAATTTGTTTTTTTTTGTTTTTTTTTTCTTTCCAGTTTTCTCCTTCAGAAATGGAGCACAGAGACGGAAACCCTGAACTGACCCTAACGCAGGTGTGAAAGCAACCTAAGTGCTGCCTAGAGGCAATGAGCGGATTAGCCATATAAAAAGAGCATGAAATCCAGATATGAATCAGTGTATCACTTGGATTTGGATTAAAGAACTATAAGTGGTATTTGTTTTATTTATTTATTTATTTATTTTTCATTCTTAAGGATTTTATACAGCAAATACTTCACATGGTCCAATATAAACTCATTGTCAAAACCAATCCCTCCCCTAGAGGTTGTCGGATGGAATGAAACTTTCTCTGTGTGATTGTAACGTTGTCATAAGTGATTACAATATCAGAACAAAGGGATCATTCATTGTACCGCCTCTAGCTTGGATACAAGATGTGATAAGGGGGGCATGGAGGCTCTAGTACCCTGTTGTACCGCCTCTAGCTTGGATACTAGATGTGATAAGGGGGGCATGGAGGCTCTAGTACCCTGTTATACCGCCTCTAGCTTGGATACTAGATGTGATAAGGGGGGCATGGAGGCTCTAGTACCCTGTTGTACCGCCTCTAGCTTGGATACTAGATGTGATAAGGGGGGCATGGAGGCTCTAGTACCCTGTTGTACCGCCTCTAGCTTGGATACTAGATGTGATAAGGGGGGCATGGAGGCTCTAGTACCCTGTTGTACCGCCTCTAGCTTGCATACAAGATGTGATAAGGGGGGCATGGAGGCTCTAGTACCCTGTTGTACCGCCTCTAGCTTGGATGCAAGATGTGATAGGGGCGGGCATGAAGGCTGTAGTACTGTGTTGTGCCACCTCTAGCTTGGATACAAGATGTGATACGGGTGGGCATGGAGGCATACAGGTGCTGTATGGTATCCTGCATATCGGTACACATTTGCTGTAATCGAGCCTCTAGATTGTGCAAACTATTAGGTGGTCGAAAATGGCTTCCCAGATTGTCCCATACATCTTCTATTGGCCATTAAATCTGGCGACCGGGCAGCCAAGGAAGTGTAACAATATTGTGGGGACATTCCTGTGACCACCTTGTGTGTGCCGCCGAGCATTATCCTGCTGGAAGATGCCTCTTGGAAGCCGCCATGAGAGAAACACATGAGGCTGTTGGATGTGCTGAACATATTCCTGAGCTGTCATTGTCGCTCGTATGACCACTATGGGTGACCAACTATTGTTGGTGATGGCCCCAGACCATAACACCAGAAGGAGGCAGTGTGCTACTCCACAGCAAAGTCAGGATTGAGGCGCTCATCCCTAGGTCTCCAGACATGAACACAGACATAATCTGTGCCAAAACTAAACCTGTATTCGTCACTGAAGACAACCTGGTTCCACTCCAAAGCATCCAGTTTCATCATTCACAACACCACTGCAAATGGAGATGGTTCCGGAAGACACAGGGGCCTGAGTTGCTGGAGAGTGGAAAACGAAACAATTTGATCATCCGTCAAGCTTTTAGCAACTCTGACAATCCTCTCTACTGATGGTCTGTCGAGGGCGCCCTGAGCCCGGTCACCTTGTGTGCCCTCAAGCATCCACTTCCTTACCTTATTCATTTTCCTACAACATTCTCCTCCCTTGTCACCACCTGTTCACATGCTAAAATGCCTTCCTGAGGCTTAGACTGCCTCGTGCCTATCTCTCTTTAGTGTTCCTGTGGCCTCCCCAACTGAAACCCTATCCATTTAACATTGTTCTGTTCTCTCACAGCCCTCTGGCTATTCCTCTCAATACTTGCTAACGCCTGCTCCTCTATCTCTCTGAGAGACAATCCCACCCTCTCCAACTGCGTAATGGACGTTAAGGCGGAAAACCAGAACCTCAGGCGAGCGTGGCGTAATGGGGTGACAATCTGACCTCAAATCCTGGTCTCTTAGTCTTAACTAGACCTTAGCCACCCTCATTTATACCAAAATAAGCCCAGTAACACACTTAGGACATGACGTAACATTAAACAATACCGGTCCTAGGAGACTGTGGCGGATACTTGCTACTAAGGTCGTCCCACTTCTTGACTGCGATGTATTCAGCACCCTGCTTCAGTGATGAGCTACAGCACTCTGTCACTCCAAAGCAGTACCCGCGCTAATTTGTCTGCAGACCTAACCGCCATTTCACTTAATCCTCCAAGTTTCTTCCAATCATCAACGCACACAACATAAAATTAGGCAGCAGATATTCAATATGACAGGTTTGGGGTTATCAGACACCGGGCAAGAATATTACCTGTCTTTGGTGGGCGCCGACCAGCCGTATAAGTCACAGAAATAGACCAGAGGGGAGGTAGGTGTACTGGTATGGTACGTAAAATGTCCTACTGTACTTTAGCAGGTGATCAGTCTCCAGTCTGCTTCCGTCTTTCTGTTCCAGCTCAGCGACTTTTTCTCACGGCTGCTCATGGTCCGAACCCGGTGTCCCATCTGGCGTGTCATTTGTTATAGATTGGTACTAATATACCTAATGAATATCTTCCCCCTTCCTGATTAGAAGGTTCAAAGCCTGAGGCCTGTGCATGCAGGAAAGAATCGCATTGAAACCTCCTGTTCAGCTAAATGAAACTTCTTTATTCTAATCAAGCTGCATGGGGTTTTATAGACAGTGTGCATAGTTAGTATGTCATGAAGTACAAATCTGTAGCTCATTGGTTATCGCCCTTATATGGCTCCAGAAGCTGAGGTCCTTATCTTCGGAGCGATTAGTTAGTCAGCACTTTCAGACAGGCAGCTGTATTAGTAGTGAGAAAAAGAAACACATCTGCAATAGACAGTTTACTTAGTTTATTACAATCCATTACAGTCCCGACACCTCCTAACAGCCTAGTCTGAACTGCCCAGGTGCCATCAATTCGTGGAAAGGACCATCCAGCCTCTTGCATTCCAATAGTGCATTTCGCTGAAACTCTGTTAACTGGGCGAAATCGCTTTGATTATGACTTAGAGGCATCTAGCGGTCAACAAGCTCTACACAAGTGGAAAAAGAGGTCCACTACACACAAGTAGCCACTGAGAGCCTCTTATAGGCCAAGGGCGGAACCACTTTTAGGAACTAAGGCGACAAGACCGTTCATCTAATCATTTGCATATCTGACTGAGATGTATGCCTATTTTGGCAGCAAAACGACAACTCCTTTATAGGTGCTTGATTTTTTTGACAATGAGTGTATTGTTAAAACCAGTATACAGTATCCTACCAGAAGTAATTGGATACCTGAGCTAGACTCAAAAGTATTTCCATATCTTAATACCCTAATTCCCTGAAAATAAGACCTACCCTGATTTCTGAGGATTTTTGGGGAGTCTTGAAAAATAAGCCCTACCCCCAAAATAAGCCACATCTGCATTACAATTTTTTTTTAAAATGCATTACCTAGCAGGCTCGGTTCAGGTCCTTTCTGTTGCTCTCGGGAGCTCCGACGTGCTTACTGCAGTCCTCGGCCGGCCACAGAAAATCACTTCCTAGTTACAGGATACCTAAATGCCACCTCCAAGAATCGATCAATAAAAGTACTTTTATGGCTGCCAGCGGTGCCTCATCTCAACCCTTCTCCTGCCGATCATGGCCATTAGCATCCTTGTAATCTTCTGCTGCCTCTATGGGAGATGCATGCTTACTCAGCTTCTCCATCCTCATCCCATCCAGAGGTTTGTCAGGTTATTTAACCCTTTCCAATTCACTGTCTGACCTCTGAAGACATTATGATTTAAGGCTGTACAGCTCCGATGTTAGAAGACGTCCGTCGGGGTTCTCTTACTGTATATTGCCAGCCTCTCTGCTGTCGGAGCCTATCCAACGTGTCACCTCATATAGCGCCGTTGTGTAATGGCAGAAAAAGAGTAAGCCCCCTAGGAAAACCAGGATACAAATTGGAATGGAAAGGGTTAAGGCAGTGTTCCCTAACTCCAGTCCTCGGGACCCCCGACAGGTCATGTTTTCAGGATTTCCTCAGTATTGCACAGGTGATGTAATCGGCGCCTCAGACATTGCCACAGATGTTCTTACTATAGTCTATCCTGAAAACATGACCTGTTGGTAGTCCCTGAGGACTGGAGTTGAGAAACACAGATTTAAGGCATCCTTCCTCCGTGGAGGATGCCTGAGCAATAAGGTTCCTAATAATCCCAGTGAAGATATTCCAGTATCTGCTTGGCTCCCAGTATGACAGTGTGCCTGTATATCCAGTTTTACCAAACTTTGCCTGTCAGACTGATTCTTCACTACATTTTGCCTGTTTGCCGCCTGTCCTGACCTTCTGCCTGTTTACCATATTGCATGAACTCTGTCTGCCCTAACCTTGGCCTGTTATGCTGATTACATCCTTGACTCTCTTTGCTACCATGCTTCAACCTGCCCGGGTCAGCAGTCGCTGTACTGAGACTACTCATGAGGAATTGACCTGAGGGTTTTCAAATAGGGGTTAAAGGATTAAAACCAGAGGCCCCCTTAGTGTAGCCCTGTCAGTCAGGGACAGTCAAAGTACTTACGATCACTTGTCCGTGAGTGAGTGTATGAATTAGATGCTCCAACCCTGATCACATGATGGTGATGTCATCAAAGGTCCTCAAACATAAAACATGCAGAGCGTGACAGCAGCCTTGTGCTTACAGGACCTGTGATGTCACTGTCATGTGATCAATCACCTAGGTTCTGTGTGAGTTACATGCGCTGCCCCTGCTCACATGACTGTGACATCACAGGTCCTTTATCACTGTGCAGATTGAGCAGACTGCATCCCCTACAAACCCCCCACGGCCTCGGTTGTTATGGAATACTAATAACCACCTGTCTGTAAGTGAGTGACTGTGAGTTACATGTGAAGATACCACCGTCATGGGATCAGTCACCAGGACTCTGATCTCCACCCCCTGATCACATGACTGTGACATCATCACAGGTCCTTCACTTTATCAAGAGCCTGCAGAGCCAGACAGCAGCCGTATGCTTACAGCATCTGTGCTGATGTCCCCATCATGTGATTGGTCACTTTTGTGGGAGGAGTCCAGGGTCACATGACATGGGGTGATCAATGTGTACAGGACTCTGTTGTGCTGGTTGTGATACCTGTTGTATGGGATAAAAAAATGTATGAAGCAGAGCTGTGTGTGATGTGCACATAAAAGAGCTTTGTGTGTGTGCGCCATGCATGTAGTTGAGGTGTGTGTTTGTGGGAGACGTGCATGTGGCCGAGCTGTGTGTGTTTGTATGAGACGTGCATGTGGCCGAGCTGTGTGTGTGTGACGTGCATGTGGCCGAGCTATGTGTGTGTGACTTCCAAAATTATACTTCTTGTCAACAGCACTCACCACACTTTCAAATATATAAAATGAATGGTGCACGCCTCAGGAGAGACTGGATCCCAAATCCCATGCAATCCCAGGAAAAGTAGACGCTCAAGAACATGGGCTCAATAAAGGTCAGATATTGATTACAAATCGCTGTGTGGAGTGCTGCCTTCACCATCTACTTTTCCTGTGTGTGTGTGTGTGTGTGACGAGCGACATGCATGTGGCCGAGCCGTGTGTGCGGGACGTGCATGTGGCCGAGCCGTGTGTGCGGGACGTGCATGTGGCCGAGCCGTGTGTGCGGGACGAGCATGTGGCCGAGCCGTGTGTGCGGGACGTGCATGTGGCCGAGCCGTGTGTGCGGGACGTGCATGTGGCCGAGCCGTGTGTGCGGGGGACGAGCATGTGGCCGAGCCGTGTGTGCGGGACGTGCATGTGGCCGAGCCGTGTGTGCGGGGGACGAGCATGTGGCCGAGCCCTGTGCGGGGGACGAGCATGTGGCCGAGCCCTGTGCGGGGGACGTGCATGCGGCCGAGCCCTGCGCGCGCGGGACGCGCCTGCGGCCGAGCCCTGCGCGCGCGGGACGCGCCTGCGGCCGAGCCCTGCGCGCGCGGGACGCGCCTGCGGCCGAGCCCTGCGCGCGCGGGACGCGCCTGTGGCGCAGCTGTGTGCGAGACGTGCGCGTAGCGCAGCGGTGTGTGTGTGCGTGACGTGCGCGTAGCGCAGCGGTGTGTGTGTGCGTGACGTGCGCGTAGAGCAGCTCTGTGTGTGTGCGTGACGTGCGCGTAGAGCAGCTCTGTGTGTGTGTGAGACGTGCGTGTAGCGCAGCTGTGTGTGTGTGTGTGAGACGTGCATGTAGCGCAGCTGTGAGACAGACGTGCGTGTAGCGCAGCTGTGAGACAGACGTGCGTGTGACGTGGGTGTAGCGCAGCTCTGTGTGTGTGTGTCACGTGCCTGTAGCCGAGCTGCGTGTGTGTGACAAGTGCTTCTAGCCGAGCTGAGTGTGTGTGAGACGTGCGTGTAGCGCAGCTGTGTGACAGACGTGTGTGTAGCGCAGCTGTGTGACAGACGTGCGTGTAGCGCAGCTGTGTGACAGACGTGCGTGTAGCGCAGCTGTGTGACAGACGTGCGTGTAGCGCAGCTGTGTGACAGACGTGCGTGTAGCGCAGCTGTGTGACAGACGTGCGTGTAGCGCAGCTGTGTGACAGACGTGAGTTGTGCGCAGCTGTGTGACAGACGTGCGTGTAGCGCAGCTGTGTGACAGACGTGCGTGTAGCGCAGCGGTGTGTGTGACGTGCGTGTAGCGCAGGTCTGTGTGTGTGACGTGCGTGTAGCGCAGCGGTGTGTGTGTGTGTGACGTGCACGTAGCGCAGCTCTGTGTGTGTGTGACGTGCACGTAGCGCAGCTGTGTGTGTGTGACGTGCACGTAGCGCAGCGGTGTGTGTGACGTGCACGTAGCGCAGCGGTGTGTGTGACGTGCACGTAGCGCAGCGGTGTGTGTGACGTGCACGTAGCGCAGCGGTGTGTGTGACGTGCACGTAGCGCAGCGGTGTGTGTGACGTGCACGTAGCGCAGCGGTGTGTGTGACGTGCACGTAGCGCAGCGGTGTGTGTGTGACGTAGCGCAGCGGTGTGTGTGTGACGTGCATGTAGCGCAGCTCTGTGTGTGACGTGCATGTAGCGCAGCTCTGTGTGTGTGTGTGACGTGCATGTAGCGCAGCTCTGTGTGTGTGTGTGACGTGCATGTAGCGCAGCTCTGTGTGTGTGTGTGTGATGTGCATGTAGCGCAGCTCTGTGTGTGTGTGTGTGACGTGCATGTAGCGCAGCTCTGTGTGTGTGTGTGACGTGCATGTAGCGCAGCTCTGTGTGTGTGTGTGACGTGCATGTAGCGCAGCGGTGTGTGTGTGTGACGTGCATGTAGCGCAGCTGTGTGTGTGTGACGTGCATGTAGCGCAGCTGTGTGTGTGTGACGTGCATGTAGCGCAGCTGTGTGTGTGTGTGTGTGTGACGTGCATGTAGCGCAGCTCTGTGTGTGTGTGTGACGTGCATGTAGCGCAGCTCTGTGTGTGTGTGATGTGCATGTAGCGCAGCGGTGTGTGTGACGTGCATGTAGCGCAGCGGTGTGTGTGACGTGCATGTAGCGCAGCTCTGTGTGTGTGTGTGATGTGCATGTAGCGTAGCTCTGTGTGTGTGACGTGCATGTAGCGCAGCGGTGTGTGTGACGTGCATGTAGCGCAGCGGTGTGTGTGACGTGCATGTAGCGCAGCTCTGTGTGTGTGACGTGCATGTAGCGCAGCTCTGTGTGTGTGACGTGCATGTAGCGCAGCGGTGTGTGTGTGACGTGCATGTAGCGCAGCTGTGTGTGTGACGTGCATGTAGCGCAGCTCTGTGTGTGTGTGTGACGTGCATGTAGCGCAGCTCTGTGTGTGTGTGACGTGCATGTAGCGCAGCTCTGTGTGTGTGTGTGACGTGCATGTAGCGCAGCTCTGTGTGTGTGTGACGTGCATGTAGCGCAGCTCTGTGTGTGTGTGTGACGTGCATGTAGCGCAGCTCTGTGTGTGTGTGTGACGTGCATGTAGCGCAGCTCTGTGTGTGTGTGTGACGTGCATGTAGCGCAGCTCTGTGTGTGTGACGTGCATGTAGCGCAGCGGTGTGTGTGTGACGTGCATGTAGCGCAGCTCTGTGTGTGTGTGTGACGTGCATGTAGCGTAGCTCTGTGTGTGTGACGTGCATGTAGCGCAGCGGTGTGTGTGTGTGACGTGCATGTAGCGCAGCGGTGTGTGTGTGTGACGTGCATGTAGCGCAGCGGTGTGTGTGTGTGACGTGCATGTAGCGCAGCTGTGTGTGTGTGACGTGCATGTAGCGCAGCTGTGTGTGTGTGACGTGCATGTAGCGCAGCTGTGTGTGTGTGTGACGTGCATGTAGCGCAGCTCTGTGTGTGTGTGACGTGCATGTAGCGCAGCTCTGTGTGTGTGACGTGCATGTAGCGCAGCGGTGTGTGTGACGTGCATGTAGCGCAGCGGTGTGTGTGACGTGCATGTAGCGCAGCGGTGTGTGTGACATGCATGTAGCGCAGCTCTGTGTGTGTGTGTGACGTGCATGTAGCGCAGCTCTGTGTGTGTGACGTGCATGTAGCGCAGCGGTGTGTGTGTGTGTGTGACGTGCATGTAGCGCAGCGGTGTGTGCGAAGTGCATGTAGGACAGCTGTGTGTATGAGAGCTGTGCATGTAGCTGAGCTGTGTGTGTGTGAGAGCTGTGCATATAGCTGAGCTGTGCTGAACATTGCGCCACCAGAAACACAGATGCTATTATTTCCTAATATATGTTTACATCCACTGCATTACAAGCAGATTGACTGCATTAATTGCCACAATTACCAAATGATCAACATGTGGATGACACCTCCCAGTTACAAAGATGACCCTACAGCTGCTTAGTAAATACAGCAATAAATTGAAATAGTTTAAGCAATTCCTGAAGCCCGCCATAGACAATCAGTATGAGCCCAGCAGTAGACCATAGCCCACTACTAAAACTTGTATTACTATTGCCTTGTAGGTACCTCGATCGTCTGAATTAGATTTCTGCAGTATATCGGCCTGACATAATTTCTCTTTAGGAGCATTGTTTGAGCTTCCTGTCTTGAGGGGATACGTTCTACACAGGGTCACCCTTATTGGGGCAGTACAGAGAAGGAGGCAGATGGAGCATTAACGGTTTGACTGATGAGCTGGGCCTGGAGCTGCGCCAGACTCTGAAAATCTCCATTCCTGTACAAATAGCACCATTTCTGTGGAAGAGGCTGCCGCCCAAGCTTGACTAGGTTTTGTCCTAGGTCTCAGGTCTCTTGTCCAGTTGCTCAAGTTGTGCTTTGCCACTCTATGTAGTGGTTACTGTGTCTTCAACTCATGTCAATTGGATACAGCGGTTGACAAAGGTCCCCACGAGCCTACGCCCCTCTGTCGTGACATAAGTAACCCACCTTTTAGTTTTTTCACCTACTGATCGCTCTGTTCCACGGAGCATTGTCCTTTGAGAGCGGTATGCCTCTTTTGTTTATCTACTCTACCTGCTGTCCCAAACCACTGGATTGGATAGGACTGCTGCAACTGGCATTGTCCACTATGCCTGTCCACATTGGATGAGGATCCTCTGCTACTCACTGAGGTTTCAGTGTAAAAACAGTCCAGGCTGTCAGGAGTTGTGGTGCACCCCGCACATGCAGGGGCGACCCCACCACACCAGGTGAGTCTCTTCCTGTATACCTTCCTGTTTGGTATATTCGAGGGTGCTGTCCTTCCTTTTTTAAACCTTTCACTTGTAGGCATCTGAAGAAGGGATAGGGAAAGATATAGTCACCACCGTTGAACTCTCAGGGAACATCTTTTTCCCATATTTTTGGGCAGTCTTCAACAATTGAAAGTCTATTCCAACTTATTGCTGCATTTACCTTGTATCTGTTGGATCGCCTTTGCAAGCAGGGATTGTCTTCCTCATTTTGATACCTTTTGGTATTTGCAAGTATGTCATAATTTTTTTTTGTTATTATCCTCTTATTAATTTATCTCATGTGAATGTATTTTACAAGTTTTTTACTGGGGGTTATGGTAACTTTTTAAAGGTTTTTCACCCTTTTCTCAATTGTGATTTCAATACTGAAAACAATGGGAAACAGTTGCCGATCCTCACAACTATACTCAAGTGATGGGAGGTGTTTTTCACAGAAAAACACGTAGCATCCATGGCACGTACATGAGCACGATACCGGGCTGAGTTTCATGGCCCAATATCACGTTTGGCTGTGTGAAACTAGCCTTAGTCTCACAACCGCTTTAAAGCTGTAGACTTCAGTCAATCGATCGGTGGGAAGCTAAGAGCGTGGCCTCTGGCCTCCTTCAATACTATCTTGCGTAGTTGAAAAACGGTAAAAATTAACCCAATGTCTTGGCTTGTCAGTTGCGACCGTGTCAGGGTTAATGCACGTTGTGCCGAGATTGCTGGCTGCTATCTCTCAGTTTACTGCATATTTGTATGCTAGTTATTAGTCATACCTGAGAGAGGGTTGTGTTTCTCTAGTCAGGGCCTAGGAGAAGACAGCAGGGCTGTCCTTATCAGGACAATTACTCTGCATGTAGGCAGGGGCTCCTCACTTCCCTGTTAGCTAAGCGACAGGTTTTCTACATCTTATTGTTCCTGGAGTGTTTACTGTCCAGCATTGTTTTGGCTCATTTTTTTTGCGTTCTGTGTGAACGTCGCCCTGCGTCCGCGTTGTAGCGAGGTGTGCTTGGCGGACGTGATCCCCAACTATAGTTCAGGAGTGAGGCCAGACACTCCATGTCTTTCCAGGGATTATCCCAGATCCACAGTGACATTCTGTTTAAAGATACTTACAGATTTTGCACTGGGACTAAAGAACTTCAAGTGAGAGCTCTGTGCTCTTATTTTAATAACTCTTATGGTCCTCCTTCGTTTCCTCTGTGGTTGAAGATTGAGAGTTGTGAAATTCACGCTGGACCAACACATGCGGATACAAAATACTGGAAATAAAGTTAAACTGATTGTGAAAGTGATTTCTGCATAATAGTAATCTAAGCATTACCCACTAGATGGCAGACACGTACTTTTTTACAGCTACAAGAATACTAAACTTTAGCAAGGCAAAGTTCAATCAGCTCAGAGATGCCCTTAACTTTACTGACTGAGACAATATCCCCAGAAATAAGAGTACAGGCGGAAAATGGGAAATGTTTAAAAGCATCTTAAATAGAGATGAGCGAACGTACTCGGATAAGCACTACTCGTCCGAGTAATGTGCTTTATCCGAGTACCGCTGTACTCGTGCTGAAAGATTCGGGACGCGCTGCGGAGCGGGGAGCTGCAGGGGAGAGCGGGGAGGAACGGAGGGGAGATCTTTCTCTCCTTCTCTCCCGGCCGCTCTGCCCCGCTCCCTGCTGCGACTCACCTGTCAGCAGCGGAGCGCCCCGAATCTTTCAGGACGAGCGGAGAGATACTCGGATAAGGCACATTACTCGGACGAGTAGTGCTTATCCGAGTACGTTCGCTCATCTCTAATCTTAAATACTAACTGAGTGTTCATACCTTACAGGAAGAAAAGGGTTAGGAGTAAGAGAAAATGAATGTGGCTCTATATAGATGGTAAGGGGGCAATAAACAAAAAAAAACAAAACCGTTTATACTACTCAAACAAGAAGGAAGCAAAGAAGAACAAAAAACTAAGGTAAAAAAAATAATAAATGATGTAATAATCAGATAAAAGCAGCAATGGTGGAGACAAAGAGACTCGGGCTCTAGTGTATTCACTCAGCAAAGTTAAATGTCAGATGAAATGCAGAGTAATAAAGTAAACTCTCCACTAAATTTCACCAGGAAGAAGTGCAGAGACATCTTACGAAGATTAAAATAGACAAATGGTGTATCGGTATGATGGGCTGGGGGCCATCACATACGACAGTCTGTCACCCCAGTAGCGGTATGAGAAACAATAACAGCTCAGCAATATGTTCATGATATCCTGCAGCTACAGGTGTAGTCAGGGCTTCCAAGAGGCATTTTCCAGCAAGAACAAGTGTGTTATAGGAATGCCTCCACAACATTGCAATACTGCTGCAGCCTGCTAGGTTGCCAGATATATCACCAATAGAACATGTATGAAACCATCTGGGAGAACTTCAACAGCCTACGAGTCTGCATGATCAAGAGGCTCAGTTACAGAAAAAGTGGGCCAATATGCCGCAGGATACCATATAGAACCTGTATCCCTCTATGCTGTCTGCGTCTAGAGGAAAGAAGGTTTCTACACCGACATAGAAGGGGGTTCTTTACTGTAACAGCAGTGAAACTATGGAGCTCTCTGCCTGAGAATGTGGTGATGGCAAATTAGATAAGAGTTTAAGAGGGGCCTGGTCGCCTTTCTTGAGTGTAACAATATTCTATTCTATATCACTGATTACTTCAGAAGGGTCGGTGATCCGGGGATTATTCTGAGTGCCAGATTGAGTCATTAAGGAAATTTGTCCCTTAAGACCTCTCACACAAGCGCTTTTTACTGTGATTAATGCGTTAATCGTGGTATAACAGTCCCATTGAAATCAATGGGGCCTCGCAGACAGTCCCACGGTTTTTGGGCGCTGTCTGCTCTATATTTGTCCGTTTAGCGCACCTCATCACCCGTCATAATGATGGGGTGCGCTACAACACGCTGTTGGACACAGGGAGCTGCAGTCGAAAGCGGAAATAAAATCGCCTAATATGAGGAAAATTGGCTTCTACTTAATGGTTTGGGTTTTTTTTCTCTTCCTTTGGATCAACATTGGGGGTAATGGGCTGAACTAGATGGACATAGTTCTTTTTTTCAGCCTTTTACACTACGATATTATGTTATGTTACACATGAGCAAGTAGCTAAAAATCTGAAATAACTCAGCCGTGAATGGACTATATGCAAGGCAGCAGTAGAAAGGAACGAAACCAATCTATATTCACACACGTATACCCATGGGTCTTTTTCTTGGTGCTGGCAAAAATGTATGTTAATTATACACTAAATGATCACTGCATTAGGAACACCTACTCAGTAACGGGGTCGTCCAGCTTTTTGGGCAATCATGGCTTTCAGACTTTAGGAAACAAAATTCACAATGTGACGAACATCCTCCATACTCAAATCAAGCCAGGTCACTGTAGTGTTCACCATTCAAAGATTGTGGTATGATGATCAATGGTCCTAGGTCATGTCTACAAATGTTCCCTCGGCTGTAGTAACATGTCTACCAGCTTGTTGAACCTCAACGGTATACATGGGATATAGCTTCATGATGTTTACGTCAGATGCGGACTTGGCCACTCGTATGCTTCAGCAAGAAATGGGACTCCTCAGTGGAGATGGCTTTCTCCCATGTGTCCAAGGTCCATTTACATCTTCCCTGGGCCCATGTGAGGTGGTGTTGGTGAGGACGCAGGATCATTAGGGACATCCTTGTTGGTCTTCGGTTATTGAACCCCAGTCAACACGAGGTATGCTGTATGGTTGAAATTTTTCTAACTTCCCCACTGTTATAAAGCTGGGTCATTTGGTCAATGGAGGCATAGAATCATAGAATGGTAGAGTTGGAAGGGACCTCCAGGGTCATAGGGTCCAACCCCCTGCTCAGGGCAGGATTCACTAAATCATCCCATCTCAGACAGTTGCTGAGCTACCAGACGTGCCACCTGATCAACCACACTTGGCCTGCTGATATGTGATCTCTCGGACTCTGCCACCTGATCAACCACACTTGACCTGCCGATATGTGATCTCTCGGACTCTGTCCATGGTTCAACTAGTCTTGGTACACTCTTGATAAAGTGATTCAGAAACAAGTAAAAACTGTGACTGTTTCAGAAATTCTGGCACCGCACTTACGGTCACCAACAATCTGCCGGCGGTCAAGGTCACTACGTTTACCCATGACTGCCAAATGTTGCCTTCTGCTGAGCAGAGGAGAGGATAGCACGTTATCAGACAGCAGATCATGATGCAGCCATCATATGTACCACATTACTGATCGTGCACCAGTGATCGCTGAGTGTATACGTGACGCTCCCTAATGATACAGCAAGGGTTAGGAAAGACCGGTAAAATTTAAATAGACCGGATGCAGAGGCTGTAAACAGAAATTAAAAGGGCTGTCCCTTTAAATATCTTCAGTCATTGTAACATTAGTGGGAGTCCATGTGCTGAAACATAACCTATTGTCATTGCAGTGTTGGTCCTTATTATCTCCCTCAGCTGACTTGGACATGACATGTAATACGATGGTCACATGGTCTTACCCGTATATTATGCACATACACTATGGAAGGGAGAGAAAGTGGTTATTTTCTGGTGACATTTTCTTCTTCTTGTTGCTGTGTTTTCTGTCTGCGCTTCTTCTCCAGCGGATCTCATGCTAATTATCTCGGCTCCATCTGTGCCGTCATCTGTACTTGTTACACTGATAAAAAAAGGCGCTTTTAAAATATAAACGGCTGTTACTTACGCAGATTTACACGTCTATAAACAAGGCAACACGACATCCCTGCAACCCTAACCCTAAGGCGAGTTCCACACAGGCCATCGCGAATTTGGCGCGAGAAAGTCGCAGCAAAACCGCGTCTCTTTTCCCGTGATTTTTGACCGCCCGCGCTGCTTTTTCTTGCAGAGTAATCGTTGTTGCCCTCGCGATTTTCTCGCATATTTTTCTCACTCCCAATTTTTCCATTAAAATCGCATTGCAAGTTTGTTATGTTGCGATAAAAAGGAGGCTATATAGGCAAACATGGAAGGTAAAAAAAACCGTACAACGCATGAGTGAGAACATCCCTAATGTGAAGGAAACCATTGTAAATTATTGCTTTCATAATCTGCCTTTTTACTGACTCTCGCATCACGTGAGTATCGCACGATTTTCTTGTCTGTGTGAAAGCCCCTTCACACATGAGACCGGCGCCAAAAAATTGGCGGCAAAATCGCAACTTTTTCCCACGATTTTTGAGCGTCACTTGCGATTTTCTTGTGCGCTTTCTCACGTGATTTTGTGGTGACATTTTTAACGCGAATGTTAATAGGACTTTCTAATGTTAACGCAATCGCACAAAAAAATGCAAGTTCATGCTTTGTGATGCAAAAAAAAGGAGGCTCCATAGGGAAACATAGGAGATAAAAAAAAAAAACGCAGAAGGACAGGGCATACTGCGATTTCCCCCCCCCCCCCCCCCCGCAACATCGCTTGAGTGAAAACATCGCAAATGTGAAGGAAACCATTGAAAATAATTGATTTCATAATTCTGCGTTTTCACTCACTCTTCCATCGTATGAAAATCGCATTATTTAATCGCCAATGTCAAAACACCCTTAGGGCTCCCACGAATGTCAAGGTGTGGGAGTGCTAAGTCATTACAAGGTGGAAATGTTAAAAAGGACAAAGAATCCTTGTGATCTGAGTCCGCTACACACGGATTTCTGGTTCAGAGGCACAGAAAATAATGTACACTGCAGCGCCCCTTTTATTAGAGACCCTGACCCTTTCACCCTTGAAGTTTTCCTGTACGGAAAAATCAATGGATTCCTTGTCGAAAACTCTGCCTTATCCAGAAACTCAGAAAACTCCTAGAACCCAACTTTAATAAATATTAACCCTTTCCAATCCACTGTCTGACCTCTGAAGACCTTATGATTTAAGGCTGTACAGCTCCGATGTTGGAAGACGTCCGTCGGGGTTCTCTTACTGTATATTGCCAGCCTCTCTGCTGTCGGAGCCTATCCAGCGTATCACCTCATGCAGTACTGGCTTTAGCCAGCATACAGCGCCGTTGTATAATGGCAGAAAAAGAGCAAGCCCCCTAGGAAAACCAGGAGACAAATTGGATTGGAAAAGGTTAAAAATGTTGTGACCACCCCTCCCCAAAACTTTTTCTGCAGCGTACCTGCGTCCTGAGTCGTGGCAAAGGAAAGAAACCAACACGCCGTATTTAAAAATGGTTAACCGCAAACACCCGTACATAACACCGGTCAACAGGATTTTTATCACAAGAGTGTTTATGGGTGATTCTAGTAGTATTTCACCCCCTGAAGTCAAATGTGTTGTTAGAATGTTTCCATCAGGCAGGGCTTTTTTGTGACTCTTCTTTTGTCATCATGGTAACCAATGGTAACCAATTCCCGTCAATACCTGTAGCGCATGCTGCAGATATGAAAGAGACATACAAAAAGATGAAACTGTTAGAAAAAAATCCATTGTGAAGAATATACGAGTAGCTGGAAGATTTGAAGGTTGTTGGTTTATTGCTTAGAATGTAACTTGGGTCACTACGTTCAGCAGCTTCTTATATAGACAGGACAGCAGGGAGAGGAGGTCTTACTACCTTGTTTCCCTGAAAATAAGACATACAATGATTTTCCAGAATTTTTGAGGATGCTTGAATTATAAGCCCTAATCCAAAATTAAGCCCTGCTAACAGTTAATTAAAAAAGGCAATTTAAATAGTGTCCAGGCAGCTATACATGTAAAAAAGTTTAACCTTTTTTAAAAAAAATTAATATAAGACACTGTCTTATTTTCGGGGAAACATGGTATATTTGAACACAATGGCCTAAACGTGCATCTCATTCCAAATATGTGTTGAATGTTCATTTAGTGAATCCTGAAGAAGTGTATTTTCTTCCTCTGATTATAAAACTGGGGCTGATGAAAAAAATTGATCGAAATTCTGCAACATTTCTGCATTTGAAACTAAATTTCCCAAAGTTAGTGATGCAAAACTGCAAGAAGGAGTTTTTATAGGGTCTCAAATAAGATCAGTGAGGGGTGATGAAAAGTTTCAGGAACTGTTAAGCCCAAAGCGGTCTGGTTCCCATTCACAAATGTCTCCACTTCTTTTCTTGGAAATCGTAAATCAGAAATCTATCGTGATCTAGTGAGCGATCTTATGAAATCCTAATCCAAAAATAAGCACTAGCTACACTGCATTAAAAAAAAGAAATACATTACCTAGCAGGCGCCGTCGGGGTCCCTCCTGCTGGTCTCTGGAGTTCTAGCATGCTTGCTTTCAGTCCTCAGCCGCCAACAAAAAAAAAATTGCTTGCTTGTAACGGAGTTAATAAGGAATAAGAGGAGAAAAGAAGACACTTCGAGAACCAATCAGAGCTTTCGCTACCTGGAGGCGGGGTTTAAGTATCCTGTTAACAGGAAGCAATCTTCTGTTGGTGGCTGAAGAGTCCAAGCAAGCATTGGCTCTTTTTGGGGCAAAAATTAATGACAGGGTCTTATGTTTTGGGAAACACAGTAGTAAGGCATTCTGGCTGCTGTGGGTGTGGCAGGAAGCAATACAAACAGAGAGAGAGTTCCTGACAGACTCAGGGGCGAGAGAATTGATAGCTCAGTGGAGCGGAAGTGCTGCTAGCCTGAGGTCCTCTGTGGACCTGTTTGGGACCCTTTGGGTTGTAAACCCGGGACTTCGTACATGTACTGTGTTTGTGTATGTTGTACAAAGCTGTTGCTATAAATAAATGTTGGCAGTCGCCAGCTGTAAAGAAATTCAGGTCTGCTGCAGCCCGTTTGCATGTGAGGTGCCCATTTCCCAGATGGAGAGTCCGGCGATCAGCAGGCGAGTAAAACCACTTGCCACATATGTTGGAGGATGCGAGCAAAACAGAAGGGCACACAAAGCTGCAAAGTGCAAGCAACGTGTAAAGTGGAGGGCTGCGGTGTACAGTGCTGTTGGATGCTTGTAGCAAGCTCAGAAAGTGGTTAAAGGGCCAGGAGGCTAAAGCTGCTGTTGCCTTGGAGGCCAACAAAGGTCCAGACTGAGGACGATGTCGGAAAGCAAGTTAGTGGACTTGTTTTGTGTTTTTTAATGATATTGGACTGTGCAGTCAGGATGACTGTGTACACGGTAATAAAGTTTCACGAGCAGCACATTGCGAACCCCCCTGGGGTAGAACTCCTTAGCAATGCAGCAGCCGCAAAGACAAGGACTGTGTCCAGAAGTCAAATCAAAGAAAAGAGTGGCAGCATCAATTGCTGCAAAATTCCATTTTAAGGCTTTATTCTCCCATAACAGAAAGCAATGCAGCGACGTTTCGACCTGCAATTAGGTCTTCCTCAAGCTCACAAGTGCATACAAATACACAGTTTAAATAGTAAAGTCTCCAAATTACACCACCAATCCACTTACAAACACACCCCAATACCAACAATTAGTATAAAACAGGCGCTAAATACATCCATAAATACAGATCACATGGAAATACTACATACGTAAAGCACAGTGCATCCAAGAGTGATCACTCCACTCATCTGGTCCGTTGGGGCATCTCAAAGGTCATGTGTATGTGCGTCGCTGGCTCCATACTGCGCAGGAGCGAAGTTCACCCGACTCTCACTGGAGGTGGTTCAATCCAGCTAGATGCGCATGCGCAGTAGACAATTCACCACACACTACAGCGTCTGTGATAGAATTATAATCAAGCGGCACAGATCGGTCACTGCACACGCGCCAGACCGCGGCTTCACAGATATATAGACGAACAGGCTTACTGGGGCACCACTTACTTGTTAGAAATATAAATAGCATAGCAAGTTATATATACACACAACCCTGTCACCAAGACAATGGAGTACCCTATATAGCCTATGAAATCAACTATATATATATATATATATATATATATATATATATATATATATATATATATATATATATATATATATAGAATACACAATAAATTAAGAATCCCCCAAAATTATCATATTAACAAGGAAACCCATCAACAAGAGGGTTATTTTAACTCACTAAGATGATCTTACAGTAAATACCGTATATACTCGAGTATTAGCCGACCTGAGTATAAGCCGAGACAATAGGTTTTACCACAAAAAAATGGTAAAACTTATTGACTCGAGTATAAGCCTAGCTTGTTGGAACACGATCGTGATTCTGAATGCAAGAGAAATTAAAGGAGATGTCTCGAGGAAGCAGTTAATTTTTTTTTTTGCCCAGTCCCCCCCATTAAACATACATTACAAAGCCCCCCTGTAAATGACATTTCTAGCTGGTTCGTACTTACCGTTCCAGCGTTTCAGCAACTTATAAAAGTTTCCTCAAGATGGCCGCCGGCTCTTTCCCCGTCGCTCGCTGCAGCCCGACGTGCGCGCTCCCGAGACGCCGCCAGCTGTGTCTCCATGGCAACCGGACGCATCGCAGCCGCCGACCAGACGCCCCGCAGCCGCCG
Source organism: Eleutherodactylus coqui (assembly GCF_035609145.1). NCBI lineage: Eukaryota > Metazoa > Chordata > Amphibia > Anura > Eleutherodactylidae > Eleutherodactylus > Eleutherodactylus coqui. Next base: position 102,727,385 of record NC_089848.1, on the reverse strand, counting down.
ACCAGACAGCAGGTAACCGGCGCTAGCCCCCGGCTCCCCAGCGCTAGACCCTCAGCCCAGGTGAAGGCCCCGGAGCCCAGCGCTAGGTTCCGGAGCCCAGCGCTAGTTCCCCCGGCCTAGCGGCAGCCCCCCCCGGCCTAGCGACAGCCCCCCCCGGCCTAGCGACAGCCCCCCCCGGCCTAGCGACAGCCCCCCCGGCGCAGCCCGGCGCAGCGGCAGCCCCCCCCGGCCTAGCGACAGCCCCCCCATCACAGCGGCAGCCCCCCCCGGCCTAGCGACAGCCCCCCCGGCCTAGCGACAGCCCGGCGCAGCGGCAGCCCCCCCCCGGCCTAGCGACAGCCCCCCCGGCCTAGCGACAGCCCCCCCGGCCTAGCGACAGCCCGGCGCAGCGGCAGCCCCCCCCGGCCTAGCGACAGCCCCCCCCGGCCTAGCGACAGCCCCCCCCGGCCTAGCGACAGCCCCCCCGGCCTAGCGACAGCCCGGCGCAGCGGCAGCCCCCCCCGGCCTAGCGACAGCCCCCCCGGCGCAGCGGCAGCCCCCCCCGGCCTAGCGACAGCCCCCCCATCACAGCGGCAGCCCCCCCCGGCCTAGCGACAGCCCCCCCCGGCGCAGCGGCAGCCCCCCCCGGCGCAGCGACAGCCCCCCCCGGCGCAGCCTGGCGCAGCGGCAGCCCCCCGACCCATCACTTACCTGGGAGGCTTCTCGGGGCTGCTGGGCTGGGCTGGGCTTCTCCGCTGGGCAGCTCCAGTTTCTGCACCTTCCTCTAACAGAGGATGGTGCAGAATGGCCGCTTCAGCGCACTCCCGAGCAGTGACAGCTCGTCTGCGCATGCGCAGAAGAGCTGTAGCGGGGAGCACACTGAAGCGGCTCGTGCTGAATGGAGAAGACCGGACTGCGCAAGCGCGTCTAAAAAAGCAAGCTGCCAGCGAATTTAGACGGAACCATGGAGACGAGGACGCTAGCAACGGAGCAGGTAAGTGGAATAACTTCTGTATGGCTCATATTTAATGCACAATGTACATTACAAAGTGCATTAATATGGCCATACGGAAGTGTATACCCCCACTTGGTTTCGCGAGACCACCCCTTTAAGTAGAGACGCAGCTGCGAGAGCTACAAGTACAACTGATTGAAAGTGACAGAATGCAGACAGAGCTGTCTGAGAAGATTAACAGACTGCAGGTGGAGTTGGAAGCTCAGGTTGAAGAGTCTTAGAGGCTGGTGCAAGAAGAGACGCACCAGAGACTCAGCCTTAGGCCGCCTGCAGACAGCCGGGTCGGATCCGGCTGCGAGAATTCTCGTAGCGGGACCCGACCCGAGCGTCTGCAGAGAGCAGCGCGGGCACTCACCTCTTCCGCGGCCCCGGCTCTTTCATGTGCAGAGCGGGGCCGGCGGCCGGTGAGTGACGTTTCTGTGCGGGGCAGCTTCCAGGGGCAGAAATTCCGCAGGAAATCCCGCCGCGGAATTTCCGCTCATGTGCAGTCGCCCTTAGTGCACATCTAAAGAGATGGAAGCCGAGAGTGATGTGTTTCTGAAGCAGTTAGAGGAAGATACAGAAACTAAGATCAAAGCAGATTGTAACAAAAGAGACTGTTATTGACAGACTCAGGGGCAGAGAAAGTGATAGCTCAGTGAAGCTGAAGGGCTGCTAGCCTGAGGTCCTGTGTGGACCTGTTTGGGACCCGTCACCCAGTCTGATGGAGGAGGATGCCCTCCAGATGCTCCGTGGGGGGTTAGTGATGGAGAACCTGTGGGTTGTAAACCCGGGACTTTGTACATGGACTGTATTTGTGTATGCTGTACAAAGCTGTTGCTGTAAATAAATGCTGTCCGGCACCAGTTTTAAAGAAATTCAAGTCTCCTGGATCCCATTTACACATGAGGTTCCCATTTTCCGGATGGAGGGACCGTCTATCCGCAGGCGAGTAAACCCCCTTGCCATACATAGTAACATAGTATGTAAGACCGAAAAAAGACATATGTCTATCCAGTTCGGCCTATTACCTTCTAATGTTGATCCAGAGGAAGGCAAAAAAAACCCCAATGAGGTAGAAACTAATTTTTCTCATTTTAAGGGAAAAAAATCCTTCCTGACTCCAATTGGAATAATCCATAGATCACTGACCCTTCTGAAGTTATTAAAGGGGTTGTCCCGCGCCGAAACTGGGTTTTTTTTTTCAACCCCCCCTCCCCCCCGTTTGGCGCGAGACAACCCCGATGCAGGGACTTAAAAAAAAAACAGCACAGCGCTTACCTGAATCCTCGCGCTCCGGTGACTTCTATACTTACCGGTGAAGATGGCCGCCGGGATCTTCTTCCTCCGTGGACCGCAGCTCTTCTGTGCGGTCCATTGCCGATTCCAGCCTCCTGATTGGCTGGAATCGGCACGTGACGGGGCGGAGCTACACGGAGCCGGCATCCTGCACGAGAGGCTCCATTGAAGAAAGCAGAAGACCCGGACTGCGCAAGCGCGGCTAATTTGGCCATCGGAGGCCGAAAATTAGTCAGCACCATGGAGACGAGGACGCCAGCAACGGAGCAGGTAAGTATAAAACTTTTTATAACTTCTGTATGGCTCATAATTAATGCACAATGTACATTACAAAGTGCATTATTATGGCCATACAGAAGTGTATAGACCCACTTGCTGCCGCGGGACAACCCCTTTAATGATAACATATATTTTTGCGCCCAAGAAAGGCATCCAGGCCCCTCTTGTACTCTTTTATCGAATTTGCCATAACTACATCCTCAGGCAGAGAGTTCCATAGTCTCACTGCTCTTACAGTTAAGAACTCCCCTTTTTTTGGCGGTATAGAAAACCTTCTTTCCTCTAGAGGGCGCCCCCTTGTTACAGTCCTGGGTATAAATAGATGGGAGAGATCTCTGTACAGATAGTTCCCGACTTGCGAACAGGTTCCGTTCCAGGAACCTGTTCGCAAGTCGAACAAATGGTTGTATGGAGGGGATCGTGTGTGGATCCCGCTCCATACAACGTCGGGCACCCGGCGGCAGCAGTTCCGACGAGCCGCGCCGCTCGTCGGAACTGTTAACACTTTAAAGGGGTTGTCCCGCGCCGAAACTGTTTTTTTTTTTTTTCAACCCCCCCCCCCCGTTCGGCGCGAGACAACCCCGATGCAGGGACTTAAAAAAAAAAAAAAGCACAGCGCTTACCTGAATCCCCGCGCTCCGGTGACTTCTTACCTACCTGATGAAGATGGCCGCGGGGATCTTCTCACTCGGTGGACCGCAGGGCTTCTGTGCGGTCCATTGCCGATTCCAGCCTCCTGATTGGCTGGAATCGGCACGTGACGGGGCGGAGCTACACGGAGCCGGCATCCAGCACGAGCAGCCCCATTGAAAAAAGAAGACGACCGGGACTGCGCAAGCGCGGCTAATTTGGCCATTAGATGGCGAAAATTAGTCGGCTCCATGGGAACGAGGACGCTAGCAACGGAGCAGGTAAGTAAAAAACTTTTTATAACTTCTGTATGGCTCATAATTAATGCACAATGTACATTACAAAGTGCATTAATATGGCCATACAGAAGTGTATACCCCCACTTGCTGCCGCGGGACAACCCCTTTAAATACCGCTCTGACAGCGGTATTTAAAGTGTTAACAGTTCTGACGAGCGGCGCAGCTCATCGGAACTGCTGCCGCCGGGTGCCCGCTATAAGAAACAGCCTGCACCCGACGTTCAGGGGGCCAGTACAGCGCCCCACGATGAGATCGCGGGATACTGTGTGGTTGCTAGGCAGCTGGGGACCTCCTGAAAGGCCCCAGGACTGCCTATGCCGAGAGATAGGCGCTCTGCATAGACAGCCCTAGGGCCTTTCAGAAGGCCCCCGGCTGCCTAGCAACCGCGATGTGACCGAACAGGCTTCTATCAGGCTTGATAGAAGCCTGCCCGGTCCTTGCACAGTATGATGTAATGCCATAGCATTACATCATACTGTGCAGGACAGATAGTTCGCATCTTGCGAAATTTGTAACTCGAATATTCGCAAGTCGGGGACTATCTGTATTGTCCCCCGATATATTCATACATAGTTATTAGGTCACCCCTCAGCCGTCTTTTTTTCTAAACTAAATAAGCCCAATTTTGATAACCTCTCTGGGTATTGTAGTCCGCCGAATCCATTTATTATTTTAGTTGCCCGCCTTTGTACCCACTCAAGACTTCTCTTCAGCTCCCAGGTCGGGTTGCTGACTGATATCCTTCTCGTTCATTGTTCAGTCGGGTTCACAGGAGTGTAAGATTACTGCTGTGCGCACGTGTGATATGCGGAAATTTGCAGGCAATCAAATACATTACTTTATGCTGCTTCGCTAACATTTGCGTGTATGCGATGCTTTATGCATGAACACAAAAAAACCCCAAAAACACAGCATGCTCTATTGTGATAGACATGATAATTAATTAGTATAAAATGTCTATCGATTTGCACTAGACGTATTATGTGTGTTTTGTGACTCAGCCTAATGTGGAACTCTGCTGCATAAGGAAAGAGTTAAATCACAGTGTTATGTTATTGCTTATGTGTTCATCTTGAGTGTTTTCCCAGTCCTCCCCATCCCCCACACAGAATCTTCTTGAACAAAGAGATATGTACTTCCAGTTTCAGTTTTGAGCACGTTTGTGAGACAAAGACTTGCTTATACATTGGACTTGAGAGAAGGTGGGCAGGAAGGAGGGGGGATTCTATATGATCCGACAAATGAGAATCATATATGTTACTGATGTAACCTGTTAAACGCCCATAAAGGGCAGGTGTTATCCTTCTCAATAAAAGGCCCTGTCTGGCTGTTTCTGGGCAGAGAGCCATTTTGGATATGAGGCTGATAGCTTGTGTCTAATTTGCTCCACGATGTGTGCACACGATACAATTCGGAAGCTACAAAATACCCCAAAACCTACTGGAGAAAACTATAATCCAGAACAGTGGCGTCTCTGGGTGGACCGAGTTAAGAGATTTTGATTTCTTTCATTCTGGAAAAATACAGAGATCGGCGGATGGCACGCAGAACTCAGGGGCCCGAAAATCTACAAAACACGGTAAGATTGCTTTATGTAAATCTACCGATGTGATCTGGGTTCTGACTGCTTTTCTGCCTGTTCCTGATCCAGAGTGATAAATCAATGAAAGGCAGGTAATATAGTTCTTTCTTACTCGGAAAAGACCACCGTTTTAACCTGCTTAAGGGGTATTTTGTATGCTGTGGCTGCTATGTCTGAGACGGTTAAAAATTGTGTATACAAGACCAAGAGATAAATTCTGTGAGGGTTAATGTGTCAGGAGGGCGGACTCGGCTGTTTAAGTCTGAGGGAACACGCCAGACACTTACTCCTAGGTAAAACTAGTGTGAGGTTAGGAAGATTTATGATACGTATATTTACCTTTATGATTGAGCGTGTTATGTTCTCATATGTGGAAAGGTATATATACATGGGAATATGGCCGTGGTGTGACGGCTGACTCCAGAAACTCTTGGTCATTGAAAATAATCGTCAGTCTCTGTGTATAGCTAAAATATCCTGTCTAGGACGTGTACAGGAAGTGCTCTTCGGGATTGATAGTAGACCTTGGGTTGATATAAAGGTGGATGAGATATATATATACCCTGAGCCGTTGTGGGTATTCTCCAGTAATCCCGTCTGTTTGGTATTATAGAAAGAATGTGCAGTGTTTATTATTGGGGGGAGGGCTGCTGATAAGAGTGAACTGAAAGCTTTTTCCAATTAACCCTTCCGTTCCTTTTGTCTTGTAGAATTAATGTGCATTGTAATCTGAGTGGGAAAGAGAGGTTATATTGGAAGGATTTGAAGAAAGCAGAATTTACTGAATAATGGGAAAGGACCAGGAAAAGTTGCAGAAAGAAATGTTAGGTCATGGACAGATAAGCAGAAATGAGTATGGATAGGTAAGATAGACTGTAGAAAGTTTTCAGAAGATGAGCAGGAAGCCTAGCAGAAAGAAAGGTGTTTTTAGATTGCTAGGAGGAGGTATAACGTAGTTAAGAGATTGAAGAGGAGAAAGCATGTAGGGGGGGTATGTGTATTGCTTATGAACAATGTAATGCCTTTGTGTTGACTACAGCCCCTCCCTGTAATGGCGGCCGTGCTTGCAATGTTTACAATCCAACATAGTGTGACTCTGCAGTAAATGTAGCGAGGCCTGCCCCCACCCTGAAGTTACTTCCCCCCATGTGCTCACTTTCAGGGTGTGTGATGTTACTTCCGGTCCCTCCCCATCCGGGACAGGACCTGGCCCCGCCCCTTCCTCCTCCAGCGGCCATCTTGCCTCACCTGGAAGTGCTGCTACTCCTGGGCCCGCCCATTCCTCCAGCGGCCATTTTGCCTCACCTGGGAGATCTGTAGCCCCGCCCCTTTCTGCCTCTGGTGGCCATTTTGCTGCATTTGGGAGGCCTATATTCCCCAATGCCACTGTATCCAGTGCTAACATCATGATTGTCTGAAGAAAGGTTTTGTTTGACCGGACTTTGTTACGCTCCAAGATGTGGCCACTTTGGATGTGTGATACGTTCAGGGAAACAAACCTTTGTGGAGATGCAGCTTGGGACATAGTAGATGACTAAGCTGGTTTATAGTGTATGGAAGATTGGAGTTTATGCATGGGGGACAGAGGCCAGGAATACATGACAGGGGACGCTCTCTCATGTTCCCAGGGGCTCTGTTTTCCACTGCCCGCTTCTCCAATGGATGCTCAGACAGATGATGTTATGGAAGGCTCCTACAGATGGAATAATTTCCCTATAGTCACCCAGCAAACTTTTTCACGCAATTTGATGAAGTAATTTAACTTTTTATGTGAAGAAAGAGGGACGGAATTGCCCAGAGTAGGATGTTAATTCATCCGTATTCTTTAGTTTTTTCCCTAAGTCTTTTGTATATTCTAGTGTCAGTCTACACTGAAGCTATAATTATATTCCGACAGGAGAGTAAAAGTTAAACGCTGAACGTTCCCTGAAATACTATTACACTGGGTGACGTAAAATTTTACCTGTGTTGCGCCCCCTTGTGTTAAAAAATGCTAACTGCAACCTGGGGAAAAAATCTAAAGAATATTTTCGCTCGGACTTCGCTGTATACAATGTCACCTTGACCTACAAAGTGCTTGTTTTTGTGCCTCTTGGTTTACTAGTTTGAACGCAATTACTCTTTTTCCATTGAGTATTCCGGTTCAAAAGGGGGGAGGCATAGGTGATCTGGGTCATAGATGATCTAGGTGTTGTAGATCAGCTATTGGGTTTAAAAATAAATAAATAAATGGAATAAGATAACAAGATTCCGAGCCATGTGAAATAGAACATCAGCACGATTATTTAGTACTAATACAGTAAGAAATTGCAGATATGCAAACAGTTATCAGAACCTCTGTTGATAATGCATATGTTGAGCTTTTTGCAGATGGTACCAGGGTGAGGATTGATGACTCCACATCGGATATGCAGTGGTCACACAACAAGATGTCCTAGAAGCAGAAGTTCTGCCTCCGCATGTCTCAGTACAAGAAGCGGAATTAAAGGCCATCACTAAGGCGTGTAGAGTGGCGAGAGGTAAGACGGCAACCCTTTACACTGACTCCTGGTATGCATTTGGCATAGCTCATGATTACGGCCCAATATGGAAGGCCAGACAGTTTTTTTACCTTAGCAGGACAACCAATTGAGAATGGTGCAGCGGTACAGAGTCGCATGGAGGCCCTACTTCTACCTGACAAAGCTGAGAGTTCGCACCGATTCCTACACTGGAGAGGCGAGAGACGACACCCTCGCTGACAGCATAGCAAAGGCAGCGGCCCTCAAGCCGTGGAAGAAAGAAGAAAGATACTGACGGCATGAGTCAGTGGCAAAAACTTTGGACATTGACAAAAATTTGGACTTTGATATGCTAAAGACTTTTACAGTTACAAGCCAGCAAGGAAGAAAAGAATAAATGGACTAATATGGGAGCAGCAGAAACAGGACAGTGTGTGGTAAACAGTCAACAGCACTTGCCCACCACAGTTCCTGTATCCCATGATGGCCCAGCTGATGGACGGAAAGACCCACCTAGTAAAGCAGCAATGACGACGACGCTTGAAAGAGGTTGGGCGACTTCTAGGTTCTCTGTAGCTGCTGCATCATTTGTCCGGTTTAGCATGATCTATGCCATGGGTGAGACAGGGCAGAAGTAAATTTGCCACATCACACTTGCCTAGACCACTCTACCCATTTCAGGGATTGCAAATTGACTACGTTCAGCTCCCACTTGTTGGGAAGTATGAATACGTGCTTGTTGTTGATGTCTTTGCAGGTTGGAGGCCGACCCTGTTACCAAGGCAAACAAGTAGGTAACCGCAAAGAAGCTCATGAACGAGGTAAACTGTGAATATGGGGTACCAGAAGTGATTCAGAGTCAGACAGAGGTATAAACTTCGCAGGTGAATGTAACATGTCATGTCTGCTCTGGGTGTATCCCAGGCCTTTTACATACTCTACCATCTTTAGAGTAATGGAAAGGTGGAGAGACTTAGTGGCACGCTAAAAAGTAAGATACTTAAAAATGACGCCACTTTGGAAAGACTGTCATCCAATAGCCTTATACAGTGTTAGATATGAACCCAGGGGGGATTATACATTATCTCCCTACGAAATTGTTTGGGCTAGCCCCAAGGCTAGGTTGTTACTATTCTCAGTGGTTACAATTACAATCTGATGTGTTGACTGAGTATGTGATTTCCGTTGTTAAAGAACTAACCAAAGCCTATGCACAGGTGTTCTCTTCCAGACTCAGAGGCAGACACTGGGACACATATCTTGCAGCCTGGGGATTGGGTGTGCGTCAAGAAGTTCCCCAGGAAGCACCCTCTTGAGCCCCGATTTGATGGCCCCTACCAGGTGCTTCTGACTACTGCCACAGCTGTGAAACTAGCCGAAAGACTTACATGGATCCATGCTTCATACTGTAAGAAAGCTTCAGATCCGGGAGACCAGTCTTAGTTGTGCCGAGGACATTATTCTGGTTAGGGCTAGTGAGAGAGGAGGGTGGCAACTGGAGTCCTTAGTCGGAAGAATATGAGGGTATGGTTACCTTCTAGTATAACTCGTCCAATGCTCAAGTAGCCGCATATTCCTTCGACTATTGTACTGTGGTCCCGTGTCTAGGCGCAAGATCCCACCGCAGGCCAGATTTAGCTCAGTCCAGCTGGTTATATGACTTATATACCCGGGGAATACAATATGTTTGCGCCACTGATAACGTCTGGGGAGAAGACTGCCGTTATTGGGGATTAGTGGGATGGAACGCAGGAACAGACTAGTCCTATAAACCGCGAAGTGCCTTAAATAAGAAAGATAGGAGCGGGAAATCCCTAATTAGTCGTATAACCCTCCTTGAGAATAATAAGGACAGCAGGTATTGGAAGGCTGAACTTAGTATGCTGCTTGGTTTTAATGCGGTTTTTACATTAACCATGGGAGATCCAAGCCCGGGGGACGGAGGAACTTATAGTCTGGGGACATACCGGTACGGGAGGACAGATCCCTTAGGGAAGTTTAAAATAAGGGATATGGTAGATGCACCCGAATGGAAGCCTTCACTTAGTCCCGTGCCCATAATTAACCCCCTCCGCTGTAAGATAAAGACCTTGACGAACATGATGATCATAGCCGACCCTACCTTTGAGGACACCTTGACAGTAGCGACTGGCTACTCTGACCAGAATCTCTGGTTGGAGTTGATGAGGTACAATGCTAACAGGAGCAACAAGTCTAACTGTTGCGTGTGCGGTAGTGCCCGACTACACTCAGGGATGGTCCTCCTGAATCTCCCTGTAGATGCTGAAGAGTGGTTTATCAGTCTCTTCACGAACATTTCCGCTAATTACACTGTTCGTGAGAAATGGAAAAAGGAATACTCTATAACTACTTAAGTGTTTTGCACCAGAAAGAGTATTACTGACTACCCTGGAAACTACACCTGCCAGGCAAATAGGCAGGGTGGAGGGAGATTTTTGGGGAACTCACTAACGGGTATTGCTCCTCCTACGGTACGATAGGAGGGGAATGGACACAGAATCAGGTCCAGTCCTTAGGAGACGTTTACTGTCTTTGTGGAGACATGAGGTAGAGGACCCGCCTGGAAGGTAATTGGACAGGGGAGTGTGCCTTAGCAAAAGCCCTTATGCTCCTCCACATCCTGTCAGACAGCATTGAGGATAATGAGGTTACCCCCAATAGTTACTTTATCTCGATCCAACTCAGTCTGTGTTTTGTGGTTATCCTGTCATGTTGGTCTATCCTTGTTTTCCGCATAGGTACGGCAGTTCCTTCCAGTCTTGTCACTAGGTAGTGTAGGGTCAGGGTGAGGCGACCTGGACGTGTTCACCATTAGGACTATCTCCAGGAGGGACATTGGTGTGGGTGAAGTTTAGGGAGTCCCACGCCGTGCGTACCTGTGCACGCTACTAGTATTGTAACATTATACTAGAGCGAGAAGAGAGACCCCTGGTGGTAGTTTTGATCTACACGTGTACATTGACGTCATAGGATAGCCAAGGGGGGGTACCTGATGAGTTTTAAAAAAATAGAGACCAAGTTAAAACTAGATTCGAGTCCATTTTCCTGATCATTATGGTAAATAAACGTTGACTGGATTAATTATGTTTATTATAATTGGCAGTGGTTTCTAAATTATACTAGAGATGCCTTATAGGGACGAGTCGACCAATAGGACCTACCTCGACTATGACTTTTAAAATAGAATGGCCTTAGATATGACTTTAGCTAAAAAGGGGAGTGTCTGTAAGATGATAGGGGAGACTTGTTGTACCTACATCCTAGACGACACGTGACCCGCGGGTAAAGACGCACTTGCCATTAAGAAGCTGACCGCACTAACTAAAAAGAGCTAACTTTTGGGACCAGCACTCGCCATGGATGAGCGGGTGGTAAAGGATCCTGGCACAGACGGGCGTCGCTGTTGTATGTGAACTGATGGTTATCTTTTCTGTTCTAGTCTGCTGTGTTATCCCCTGTGTCAGAGAGACCTGTGAAACTGATGCTGGAAAAGCCGCTCCCACCATGAGTTTGCTGAATGCATCCCCAGAAGGAGTGGACAAGTCCTACACCCCCTTGAAGACTCTAAAACGAACCTTCAACGCGCTCCAGTTATAGGCTCATGCGCAGAGAACTGTGAAAATCAGATTGAGAGTTAGAGGATAGACATTTTAAGGGGGGATTGTGATAGACATGATAATTAATTAGTATAAAATGTCTATCGATTTGCACTAGACGTATTATGTGTGTTTTGTGACTCAGCCTAATGTGGAACTCTGCTGCATAAGGAAAGAGTTAAATCACAGTGTTATGTTATTGCTTATGTGTTCATCTTGAGTGTTTTCCCAGTCCTCCCCATCCCCCACACAGAATCTTCTTGAACAAAGAGATATGTACTTCCAGTTTCAGTTTTGAGCACGTTTGTGAGACAAAGACTTGCTTATACATTGGACTTGAGAGAAGGTGGGCAGGAAGGAGGGGGGATTCTATATGATCCGACAAATGAGAATCATATATGTTACTGATGTAACCTGTTAAACGCCCATAAAGGGCAGGTGTTATCCTTCTCAATAAAAGGCCCTGTCTGGCTGTTGCTGGGCAGAGAGCCATTTTGGATATGAGGCTGATAGCTTGTGTCTAATTTGCTCCACGATGTGTGCACACGATACAATTCGGAAGCTACAAAATACCCCAAAACCTACTGGAGAAAACTATAATCCAGAACACTATTTTGCCGCATATCATGCCCAAGAGAGACCATTGTTCTCTATGAACACTTAAAGGGGTTGTCCCGCGCCGAAACTGGGTTTTTTTTTCAATAGCCCCCCCCCCCCCCGTTTGGCGCGAGACAAACCCGATGCATGTGTTGAAAAAAAAAACGGGATAGTACTTACCCGAATCCCCGCTCTCCGGTGACTTCTTACTTACCTTGCGAAGATGGCCGCCGGGATCTTCTCCCTCGGTGGACCGCAGGTCTTCTGTGCAGTCCATTGCCGATTCCAGCCTCCTGATTGGCTGGAATCGGCACACGTGACGGGGCGGAGCTACGAGGAGCCGCTCTCCGGCACGAGCGGCCCCATTCAGAAGAAAGAAGACCGGACTGCGCAAGCGCGTCTAATCGGGCGATTAGACGCTGAAAATTAGATGGCACCATGGAGACGGAGACGCTAGCAACGGAGCAGGTAAGTGAATAACTTCTGTATGGCTCATAATTAATGCACGATGTATATTACAAAGTGCATTAATATGGCCATACAGAAGTGTATAACCCCACTTGCTGCCGCGGGACAACCCCTTTAATCAATACCGCCCATACGCAATTATAATGTGTGTGGGTGATGTATATAAGCGCTGTTGCGAAGTAATGGCGCGGGAAATATAAACAGCACAAAGCATGATGACTGCGCAAGATACCACCGTCGACTCCACAGCGGTAAAACCCTTGCGTGACTCACGTAGGCTTTTACGCTTATGGCCATGTGAGCCCGGCCTTACGATGAATGATCTATTGGCCTGTGTGAAAGGGCCATTAGTGGCGACATTCACTGGTAGGAAGTACAAATTGGGGGTTTGTGCAAAATGTAGTTTCACGCTGCTTATCGACAGGGATCTGGTGGCCATCTTAGAAAATAGCGATGTGGGAAAACATCAAAAGTGGAGGACAGGCGACGAAGGTAACAGCTACTCGAGTTCAACCCATAACCAGCTGGGCATAAAGAGGCGGTACAGACATCTGCGATGATTTAGTGAATACTGCAATGAGCAGGGGGTTGGACTCTATGATCCTGGAGGTCCCTTCCAGTTCTCCGACTCTATGATTCTATGGCGCAAACATCCTTAATATCTGCAATTTTCGGAAATTTGCTTCCCACCTGGAAAACCACTTAATGCTACAGGACATATAGTTACGTCCTGCAAGTTCAGGATACGTATGGGAAGAATCGCGGGTCGATCCCGCCCCATACAATAGGGGCACTAGCTGTGTCTTACCTACCCGCACCAGCTCTGATAAGCTATGCCGCTCATCAGAGCTGTTAACCATTTAAATGCCCTGACCGATGTTTGTAGGGTCCAGTATAGGTTGCTGTGTGGTTGCTATGGCTTCTGAGAGGCCCCAGGGCTGTCATTGCAGAGTGCCTATCAAGTCATGCCCGTGGGGTGCCTTGATAGATTGCCTGTCAGATCGCTGTATGATGTAATGCTGTGGCATTACATAATACTGCTGGAGTGATCAAAGCATCGCGCCCCCTGGGGACTAAAAAAAGTAAAGTAAAAATAAGTTTTAAGAAGTTTTTCTAATTGTTACATAAAAAAGTAATAAAGGTTTGAAAAAAAACTCTTGCTATATTTATAATAAAAGAATCTAAATAATACAACATATTTGGTATGGCTGCGTCTGTAAATGTCTGATCTATCAAAGTAACGCATCATTTATCCCGCACCGTGACGTCATCAGAAAAAAAAAAAAAAGAGCGCCAGACTTGCGTTCTTTTTTAGTCAGCCCATCTCCAAGAAACAAATGTAGTAAAAAGCGATCAAAAAGTCATATATATTCCAACATAGAAATAACAGGACGTCCCGCAAAAAAATGAGCCCTCGCACAACTATGTCGGCAGAAAACTAAATAAGTTATGGCGGTCAGAAGATGGCGGCAAAAAATAATAAAAGTAGTGCAGAAAAAAAAAAAACCCTCTATAAGTTTAGTATCGTAGTAATCGCACCGACCCGTAGAATAAAGTTATCAGGTCATCTTTGTTGGCGTGTGCGCACCGTAGAAACAGGACGCACCCAAAATAGCGGAATTTTTTTTTCCATTTCACTCCACTATGAATTTTTAAAGTTTTTTCAGTACATTATACGGCACATAAATAGTACCGATGAAAAATACAACTCGTCCTCCGAAAAAACAACAAGCCCTCAGACAGCGACAAATAAATAACAGAGTTAGGATTTTTTAAAAAGGGTGCGGTTTGGCCGCAGCGAAAAAACGCAAGATTTACGCCGGGAGAACCACTGCTGCAAAAACCACGGCGGCTTTGAAGCGGCCCGGCCGTTCGCTCTTCCGCTGCGGCCGGCGCTCCCACAGAGAGCGCGGCCGCAGCGTAAAAAAAAAAAGGACATGCTGCGGTCGGCAAATCCGCGCCGCAGCGGCGGCTTCTGCTGGCTTAGAGAAATCTGAGAAATCTTGTCCACATGGCTGGCTAATCCCGGGATTAGCGGCCGCATGCGGATTTGCCGCGGCGAAATTCCGCACGGAATTTCCACGGCAAATCCGCCCGGTGTGAACCCAGCCTTATACAAGTCCTGCAACATTTTATGTTCCCAAAACTGGTGGCATTAAAACAGCCGATTTGTGCCGCACAGACAGCCCTCATACAGACGGCGAGAGCTAGGAAATAAGCTAAGGCTCTTTAACAGGTCGGTCACTAAAGGGTTAATAAACTCTCAGAAGCTACGGCGCAGCGGTTTCCATGACACCCGCCAAGCAAAACAGGAAGTGCAGAGAGACGCTCGCAGCGTGATGACGCACTTCCGGGAACTGGCTGGCGGGCTGACGGGGATTTGAATTGAAGAGCAGGCGGGAAGTGGATGCGGGATACAAGCAGGTAAGTTCGCAGGTCACAGAGCGGGCGTCCCTCCTCGTGAAGGACTACAAGTCTCAGCTGTGCGGCGGGCAGTTGTGACAGTCCCGGCGCCAGGACTGTTTATGGTGTGGTGGTACAATGTGAGTGCCCGTGCGACATGGCGCGTGCACAAGGCTGATACGTTGTATCCATACAGGGTGATATGGTGTATCCACTTAGTATCTGCCTGTGCCTTAAAGGGGCCGTACAACAGTTACAAGTCACCCCCATCAATGGGGCAGGGGTCAGCTTGCTGGTTGGTGGGATCTCACTGCAGTGACCCCACTGATCTCAAGAGCAGAGTGATGTCACTGCGGGGAAGAAGCGCCCCCTGCAGTCACAGGAGAGTGGGCCATGGGAACCCCCCATTCTCAGGATCGGTGGGGGTCTCACCGATCAGCAGGTTATCCCCTATCCTGTAATACCAGCCTTTCACAGCACTAACTGACCAATCGCTGGGCAGGAGCGCTGTGATTGGCTGCTGACTGTTCCATCCTTACAGTGTTGCCGCAGCGATACCTTAAACACAGGACGTAAGTTTACATCTGTTGCGCTCAGTTCCGTGCGCCCGTGACGTAAACGTCCGTCCTGTTGCAGTGAGGCCGGCGACCCCGCGTACCTGTTTCTTCTGTAATGCGTGTGATTGCGGACGCTCGCCGTCAGGCATGCGCAGTACAGATTTTTTTCCTCTTAATGTTTTTCCTGCGCCGTTGATGACGCACGGACCCGCAGCCTATGTGCGATGTTAATAGCGGGTCGAACGCTTCCATCAACTTTAAAGGAAATCATCCGCAGCAAAATAGAGCGCGCTGCGATTTTAAATTTTTTTTTTTCCCCTCCTCTCGTGGAAATCGCAATTCATTTCCACGAATGTGAAGGAAAAAGCGAGTTTACATCGCCGGCTTTGAACGGTATTTGCTGCAGATTCCGCAGCAACCATCTGCTCGTGTGCCACCGGCCTGAGGGGTTACGGGGAGACGGACAGAACAGGCACGGGGTATCAGTGGCGCTGGAGCTGATGACAACCATTATGGGGGGCGCTCATCATGCAGGACGGCGTGCCGTTACACTAAGGCCGCTCTCGCGCAGGCAGGGGTTTTTCAGCGTTTAGTGGGCGTTTGAAACGCCCGCTGAGAACGCTGCACTGAGCCTCCATTGATTTCTATGGGGCTTCTTAGCCGAGCGGTTTGGCGCGGCATTTCTAATGCAGGCTGTATTGAGCGCTGTATGTTCTCTTTTAGTGCGTTGCAGCGCCTTTTAATGCACCAGATCCCCCACTGCAATGATGGGGTGCGTGAAAAACACAGTTAATGCGTTAACAAATGCCGTTCTAAAACGCCGCGTTTAAAACGTCGTTATGAGAGCGGCCTGAAGGTGCTTCTATACGGAGGGATTGTCCTTCAGGAAGTTGTAGGACTGTTCGAATTTGAAGGATAAGCGTTAAATCATCGTTGGCTAATCGTTGGGCCCATTGTCCAATTTGTGGGAGACCCGCAAATGAAGCCGCCCATAGGGATGCATTAGCGTCCGCCGGACAGTAAAAAGCGTGCGGATGTTTTTTTCTTCTTCTCCCGGCGTGCGGATTGAAATCACAGCATGCTCCGTTTTCCTGCAGATCCCACACAGATCGCTTCCATTAAAGTCAATGGAAGCCGTCTAATCCGCGAACCCCCCTCAGCTGTCACTGGGGACGGACCGCGGGAAAGCAGGAGACTTGAAAAAAATGTAAAATGCACTGCACCTGCGTTGGGCACGTTCAGACGCATCCGCCGTGTGGAAGAAAGAAGATCCAGCCGCGCTGGAGAGGTGAAAAAACCCTGAAAGGCGACGATGAGCGACGGGAGAATGAAAACGGCGCGATCTCAGTGCAGTTACACACAACGATTATCGCTAAAAATACGGCTTTTGAGCGATAATCGGTGTGTCTAAATGGGCCTTTATGCAGTTCGTGCTGCAGCATCGTGGCAGGGGGCTTATATGGTGAAATGTGATAGCTGCTTCAATTAAATGACTTCTCCAAGAGCTGATTGGACAAAAGTTAAAGCGCACTAACTTTTCAGACAACTTCTGCTCATCTGCTATCTTGTTAGTCTCATCATTTCTGTAATATACTTGCATGAAGAATTGTGTTGCTTTACCACTGTAAATCACGTTTGAAGCGGCTGCCACTAGGGGTCTCCCTTACAGGTTCTCTGTAATTAGGTACAGAGCTTCTGTAAGAACAAGGACACAGGGACGTATCCATAGCAACAGTGGGATATTTTCACAGGCAGCTCCCATGCACTAGCAGGCTGACAGATCTGCAGACACTGTGATAACTATCTCTACTGTCTCTGCCTCCCCTGCTGTTACCGTGTGCGCGCTCACATGTTACATTATATTGGGTTTACTACCCATTTGACTAGAATGTCTCATTGCCCGTATCACACTCCCCATCCATGTGAATTCTGCAGGGATGCAGGCGTTTTCATGTGAAAACAGGCTCGCATCACTTTGGGGATGCAGGGATTCTCTGGCTCGGCCGTCACAGCCATTACAGAGGGTCGCAGAGTTCACCCATCGCTTTTAATGGAGGCAGCGATGCTGCCATTTTCCCCTTTGGAAATAATGGGGCTGCGATGCAAGATCACACAGCCAGATAGAATATGCTGTGATTTGTTTCCTGCATAGCGTTGCGGTTCCATGCAGGAAAACATCGCTCATGTGTATGACCCCATTCAAAAGATTGGGGGTTCACATTTGTGCGACTCGCGACACACAAATCTCACGCGATTTTGACACCTATGTGAAGCCGGTCTGTGGGCATGTAATCAAAAGCATACGCTGCGTATGTGCAGCATTTATACGCAACGTCACAAGGCGACAGAGCGTGTTATTTAAAAAAAAATGAAACCAAGAAGACTGAGGATAACGGCGTGCATTAGATAGGCAGAAATGGCGATATGGCTGCTTACCGCTGCTCACATGGTTGGGTGAGCCTGGCCTTACAATTGAGCCACATTATGTAACAACTGGAGAGTTGAGCGATAATATGAAGTATGTATCACCACAAGTATAAAAGAATGCAAGAATTGGGAATCCCCAAAAGATGACTAACAGAATGGTTCTAGTAGTCAGATGACTGTATCATATAATGGAGTAGATGTTGAATGGAACTCCAACTTTTCCTAAGTCATCCCTAAATCTATTGCAGACCCTAAAACCAGACACCCCTGTCCCTTAGTATCCCTAAAAATATTCCTAATAGAAAATCTCTCTGAAACACTGACCTTGAGACAAGACAACAGAATCGAACTAAGAAGGAAGGCAAAGATGGATACAATGTGAAAGAGCAAATAGCAACTATGAGGCTAAGAAGCAAGAACTGAGCTAGGAATAACCACAGGAACAAGACTACACTGGCAAGCAACAAAGCTAGATTAGAAGCAAACTAGCAATACTAGTTAAAGGCACATAGCTTACGCTATAACTAGCAACACACTGCAGAAGCCAGTAATATATAAAAAGAGATTAACCAGTGTGGAACTCGCCAAACAAGCCCGGGCTGCAGCATTGTCTTGGCAGACCCACTCTAATGTATCAGCTATGGGAACCGTTACACAGCAACTGCCCCAACAGCAAGCTAGAAGACGGGAGAGGATGAAATAGCAGGATGATTCCTGTCGATTGTCTTACAGTGTTTTATTAGATTTTTTTTTTTTTTTACTTAGCCAAATTTTTGAGCTTTTTATTTTTTTTCCCAACAGCTTTTCCACCAGTCTAAAACATTTTACGCTCTTCACATGGTGAACCTATGGAATAAACTATATACAGTCACAGACCCTAGGTTAGTAGGTCATATGTGAGCAGACGTCTCACAGCCTGTTAGCATCCGTGAAACCATTGAGACGCCATTTTTGTTGCCAGTGGCGGGTGTGTGGAGATGGGGACCGGGAGTTTCATCAGTTATTTTGGAGAATCCCTTTGTGGGTTAAGCCCTTGGGGGATAGTCACACGTAGCAGTGAAAGTGGGCTGGTGTTTGTGGATGGTGCTTTCCAATATTAGTCATGTTACAGGATATGACGCCCACAAAGGTTGTTTTTCAACAGTTTGCTCTTTCTATGGCGGCGCATCCAGTTAGTCACGATCTCGGTGAATAATGCTGGATGTAGGAAGGTCTGTGAACGTGTTGGATTTGTACAGACTGCACTGGAGCCGCACATGCTGAACTGACCCGTAACCCCTTAAAGGGGAGAATATTATTGATGATCTACACTCAGGATAGGTCATCAATAGTTGATCGGCTGGGTCCATCGCTTGGGACATCGACTGATCAGCTGCGCAAATCAGAGATTGGAGTGGAAATATGTGCCCTGACCTCTGTGTAGGTACCAGCAAGAGAGGCTATCATTGAAATCAATGTGAGCCGTGCCTGCAGTTACAAGCATCGGCCACTAGACGGAGGTCAGAGAAGAGACTTCCGCTCCGACCTCTGTGTAATTGCGGTGCAGACAGCGATCAGGATCCCCGAGCAACAGACCCCAGCCGATCAACTCTTCATGACCTATCCTGAGGATAGGTCATCAATAGTATTATCACTGGAAAACCCCTTTAAGGACCAGGGTGTTTCGGTCCTAGAGGGTTAGACACTATTTAAGTAGTGTTCCCCGATTGTGGTTGTTTACTGCCCCATTTTATTTTATTTTTTTTTTCAACTGCCAAAATTATTTTTGCAGCCTTTTTTTTTTCTTTTGTAACATATAGGGCTTTTTTTATATCTGTTTTTCATGGATTTCTTTGTTTTTGTTTTATTGGGTATATATAAAATTTGTATATTGACGCTAAAATAAAGTACAGGAATGAGTTCACTTTGTTTTGGACGTTTTGATATATAATCTCAGATCACAGGGCGCAAATGGCAACGGCTTGGGTTGGCGTTGGGTCATTTTTTTTATGTCTATTTTTATTTTAATCTGTAAATTTTATTACTTTTACTTATTTTTGCAACTTTTTTTTTTTTTATTTGACACTTTTTCCCTGTAGCTGAGACATCCATAGGAGCCCCAGTTACAGGGAAAACCATCCACCTGTAGTGGGGCCGATTCTACCCTCCATTGATCAATATTGCCAGGGGGAGGGGGCGTGGCTCTAGCAGTTCTCGGTTTGTGGTAAGTAGGGTTCCCCCCCCCTTTGTGAAGTCAATATTATTTAATAGGGAATATAAATGCAGCTGTCTTAATGATGAAACTCCTTAATTGGCCCAGTAATTGCATTGGTCACATTTTTTTCATTCTGCAATTGTGTGTGTGTGTGTGTGTGTGTGTGTGTGTGTGTGTGTGTGTGTGTGTGTGTGTGTGAGTGAGATCATTGAGTCCTCTCTAGCCTAGTAAACCTTTCCCAAACCCTCCACACCAAATAGCTATATGCAAAGCACTAGGGATGAGCGAGTTTACTCGCTAAGGCACTACTCGCTCGAGTAATGTGCCTTAGCCGAGTATCTTCCCGCTCATCCCGAAAGATGCGGGGGAGAGCAGGGAGGAACGGAGGGGAGATCTCTCTCTCTCTCCCTCTCTCCCGCCCGCTCTCCCCTGCCTACTGCCGTAACTCACCTGTCAGCTGCGGCGGCCCCCGAATCTTTAGGGACGAGCAGGGAGATACTCGGTTAAGGCACATTACTCAAACGAGTAGTGCCTTAGCGAGTATACTCGCTCATCACTACCAAGCACCCATCGTGAAAACTGATCGGTCGGTGGGGAACCGACCGCTGGGACCACTACTGATCTGGAGAATGGGGGGACCCGTGTACCCCTCTTTCACAGTTGAACATGCCTTATCCCACTTCTGTAGTGTGGAGGAATGGAGCCGCTGGTTGCACATGCACAGACATCCCTTTCAATGGCGCAGATACATAGCTGACCACAATGATGTTTTCCATCATGTGCATCGCTTTATTAGAGACCCCCATATAGTAGAGTGTTGGACTACTTTGGCCTTCAGAACTGCAGCAATTCATTGTGATGTACCTTTCACTAGGTGCAAAAATCGTTCAATGGGATATCAGCCCCTGCGGACAGGAAGCTTAGTGTAGATGCTACAAATTAGATGGGGGTGCTGACATGTTTCAACAGCATGTGCAACATTACATCTTGTTGGGAGTCGCTCAGATCGCTGGATTTTCCTATCTAATGTGGATTCACACTGAAACTGATCCACGGAAAACTTGTCACCTGATTTTATGCTGCACGCCGGGATCACGGGGGTAATTTCCATACATGGTAGCTCTAATCGTGAAAGGGCCGGGGTCTAATAAAGTGGCCAAGCGGTATACATTTCACTTAAAGTATTGTAATGAGACCTTGAAGAGGACCTGTAATGTGGTAAAACCAGTAGGACTGGCAATGGCCCTGCTGACTCTATTCCCCACCACCACCACCACGTTCCCTTCCCTTCTTCCGAAGGGCCTCTTCTTAGATTCGACTCCTGGTGGTGTGTCCTCTAGGCGGTCCCCACTTATCACTGTTAATGGGTGATGTAGGATTTGATTGACAGTCCGTCATCCATTGATAGAGTTGTGGGGACCGCCCACTTGACACATGAACCGCACTGGAAGCTAGACCTAAGAAGATCCCATTCGGGTGTGCGGAGGTGAGTATAAGGGAGGGGGCAATAAAGTTAGCAGGAACGCAGCTGCAGGGCTATGCAACCAGCCCCGCTGACGTCCTATGGATTAAATACTATCATACTAGATTTTATTAGTAATCTTCGTAAAAATCTTAATAGTTTTCATATTTGCTGTCTGCAGGTCACAATGTCGAAGCGTGAGGCGTTTATACAGGCCACAGGAAAGGAGACAGTAGAACAATTCTTAAACTTCATCAAGCTACATGTAAGTACTGCGCCATTGAGAAGTGTTCTCTGCTTTAGACAATCCCTACTTGTTAGAAGGGTCTTCAGACAATAAGTTGATCACAAAGAGTCCCCCTGCTAAGATCTGCAGTGATCAGCTGTCATTTGTAGGGAACCCTGGCAGCAAGTGTTTAATTTCCCTGCAGCGCCACCACGTGGTGAATGATGCATTACACAGTGTCCATACAAATCAATACATTTTCAATGTAATACAGGACTGGGCGGGTCCTCCAGAACAAGAGATGCTCTTTGTAACCACTTTCCATTCCGGTCAAAGGATGAGAATCCTGAACAAAGAGCTCCAACCACACACAATTAAAGGGGTTATCCTTGTTGATGAAATTGATGGCCTATCCTGAGGCTAGGTCATCAATATTTGATCGAAGGGGGTGTCACCTGGGACCCCCACTGATTAGCTGACTGAAGGGGCCACTTCATTTGTTTCAATGTTATATCTGAGTACGATCCTATTTGTACTCACAACTCCATACTTTTCATAGCGGCCATTCTGAGTATTGCAGATTTGTCCCAATGAAGTGAATGGGACAAGCCAGCAGTGTTCAGAATGGTTTCTAAGTACAAACAGGATCATACTCAAAATTTAACATTGAAGCGGATGCAGTGCTGTGGCCCCTTCAAGCAGCTGATCGGCGGGGGTCTCAGGCAGGGGACAATGAAATATTGATGGCCTATCCAGAGTGCGGTGTCAATAATGGGCATGGTTAACACAGAAGGAGGTGGGGAAGTCCAGACCGGTTACAACAAACGCATTGGAGGGTTTGGTCCTCATATACCCAATGAATGACAAAAGGCGATGGTGCTGCTCATAATAAATACAAAGGTTTGGGTAAGTTGGTCTTCATTCCTCCCCATCGCAGCCAGTTTGCTGGATCTCTCCTGGGTTATAGTCCATTAAGGACATATGTATTTACTTATATAAGCATTACTAGCGGAGAGTGTTCTCTGTAGCCCTTATGTTGAACGATTCCCTCTTAGTCTAGAATCGTCATCCGAAGTCTTTCAGGCTTTTCCTATTGAAAACAATCGCACATTAAACCTTTCACAGAAAGATGCATCTGATCCCTTCGATCTGAATGAATTGCTACAAGAGCTGCCAAGGAAGCAGAAAGAAGAATTATGGCAGAAGCTGAAGACGTTGCTGGCAGACACTTTGGTGGCAAATCCGGTGGAATCGTGGAACCGACTAGAAGATGAGAGCGATGACGACATGGAAGTGGAAGGAGCCTCGGATTTGGTACGTGATGTTATATGAGATCTATTTAATCCATGTAGTTGTTTCTCGTGGAAAAGTTGTATATTCCATACTGTGGTAGATATGTAGTGAATCGTAAATTGCAAATATCACATCCCTAATCTGTTATGAACTCAATCACTTACTCTAGCTGCGAGAGCAATTATTACTACTACAAGGCCTTCCTGCCATGTCCACAACATACATGTTGTTTTACAGCAGTTTTTCATTGAATTAACCAATTAAGGACTAAGCACAGTAAATTTACGGCGCTTGGTCTTGGGGTTTAAACTCAGCCGATAGTAAAAATATGCCAGGGGTTTAAAGCCCCTGTTCTGCAATAAATCAGAGGCATGTCGGGTTGTCAGCTGTTAGTCACAGCTGATAACTCGGAGGGGAAGTCAGGAGAGGTTTTTAACCCTTTCTGGCTCCTCCTTTCTTTAGTACACAGCGCTCAATGATAACTTCCACTACACAAGCTGGCAGTCACGTGACCGCCGGGATTCCCTGCTACAGCAGAGCTGCAGGGTCCTAGCAGACCCTGACCAGTTCAGCCAGTGACTATTGTGACTACAGGGGATGTTTTCTCCTGTAACCGAGGCTCCTATGGATGCCCCAGCTACAGTGGAAAAGTGTCAAATTAAAAGTTTGCTACTACAGATGATCGAGCACGCTCGGATAAGTCAGTTACTCAAGCGAGCCTCGCTCTTCTCGAGTAACTGCATTCTTGTCCGAGCGTGCTGTTGAATGCAGTGACATAATTTATTTTTTATGTTCAATAATGACGTTTTTATTGTGCAAAAGTAGAAAAACTTGGAAAAAAATATTCCGGTATCTCTGTTGTAATAATGAGTTGCAGAATGAAGTTATCCTGTGATTTATACCAAACAGTGAACATTGTTAAAACAATAATCTGTTTTTTGCTCTTCCTAGAAATTCACAATGGATGTTATACATGGAGTGACGACTGTCGCCACAGTCTCTGTGTCTGTGATAGATGGCGTTGTAACCTATGGGGCTCTCCTGGAATGTGCTGCCATTCTCAAAGGTAAGATTTCTGTTCCTTTAAGGGGTTGTGTCAAGATTAGAGATGAGCGAACGTGATCGGCTCCGCCCCTTTTCGCCCGAACACCGAACTTTGCGAGCAATTCCGTGCTCGGGCGAAAAAAGTTCGGGGGTCGCCGTGGCAGCGCGGGGGGGAGTGGGGGGGGGGGGAGAGGGAGAGAGAGAGGGCTCCCCCCTGTTCCCTGCTGCTGCCGCCCGCGCCGCCGCGCCTCTCCCCGCCCCCCGGCGCCCCCCGAAGCTTTACGCGCGGACACTGAAGTCCTCGGCAAAGCCGGTGTCCGGGAGCGTAAGTGTTCGTTAAGAACACGTTCGCTCATCTCTAGTCAAGATGGAAACCTCTGTTCGTATGTCTAATTCGAGCATAAGAATGTCGTAGAGATGGGTACACTATTTGGTACCCTGCTTTATGGCCAGAAATATTCTGTAAGAATGACTCCTGTTCTGGCAGACCATGTGCAGTCCTTGTATAACATGACAACCATTTATGTTAATGGATGTCCTGTAATAATACATCTCCACTTCAGCAGCCGCCGCTAAAGGGAAATTGAATGTCTGGCCTCTGCTTTTTCTGGCAAGATCAGTAGTTTTCTGGAGGTGGTGGGTGCAGGCCCCCGGTGGAGATCTGAGACGCGCGCTGGGCCTTGAATTTGTACAATCAAGAATCTCCAGAATTGATGATGGACTTAAAGGGGTTGTCCCGCGGCAGCAAGTGGGTCTATACACTTCTGTATGGCCATAATAATGCACTTTGTAATGTACATTGTGCATTAATTATGAGCCATACAGAAGTTATAAAAAGTTTTTTACTTACCTGCTCCGTTGCTGGCGTCCTCGTCTCCATGGTGCCGACTAATTTTCGCCCTCCGATGGCCAAATTAGCCGCGCTTGCGCAGTCCGGGTCTTCTGCAATCTTCTATGGAGCCGCTCGTGCAGAATGCAGGCTCCGTGTAGCTCCGCCCCGTCACGTGCCGATTCCAGCCAATCAGGAGGCTGGAATCGGCAATGGACCGCACAGAAGAGCTGCGGTCCACGAAGACAGAGGATCCCGGCGGCCATCTTCAGCGGTAAGTATTGAAGTCACCGGAGCGCGGGGATTAAGGTAAGCGCTCCGGTAAGCTTCCTTTACCTCCCTGCATCAGGGTTGTCTCGCGCCGACCGGGGGGGGGGGGGTTGAAAAAAAAAAAAAAAACCCCGTTTCGGCGCGGGACAACCCCTTTAATGGGGTTCTCCAGTGTGGTTAGGCCTTATCCACATTTGAAAGGTTATCCAATAAGCAGCTGCCAGGATCACCTGAAATTATCAAGAGATCCGGATAGGACAAAATGGGGAAACCTTTCCAAAGCAAAATTGTCTTGTTTGGACCACAGAGAAATTGTTGTTCTGTATCTAGCAAAAAAAAAAAAAATTCTTCATTGGGCATCCCCTTTAAAGGGGTTGTCCCGCGATAGCAAGTGGGGTTAAGCACTTCTGTATGGCCATATTAATGCACTTTGTAATATACATCGTGCATTAAATATTGGCCATACAGAAGTTATACACTTACCCCCTCCGGTGCTGGCGTCCCCGTCTCCATGGCGCCGACCAAAGCCGCCTTCTGCCTGGATTTGACGCGCTTGCGCTGAAGGGGCCGCTCCAGCGTACTCGCGCCGCAGAGGTCTTCTGCGCATGCGCAGAAGACCTCTGCGGCGGGAGCACGCCGGAGCCGGACAGAAGAGGGCAGACAGCGCAAGCACGTCTAATCCAGGCAGAAGGCGGCTTTGGTCGGCGCCATGGAGACGGACGCCAGCACCGGAGGGGGTAAGTGTATAACTTCTGTATGGCAAATATTTAATGCACGATGTATATTACAAAGTGCATTATTATGGCCATACAGAAGTGTATAACCCCACTTGCTATCGTGGGACAACCCCTTTAAATCTTCTGTTTTGTTGATCCTTGCTTATTCAGTTTGCTTTCTACAACTAATATACTTTTTTTTCAGAACTTTTGGAAGCTTTGCCACAATCCGCGTCCGGGGTGCGTGTTGCTATCCAGGGTCTTTGTGAAGCCTGGTGGGAAAAGGGACTGGAGGAGAAGGAGGAGTTTGGAAAAACTGCGCTGCTTGTGCTGCTGGCAAAGTCGCTTGATGCCAAGTGTGTGGTATGTCGCAGTTGTGGAAGTCTTCATTTATTTATGTGTTTTCTATTGCGGTATAACGAATAGTGAGTGTTTCACTGAGGACCCAGCATCAAAAAAGTCAAGGTTTAGTTGAAAAGAAAAATTAAAATAAAAAGCAATCTCCCCAAATTAAAGATTTTACTAAATATCACCAATTTAAAAAATAAAACCACTTCCTTACCTGCATCTAAATTACCTGGCTTCCTGCGGGAGTCGGGCAAGAACTTTGAGGTAATGTGCTCCCAGTATCCACCGTGTCCTCGCAGCACCCCCTACTATGTAATGTACTGAAAAACTTGTAAAAAATTGTAAGTGGATTGAAATAGGAAAAAAAGCACCATTGCAGCATTTTTAAGGGTTTCAATGAAAATCCCAGCACTTCCTTAGACTCCGGTCACACAGGACAGGATTTCAGCAGAATTCTTGCTGAATGGCCGCACTGAAAAACCGCTAGATTTCCACTGGATAAGTGCAGCTTCAAAACTTGCGGCGTTTGGAGCAGTTTCGCCATCGGCGTTCCGCTGCGGCTCCCTGTCCCCATAGAGAGGAGAGAGGCCGCTGTGGAAACAAGAAAAATATTAACATGCTGCGGAATTTAATTCCACGCCCCATGTCCGTTTTTGTGTGGCTTGGCTGCAGCTTGTGGACAAGATTTTTGCAAAATCTCATCCGCTTTGATGACAAATCCCGGGATTAGGAGGCTCGGGTGGAATTGCCATGCGGACTTTCCGCACGGAAATTCCACCGCAATTCCATTTCAATGGAACCCAACCCTAAAAGTTCAACTTTTATTGTTAATCCTTAAAAATGACAAAGGTAGTGACCGCACACAGCAGCACCAAGCGTTAGCGCTCTTAGTCATGGTTTTCTTAGTTTTGTTTCTACGATGCACACAACAGTAAAAATAAACATGATGGCTTTAGGCTAGGTTCACGCAGGGCGGTTTTGCCACGGATTGCCATTGAATATCCGCACTGCGGCAAAACTGCTGCGTTTGCAGTGCAATGCAGCACAAATGAGATTTGCCAAAAAGCTGTTCCCACAGGACGGATTTTTTCCGCACAGCCGCAGTGCGGAAATGCAACTGCGGCGCGGTTTTAAAAGATGCAGCATGTTCATTCTACGGTCTTTTCCGTAGCGCTTTTTTGTCCATAGACCTCTATGGACGCAGCCAAAACCGTGACAAATACGCGGTAAAAAGCGCTGCGGAAAAAAACACGAAAATCCGCAGCAAAATCCGCAAGCCAAAATTAACCTTTGAAGCGGTTTTGCCGCAGAAGCAGTTCTTCTGCGGCAAAACCGCAGCAAATCCGCCCTGTGTGAACCCAGCCTTATTCTGTGGGTCAGTGCGAATACTACGTTACTGAATTTTTATAGTTTTTGTTTTGTTTTTGCTGTACTACTTTTAAAAAAATACAATATCTTTGGGAAAAAATAAAGCTATTTTCTGCCGCCAACTTCTGACCGCCGTAACGTTTTTATTTTTTCGTCAACATAGTTGTGTGAGGGCTTTTGTTTTGCAGGACGTCCTGTAGTTTCTATAGGTACCATTTTGGAGTACATGTGATGTGATCGCATTTTATCATGGTTTTTTCTAGGAGACGGTGTGACCAAAAAAGTGCAATTCTAACTTGTATTTTTTCTGACAAAGTTCACCACGAGGAATAAATAATGTGTTACTTTGATAGATCAAGCTCTTATGGACGCAGCGATAACAAATATGGGTTTCTGTTTTGTTTTTTTTAATCTAGATTTTATTATAAATATGGCAAAGGGAGAAGGAGTAAATTTTATTAGTTTTTTTCCCTTAAATAATTAAGACTTTTAAAACTGATTTTTACCATTTTTTTTTTCTTTTAGAGAAAATTTCTCTTCCATAGAGAACATGAACTTGCGACGGTTTGTTCGCATCTTCACTATGACGTAATACCATAATATTACATTATACCGTGATTTCACAGTCAATCTATCAAGCCACTCCACAGGCATGGCTGCTTAATAGGTGATCTGCAGTGGCAGCCCTGGGAGCTTTCAGAAGGCCCTTGGCTATCATGGCTACAAAACTGCACTCCGCGACCTCATTGTGGGGATAGTTGGGGACCCCTGATCTGCAATCAGGGCATTTAAATGCTGTTATCAGAATTGACGGTGGCTTTTTAGGGGTTAACAGCCGTGATCAGCATGAGTGTTGATTAATATAATAATCATATTTGGTAAAATCTTTATTTTTTGATGATGGCTACTGTGAGTGTTTGGTTTCTTAGATTAATCTGTGCAAATACAATATAATACAGAAAATGACCTTCTATAAATCAAGTTTTTATATGAAACATGTTTTAAAAGAAATTTTGGTGTTTTTTTTTTTTTCCTTTATTTTTCGATATCACAATCTATATTTTTTTTACAAATCATTAAATTCTTGCAGTTTTCATACTGACCACTAAACCGAAGAATAGTCTGGCCCTTCTTGTTCTACAGAGAGAACTTCTCAGCAGTCGTCTTATTATAATCTCAGGCAGGATTACAGTGAGATGTGACACCTAGACCAGTAATTGTTAAGAAATTATAGTACCAGCGTTTCTGGGGGCGCAATGCGTCACACAGCTTTACTATATGCATGTCACACACATAGCACTGCTACATACATTGTTCATTCCATACAACAGGGATCAGAAGCAGCACATCACTGGAGATGAAGGATCTGTGATGACGTCACAATCGTGCTCCGCCCCTGATCACATGACGGTGATACTCATCCCGAGTGAATGACTTGTATGCTCCGCCCCTGATCACATTACGGTGATGTCCTCAAAGGTCCTTCATTGCCAGTGAGGGAGTTATATGCTCTGCCTCTTATCACATGACGGTGACGTCATCACAGGTCCTGCATCGTTGTGCAGATTACAGGCAGACTACAAACCCCCTGCGGCCTCAGTTGCTATGGAATACTAACGAACACCTAGCCGTACAGCAGCCGTGTGCGTACAGGACCTGTGATGGTGTCATTGTCATTTGATCAGGGGCGGAGCATGTAACTCCCTCACTGGGGATGAAAGACTTTGATAATGTCACTATAATGTGATTGGGGCAGAGCATGTAAGTCACTCGCAAACCCACTCACTCGGGCATGGACGGACAGGTCATCGTTAGTAGTTTGATAACATGGGATCCGTCCTTCACAATAGGTGATGGTAATCCTCCCCCTCCTAGCACAGGTCACGGAGCATGCCCACAACGCTCTCCTATAGAAGTCAATGTGTCAGGGCCTCAGAACTCAGTTTTTTAAATTTAGAAATCTTTCTTTCAACAGGTTGCAAACATCACTCGCTTGTGGCAACTGCATTCTTCTCTTCTAAGCTTTGATTACAACTCGGATGAGAGCAGCGAAGTGAAGGATTTGTTACTCCAGTGCTTCATGAGTATTAACCACATTAAAAGAGAAGAGGTAATCTTGTGCACCAGAACGAGCGTTGTTACTTACTAATTGTGTTTGTTAAGGGACGCTATTCCTCTCGGTGGGAGAAACAAGACGATCTTGTAGATATGATGCCTTTTAATGGCTGGCAAAAAGAGATGATGTTACAGCAAGCTTTCAAGGCTAGTTAGGTTTCCTCATCTGACTAGCAACCAGTCTGATAAAGAGGCCTAAGTTTCCTCGAAAGCTCGCTGTAACATCATCTGTTTTTGTTAGCCGTTAAATGTATCATATCTGCAAGATTCTTTTGTTCCACTGAATCCACGGGCGTATAGTAAAACGCAGTGGGTATCCCCGCAGCGTTTCACTGATGTTCTCTGCCAGCAGAGAGCCGGCAAAGACGGCAAAAGAGCACCGAGGGTACTGCACATGTCTGTATATCTCACGCACGCGGTCTTGCGCAGTACGATTCTTGTCTTTTTTGAAAATTCGTTGCTCTGTTTCATAGCGAGGTTGCGTATGAAAGTGCCGCCCATGTGCAATGTATTTCGTATGGACAACATTTGCATACGCTGCCCATACAAATGTATAGGGCTCACGCTGCGTGGTACGCCTAGAAATAGAGCATGCTGTGATCTATTTCTCACGTTTTTCTACATGCAGTGTCTACACACTCATATTTCATTGACTCCATTCACTGCGTATGACGTGAACATGAGCGGTAACGCGGTGCCAAACTCTTTTTCTTTTTGTTAAAGGAGTGTTACCCGCAAAGACTTTTATCTCCTATCGATAGTATAGGTAATACATGTCTTATTGCTGGGAGTCTAACTGTTGGAGCCCCCAGTGATCTTGAGAACTGGACCCTCAGACGCCACTGTGAGTGGGACAAGCAGAGAGATTAATGCGTTGGGTAATCTCCCTTCACCTCCTTATTTTTTTCTTTTTTCAAAATTGCTTTCTGTCACCCTCTTCTGAAACTCCTAACTTTCTTTTACATTTTTTTGTCTTTGAGGGTTTATTTCTCATCCGAATCATTGGGGGACACAGCTTAAGACCGTGGCTACTGCCACTAGGAGGCGGGCACTAAGCAAAAGTATTAGCTCCTCCCACTAGCTATACCCCTCTTGCAGGCACCAAGCTAACCAGTTTTAGCTTAGTGTATGTAGGAGGCAGACCTCTCCAGCGGTCTTCAACTGTATCTTCCATGAAGCTGGTAATATCAGGCTGGCACTAGACCCTCCTTACCCCATTGAGGAGGGCGAACAGAATTGAGTTAACCATTCTGCTGTTGGCCCAAACCTCAGAAGGCAAGGAGGCACAGTCCAACTATCAGTTTGACCCTGACCCACCAGTCATACTAGCCCCCATCTGGAGCACTTCCTCCATATCCAAAGACAGGCAAGCACTCGGGCGCACACTGCTTGAGTTCTGGAGCTGTATTTCTCCATGTCGAAAATGTGATTATTCCATCTACAAGGATAAGTATTGCATTCTGTCAATTTCATGCGCAGCCATTTCAGTGGGCCATTCTCTCGGTGGGACAGATTTGTGCACACTCTCGACCAATAAATTTGCCTTTCTCAGCAGCTTCAGTGCCCCCTTCTCTGTTGGCTGGGCTCTCCTCTGATCCATCAGGGATGCTCCTTTCTGACTCTACACCCGCGGGTACTCGCCACAGACACCAGCCTCCTAGGCTGAAGGGTACACTGCAGAAACTTGGACTGTAAGGGAGTCTGCCTTTACAATAAACGTGTTCAGGGTGGCCAAGTCCCACCCACTTTTTGAAAAAATGTCTGTGCTGGAGACCGAAAAATTGCAAAATATATGTGCAAGCGGGCTTTGTGCAAAAATTTGTGTTTTTATTTATTTATTTTTTTTGTGCCTCATGAATCATTTCAGGTGGACTATCCTTTGTCACGGTATATCAGCTTCCACCTCCTTCAAGCTATGGTATATATTTACATGTTTATTCTCTTTATCTTACTAATAGGGACGGAGATTTCTGAGCTTTCTGTTCAGCTGGGATGTCAACTTCATTAAGATGATCCATGGAACCATCAAAAATCAACTGCAGTGGTTTCCAAAGTAAGTTAGAGGTTCTGTCACTGTATTTTTCCTGTGATCAATCGACTATGTGAATATACTCTGTGCTATTATGTATCCCATCCACAGCACACCTAAAGCTAAATGATCCTGCTCTAGGAAGGGTTTGTGTCATGTTCGAAACGTATTCCCTATCACAGGCTAGGGCGTTACTTTCAGATTGGTGGGGGTCTGACCGCTGGCTCCCCTCACCGATACCAGGATCAACACTCAGGTGCATCGTTACCGAGGGCAGCAATAGTTGTACCTGCGCTTTACTGCTCTATGCGTTTCAGTGGGACTATGGAGGGAGTGGAGTTCAAGTGCTCGGGTATCTCCACCAGTCCCATAGGAATTAATAGAGTGGCATTACACTTGTATGATTGCTGCTGCCAGGACTTACTAAATGCCAGTTTTCAGGATCTGTTGGAGGTCCCAGTGGTTTGGCCCTCACCATTCTGAATGTTCTCTCCTAGCCTGTTATATTTTGCATTAACCATGTGATTATTTCTTTTTTTTATTAGGTCATTGATGAATAATATTGCAGATATATATTTCAGAGCCTGGAAAAAAGCATCTGGTGACATTTTAATGGTAACGCCATTTCTTTTGTATTTTAGTATAATTAATGGGGGGGGGGGGCACTAGTGCATAAGTGAGGATTTAATTAGAATTTGGTGAGTTTCATATCCTGGGACCAACTTTACGGATCTCACATCATTGGGCTTACTTAGGCTTTAGAGTAAAGTTTCTTTTCATACAATCTTATTTTTTTAAACCTAATCA
Source organism: Eleutherodactylus coqui (assembly GCF_035609145.1). NCBI lineage: Eukaryota > Metazoa > Chordata > Amphibia > Anura > Eleutherodactylidae > Eleutherodactylus > Eleutherodactylus coqui. The sequence continues at coordinate 102,695,051 of NC_089848.1, read as the reverse complement.
AATAACAGCAATAAACAATTCTTCACAAACTAATATATATATATATATATATATATATATATATATATATATATATATATAATATATTATATTTTTTTTTAAAGACAATTGAAAATGCCTGTGTCCAGGACCTGATGCACCACGGTGTTCATTTACCCAGGAAGTCTCCATTGCACCCCAAAGTGAGAGAGGTAGGCTCCAGCACATGTAATTATACAGCTGTGATGTCATGTTCAGTTACACTGTATGGCTACGTTCACATGGGGCTGTGGGGCTATTTATGTCGGGGCCTACATGTATGTAATGTGAAGTGCGGTGCGTTCTGTTCCTGTAAGTGATTACTTGCAGGAGGAGGTAAGTGAGCTATTGGTATGATATGGTTCATGTCACTGGGGACAGGTGGACGCCTGACTCCTGTGAATGGTGAGGCAGGAGAGCCTCTGTGTATTGTGTATGGGGAAAACTCTGGATGCGATTATGTAAGGGGTCCATGTGAGGGCACGGAAGAAGATTTGTGTAAAATGAATATTCGCACTTGCAAACATAAGAGATTATTCACTTGTACATAGGGGGCAGTATTATAGTAGTTATATTCTTGTACATAGGGGGCAGTATTATAGTAGTTATATTCTTGTACATAGGGGGCAGTATTATAGTAGTTATATTCTTGTACATAGGGGGCAGTATTATAGTAGTTATATTCTTGTACATAGGGGGCAGTATTATAGTAGTTATATTCTTGTACATAGGGGGCAGTATTATAGTAGTTATATTCTTGTACATAGGGAGCAGTATTATAGTAGTTATATTCTTGTACATAGGGGGCAGTATTATAGTAGTTATATTCTTGTACATAGGGGGCAGTATTATAGTAGTTATATTCTTGTACATAGGGGGCAGTATTATAGTAGTTATATTCTTGTACATAGGGGGCAGTATTATAGTAGTTATATTCTTGTACATAGGGGGCAGTATTATAGTAGTTATATTCTTGTACATAGGGAGCAGTATTATAGTAGTTATATTCTTGTACATAGGGAGCAGTATTATAGTAGTTATATTCTTGTACATAGGGGGCAGTATTATAGTAGTTATATTCTTGTACATAGGGGGCAGTATTATAGTAGTTATATTCTTGTACATAGGGGGCAGTATTATAGTAGTTATATTCTTGTACATAGGGGGCAGTATTATAGTAGTTATATTCTTGTACATAGGGGGCAGTATTATAGTAGTTATATTCTTGTACATAGGGGACAGTATTATAGTAGTTATATTCTTGTACATAGGGGACAGTATTATAGTAGTTATATTCTTGTACATAGGGGACAGTATTATAGTAGTTATATTCTTGTACATAGGGGACAGTATTATAGTAGTTATATTCTTGTACATAGGGGACAGTATTATAGTAGTTATATTCTTGTACATAGGGGACAGTATTATAGGAGTTATATTCTTGTACATAGGAGCAGTATTATAGGAGTTATAATCTTGTACACAGGGGCAGTATTATAGGAGTTATATTCTTGTACATAGGGGGCTGTATTATAGGAGTTATATTCTTGTACATAGGGGGCAGTATTATAGGAGTTATATTCTTGTACATAGGGGGCAGTATTATAGGAGTTATATTCTTGTACATAGGGGGCAGTATTATAGGAGTTATATTCTTGTACATAGGGGGCAGTATTATAGGAGTTATATTCTTGTACATAGGGGGCAGTATTATAGTAGTTATATTCTTGTACATAGGAGGCAGTATTATAGTAGTTATATTCTTGTACATAGGGGACAGTATTATAGTAGTTATATTCTTGTACATAGGAGCAGTATTATAGGAGTTATAATCTTGTACATAGGGGGCAGTATTATAGTAGTTATATTCTTGTACATACGGGACAGTATTATAGTGGTTATATTCTTGTACATACGGAGCAGTATTATAGTAGTTATATTCTTGTACATAGGGGGACAGTATTATAGTAGTTATATTCTTGTACATAGGGGGACAGTATTATAGTAGTTATATTCTTGTACATAGGGGGCAGTATTATAGTAGTTATATTCTTGTACATAGGGGCAGTAATATAGTAGTTATATTCTTGTACATAGGGGGGCAGTAATATAGTAGTTATATTCTTGTACATAGGGGGGCAGTAATATAGTAGTTATATTCTTGTACATAGGGGGGCAGTAATATAGTAGTTATATTCTTGTACATAGGGGGGCAGTAATATAGTAGTTATATTCTTGTACATAGGGGGGCAGTAATATAGTAGTTATATTCTTGTACATAGGGGGGCAGTAATATAGTAGGTATATTCTTGTACATAGGGGGGCAGTAATATAGTAGTTATATTCTTGTACATAGGGGGCAGTATTATAGTAGGTATATTCTTGTACATAGGGGGCAGTATTATAGTAGTTATATTCTTGTACATAGGGGGGCAGTATTATAGTAGTTATATTCTTGTACATAGGGGGGCAGTATTATAGTAGTTATATTCTTGTACATAGGGGGGCATTATTATAGTAGTTATATTCTTGTACATAGGGGGGCAGTAATATAGTAGTTATATTCTTGTACATAGGGGGGCAGTATTATAGTAGTTATATTCTTGTACATAGGGGGGCAGTAATATAGTAGTTATATTCTTGTACATAGGGGGGCAGTAATATAGTAGTTATATTCTTGTACATAGGGGGGCAGTAATATAGTAGTTATATTCTTGCACATAGGGGGGCAGTAATATAGTAGTTATATTCTTGCACATAGGGGACAGTAATATAGTAGTTATATTCTTGTACATAGGGGGCAGTATTATAGTAGTTATATTCTCGTACATAGGGGGCAGTATTATAGTAGTTATATTCTTGTACATAGGGGGGCAGTAATATAGTAGTTATATTCTTGTACATAGGGGGCAGTATTATAGTAGGTATATTCTTGTACATAGGGGGCAGTATTATAGTAGTTCTTGCACATAGGGGACAGTATTATAGTAGTTATGTTCTTGTACATAGGGGGCAGTATTATAGTAGTTATAATCTTATATGTAAGATGCAATATGTGTTGCTACATGTTTCTATAGTATAATATTATAATGACCGGTTATTTCTATGTTGCCATAGACCATTCTGAAAGATTAAATGTAATTTTTCCAGATACTGAGCTACTTTCACCAGCAAAAGCTGCGTTCAGGAGTGGAGGAGATGTTGTACAGACTATACCAGCCTATCCTCTGGAGGGGGCTAAAGGTGAAGTGTCTGAGTTTTTTTTTTCTATTTTGAATATTTTACTGTAAAATTGACATACAGATTACTGCTCAAATAAGAAAAATGTACAACCCCAGGGCAATTTTCTAAAGCATTCTACAAAATATGTATGTGACGTCTTCTTTCACAGCTCATTTGTTTACATTGTGTTGTAGTTTACATGGTCCCTGCATGGAAATTAGAGCTGTGACCCAGGAGGACAGCATAAAATCATGTGACAGGTTTTCCATGGATCAGTTTTAGTGTGAACCCATATTTAAATGGGAAAACCCAGTGATCTGAGCGACTTCCAACGTGAACTGGTCATCGATGCTAGACTAACATTGTGGAGAGTATACAGAGAATGACGTGATTGAGGGAAACATCCAGCAAAAGGTGGTCCTATAGCCATAAAGAACTTGTTGCCAAAAGGGGGTCAGAGGAGGATGTCAGGAATCGTTCTGATGAACAGGCGCTGCACAGTCAAGAGCAGCGGAATACAACGTTTCTGAACATTGGTTATTCTCAGCTTAATAATGCACTGTTTATTTCTGCAGTGCTCTGTTGAGCTGAATTACTGAAGCCACACCCTTGCTCCTCCCACTCCATTGCTCCTCCCACTCCCTTTTCATGTCCTGACTGCTCCTCTTTAAGATAGCTGACTATGGATGAGCATGTGAACATGGACATCACTCGTATAAATATGGAGGAGGCTGAGTGACATCTGTTGTCGCGTGCCTCTCCATAGTCGGTCATCTTAAAGATGGAGGAGCAATCGCAGTGGGATGAGAGGGTGAGCACATGGTGTTCCTTATAAAGGAATATCTCAGCACCTATGAGCACCATAAACTGTTATGATGCTTTTTAGGCAGGGTCCGAGGAGTCTTGGGATGTTATTGCACTGCGCTGTTACCCGTGGAGGTCAGCGCCAGCGGACTCATCTCTGCAGAATGTGCACACACACTTCTATAGAGAATAGTGTGCAGCCTACAGTGATGAGTCCTCTGTGCACACAATGTTCTCTATGGAACAACACACAGCTTGCAATGATGAGTCGTCCGGCACTGACTTCTATATGTGACAGCATGGCAACGGGTGCCAGCTGAGTGTAAAAGCTACATCCTTGCAAACTGCCCTATGAGCACCATATTTTTTTTGTGCTCAAAGGTGGTGACTGGTTCCCTTTAAATAATTGAGCTGCCATATAAGTGAGTGGAGTGGTGGTCACACATGGATACCCAGCAGTTGTACCTCAATGATCAGACATTCATCTCCTATCCTGTCGATGCAGGTTTCTGTATAGAATAAGGCTACACTCACATAGGCGTTTGTAAAAACCCATTGCAATGATGGTGTGTGTTAAAAATGCTGCGTTTAAAAACAAAAGTTTTGACCGCATTTGACAGTTTTTAACTAGAGATGAGCGAACGTACTCTGTTCGGGTGTTTTTGCACTCGAGCACTGCTTTTCCTGAGTGACTGACTACTCGGACGAAAAGATTCGGGGGGCGACGTGGTGGAGCGGGGGGTAGCAGTGGGGAACAGGGTGGAGCCTCCCCCCCCCTCACTCCCTTCTGCAACCCTCCGCTCACCCCTGGCGCCCCCTGAATCTTGTCGCCGGAATAGTCAGTTACTCGGAAAAAGCGGTGATCGAGTGCAAAAAGGCCCGAAAAGAGTACGTTCGCTCATCTCTATTTTTAACGCATACCATCATTTCAATGGGTATTGTGGTGCGTCAAAAACACGCTAAACGTATGAAAATTGAACGTTCGCTTTAGCGCGCATTAGGAACGCTCGTCTGAGAAGCTCCATTGAAATGAGTGGAGGTTCAGTACAACGTTATTAATGTGTGTTTCACACACCCGCTAAACGCTATATAGAAACACCTGTGTGAGAGCGGCTTAAGATTATTATGATTCTTGAAAGACGCCTTTGAGTCTGTTGTACGTTGCGTTAATGTATTGGTTTTACTTTTTAGCACAAATAACAAAATTTGTTGCATTTTTAAAATAGGCAAGAAATTCCGAGGTTCGGGCTAATGCTGCATTGTTATTTGTCGAAGCGTTTCCTCTTCGGGATCCCAATATGAATCATGAGGACATGGACAATGAAATCCAGAAGCAGTTTGAAGAACTTTTTGTAAGTTTCACATTGTTGTTGTTTCACTGTTTAAATTCACAATAATAGAAATTATATACTTCTATGGATTTTTTTTTGTGCTTTTTTTTTTAACAGAGTCTTTTAGAAGATCCGCACCCCATTGTGCGATCTACCGGAATTTTGGGAATCTGTAAGATTTCTGCTAAATACTGGGAGATGATCCCACCATTAATCTTGGCAGATTTTATGAAAAAGATCCTTGGTGAACTTACTGCCGACATTAGCTCCGCTGACGTGCGCTGCTCTGTTTTTAAGGTAAGTTTTAGCTTATTGTAGTTTCCTATTAAAAATGGACCTACACATATGCTGTGAAAGTCTGATAGATGTGAGCCCAATCTCTGGACTCATCCCTGTCTCTAGTTGTAGCATTCACCGTCCCTGGCCCGGCTGATTACAGTGGTTGGGAGCTACAAAATAGCCAAGTGGGCTTGACGAGGCAATCTCCATAACTCTCAAAGAAGTGAATAGGCGATGCAAGAACAATGTAGCATTGCAAGGTTTGCGGTTTTCACAGCTCTCAAATTACAGAAACAGTGTTCTTGCAGTGCTATGCTGTTTTTATTTAGCACATTCAGTAAGGCTGGGGGAAGCAATGGCCAGCATTAGAGATAGATGTGGATCCCACCTATCAGACTTCCATGGCATGTCCTGTGGATATGCTATGAATGGCTCAGATGGCAATACCCCTTTACATAGAATCTGTCAGCTCCTCTGAGCCCCGTCAACTGATCAGATGGGCTTATAGAATCTGAAATGCTAAATCCAGGTATGTGATTATTATACTTATCCTCTGTGCTCCCCTGCTGTCAAATCCACAGCTGCATGCATCTGTTGGACTACATGGGCGTGCACATAGACTGAGAGAATTAGTCGTCGTCTTCTGTGCATTTGCCCGAAGTAGTCCTTGTGACGTGCAGCAGTGGTGCAGACCACAGGGTGGACTCATTCGTGGCTCACCGGATCCTGCACTCGTTCAATATGGAGAACCGCTCACACCCAGACATGGTCTTGCATGCCCCAAAACACTTCACTGTTACCACTGACCGTTTACTGCCAGGTAGGTCAGCCACCCAGTTTCAGCTCACTATTTGGATATGCACTTTCCCAGTTTCCAACACCCGAAACACAATTGCTACACCTTTTGGGTTTATGGATTTCTTGGGAGCCACAAGGATCGGCTAATAAAGTTTTTATGGCTTTAATCTAAAAAGGTAGCAGTGCTTATATAAAAAAAAAAATCTACAAACCGGTAAGGAACATACCACAAAGATTAAATGATAGAAATTCCAGTTTTATGAATTTGTTCAAATAGTCCTGGTTGCAAGGAGAACACGAAAATATGGACAGTCCTGTATCCAATACAACTTCTTGGTCTGACCAACATGTGGTGTGTGTGACAATGGGGTTTAAGGTGGCTCCAACCTTCCCCCATGACATCAGGGAGAGACCGGCTGAGTGGATGCACAAATCTCCCAGATGATGGCATAATTCAGTATTTTTGCTACATTTACCCAGAAGTCGCTCCAGAAGGGAATCTATGGCCGCCATGTTTCATGAGGTTAATTTATTCTACAAACAGACAACAAGCACCCTATGTAGAAGATTATTAGTCTAACGGCTATGCAATACCACATTTTTGCTGATTGCACAACATGGGGAATGAATGCATTGAGTTGATGGTCGACTCCTGGTTCTGAAAATCTAACCCCCCCCCTCCCCTTGGATTACTCATAATCCCAGTTATTAATTTCTCCTTTGGGGGATAGTAGTTCATCTCAGAGATGAATAGTCTGGTGTTTGTGTGTTTTGAACAGGAGGATATGCAAATAAGGAAGATGGAACAATGTCTCTGCAGCGCCACCTATTGGATGTTGGCATTCCTGCAAATCAATGTCTGACACTTTATACAGGTCTGTAGAGCAATAATTAGGAATTGAAAACCAAGGGTGTTTTTTGGTTTTGAATTACCAATCGTTGTTCCAAAGATCTGTATAAAGGGTCGGACATTCATTTGTAGGAATGATGCCATCCAACAGGTGGCGCTGCAGAGACATTGTTTCATTTTCCTTATTTGCATATTTCCCAGAGGAGCATGCATGGCCTTATAAGTCTCTTCACTCACCTACTAGGTTCCCTCCTAAAGGAGAGACGATACCCATCTTAAACAGGAGGGAAACAATGATAAGGTTGCTGAATAGAACCTCCTGTGCCACAGTGGGGGAACGTTGAGGACTGTAATTATACTCTTTGTCAACAAAAGTCAGGTCTCTAGAAGACGTTGTTGTTTTGCTGCAAAATCCGGCATGCAGTTACATCTCAGGCAGATCTGTAAATGATTAGAGTTGTGAGGTGATTAGATACCTGAGGCCCTAAAAGTGGTTCCACCATTGTCCTATAAAAGGCCCTCAGAGGCTCCTTGTGTGCAGTGACCTCTTCTTCCGCTTGTGTAGAGCTTGTTGACCACTAGACGCCTCTACAACACAGAGAAGTGATTTCACCCCGTTAAAGTTTGAGGGGGGCGCATTATTGGGATGTGAGAAGCTGGATGGACGTATCGATGGATTGTCCCTCGTCTGGACCGTTCTGACCAGACTCTTAGGAGGTGTTGGGTATGTCTACACAACATTGTCACACTTCCATGGCTGCCTAGTCAGCAGATTTATCGCTAATAGAACATGAATGGGACCATCTGGGATGCCAACTTTGACAGCCTACAAGTTTGCACGATCTGGAGGGTCAGTTACAGCAAATGCAGACTGATATGTCGCAGGATACCATACAGATCCGGTATGCCTCCATGTTTGCCAGTACCACACCTTATATCCAAGCTAGAAGTGGTCCAACAGGGTACTAGAGCCTCCATGCCCACCCGTATCACATCTTGTATCCAAGCTAGAGGCAGTACAACTGGGTACTAAAGCCTCCATGGCCGCCTGTATCACATCTTGTTTCCAGGCTAGAGGCAGTACAACAGGGTACTGGAGCCTCCATGCCTGCCCGTATCACATCTTGTATCCAAGCTAGAGGTGGTACAACAGGGTACTGGAGCCTCCATGGCCGCCCATATCACATCTTGTATCCAAGCTAGAGGTGGTACAACAGGGTACCATTGCCTCCATGCCCGCCTGTATCACATCTTGTATCCAAGCTAGAGGCGGTACAACAGGGTACTGGATTCTCCCTTCAAAGGGTCAGTTTTCCACAATAAATTCTCCTTTTGCTCTGATATTGTAATATAAAGTTTCGTTTGGTTCTGACAACTTCTCCTCGGTGTTTGATTCCTGTTGACACTGCTTGTATAATAGTCACATAACTGGTTTCGGCTTCTCGGGGCTCACGAGTTTAGTTGTTGGGGCTCCTAAGAGCTGACAGCTTCTCTAACTTCCAGAAGAACAAACAGCAGTGAGAGCAGAGCCTGACTGCAGGGGTCTTAAAGTTCCGTATTAATGACTGGTTTTCCCTCTCAGTGTCTCACCATTCTCCTGGACAATAAGCTGAGCCATCCTCTATTAGAACAGATGCTGCCATCACTGAAGAACAGTCTCCATGATAATTCTGAGAAGGTCCGTGTGGCCTTCATTGACATGCTGCTTAAGTTAAAGGCTGTCCGTGCTGCCAAGGTATTGCTCTATACTAATTCTATGTGGTTCTTTAATGTATAGTATGTATGTGCTAACCTTTAATACAGTTTCACAAGGGAAAAAAGAAAGAAAAGTGAATATCCAGTCTTGAATGTCAGATTGTAACTTTTTTTAACCCCTTTGTGACTGCAATACGCCTTTTCACTAGTGGGCTTTACACCTGCATATTCATCTAATTATGGTGGTAGCTTGACTGACTACTGACAGCCAGGCTCCTGCTCTAACAGGCAGAAACCAAGATGCTTCAGATTCTGGCAGTTTAACCCCTTACATGCCACAATCAATAGCAACTGCAGCATGTAAGCAGATGAGGCGAATGAAGCTCCTTCTGTCACCCATCAGCTCTCAGCAGTGTGATTGTAAGGTACCAATAGGTTTCTATGTCAGCTGGAAGCCTGACAAAGGTCTCTGTCTGCTATCATATATTTCCTCTTTAACCCTTTCCCAACATCCATGGCACATGTACGGTGGATGTTGGGTGTTCCCCGACCCTTTTGTGATTGGAGCTTCCCTGTATATAAATTATCCATGTGACCCTGGAGTGCGGCATAAAATCAGGTGACAAGTTTTCTGTGGATCAGTTTCAGTGGGAATCCTCATTAGATGGAAAAATCTTAGTGATCTTAGCGACTTCCAACGAGGCCGGGTCATCGGTGCTGGACTAGCCGGGGCCGGGATGTCACTGCCAACCGCGTGGGGTTTTCTCATGCAACGGTATGAAGAGTATAATGAGAATGAGGAAAAATACCCAGCGATATGGGATCCTGTGGATAAGCTACTCATCACTCAAAGGGGTCAGAGGAGGATGTCAGGAATCGGAGCTGCACAGTCAAGAGCAGCCAAATACAACAATGGTTCTTCAAATAACCTGTCCAAACACACAATGCATCATTCCTTAGCACCGATGGGCACAAGAACATAGAAATTGTATCACTGAGCAGTGGGAAAACATCACCTGGTCAGATGAATCCAGATCTCTGTTGCACCGTGCTGACGGGAGGTCTGAATTTGGCACGAGCAGCATGAATTGATGACCCCTTCCTGTCAGCTGGTCAGAATGTGTGCAGCAACTACAAAAAGCTTCCTGTCTGCACAAGACAATATTTCTGCAGAACAATTTCATCACCTAGTGGAATCTGTTATAATGAATTGTTGCTGTTCTGAATGGCAAAGACGTTCCAACGCACTACTACATGGGGGAGGGTCTCTAATAAAGTGGCCATTCAGTGTATATCTTTTTTTTTTTTTTTTTTTTTGTAAAGCTGTAATTTGGTTTAATTTGACATCTTATATATATTTTTCTTTTCTCTTTCAGTTTTGGAAAGTGTGCCCCATGGAACACCTCTTGGCTCGCCTTGAAATCGATTCACGTCCAGTTTGTCGCCGTATTGTCAATCTGATGTTTAACTCTTTCCTTCCTGTCAATCAACCAGAAGAGACCTGGTGTGAACGATGTGTCGCACTTATACAAATGAACCCCGGAGCCGCGCGGAGGTTTTACCAGTACACCTACGAGTACACTGCTCCCACCAATATAGGTAAGTGCAGCACGTTGGTGCATCCTGCAAGGTTTATTAGATGTTATCTCTGCATCTAAAAGCCCTTCACAGTATAGATGTTTATGTTATAAAAAAATGATAAAATCTGTTAAATATATATTAAAATCGGGGCTGAAAGACGCACAAAAATCTGGTGCAGTCACGTGGAACACTGAACAACTGAAACAAAAGGCGAAACACCTGGGGCACCTGAAATCTAGGTACCCCAACTATTGCACAGATCCAGTCTCCCCCCTCCCTTCGAGTGATATGGCGAAGGGTAGGGGTCTGGTCAATAGTGTAAAAATAGGCCATGTTTGTACTGGTATAATCGATTCACTTGGATGATAAGAATTACTCCCTTTATTTAGGTAAGTGTATTCCTCCTTAAACTGTACCCTAAAGATCAGTGCAGACAATAGATGGGTTCATGCTTTCCCAATCTAATGCGATTACCACTCGGAGAGTGCGTGGTTTTGATTCTGAAACGGTTCAACGCATGTCCTTGCTTGGTCAGCAGTTCTTTAGGAACCAAATCGGTCTTCCCGTAATGGTCGGGCAATGGTAAGAGCAGTAGTCATAGACTGGTAGAGTTGGAAGGGACCTCCAGGGTCATCGGGTCCAACCCCCTGCTCAGTGCAGGATCATAGAATGGTAGCGTTGGAAGGGACCTCCAGGGTCATCGGGTCCAACCCCCTGCTCAGTGCAGGATCATAGAATGGTAGAGTTGGAAGGGACCTCCAGGGTCATCGGGTCCAACCCCCTGCTCAGTGCAGGATCATAGAATGGTAGAGTTGGAAGGGACCTCCAGGGTCATCGGGTCCAACCCCCTGCTCAGTGCAGGATCATAGAATGGTAGAGTTGGAAGGGACCTCCAGGGTCATCGGGTCCAACCCCCTGCTCAGTGCAGGATCATAGAATGGTAGCGTTGGAAGGGACCTCCAGGGTCATCGGGTCCAACCCCCTGCTCAGTGCAGGATCATAGAATGGTAGAGTTGGAAGGGACCTCCAGGGTCATCGGGTCCAACCCCCTGCTCAGTGCAGGATCATAGACTGGTAGAGTTGGAAGGGACCTCCAGGGTCATCGGGTCCAACCCCCTGCTCAGTGCAGGATCATAGAATGGTAGCGTTGGAAGGGACCTCCAGGGTCATCGGGTCCAACCCCCTGCTCAGTGCAGGATCATAGAATGGTAGCGTTGGAAGGGACCTCCAGGGTCATCGGGTCCAACCCCCTGCTCAGTGCAGGATCATAGAATGGTAGCGTTGGAAGGGACCTCCAGGGTCATCGGGTCCAACCCCCTGCTCAGTGCAGGATCATAGAATGGTAGAGTTGGAAGGGACCTCCAGGGTCATCGGGTCCAACCCCCTGCTCAGTGCAGGATCATAGAATGGTAGCGTTGGAAGGGACCTCCAGGGTCATCGGGTCCAACCCCCTGCTCAGTGCAGGATCATAGAATGGTAGAGTTGGAAGGGACCTCCAGGGTCATCGGGTCCAACCCCCTGCTCAGTGCAGGATCATAGAATGATGGAGTTGGATGGGACCTCCAGGGTCATCGGGTCCAACCCCCTGCTCACTGCAGGATCATAGAATGGTGGAGTTGGATGGGACCTCCAGGGTCATCGGGTCCAACCCCCTGCTCACTGCAGGATCATAGAATGGTGGAGTTGGATGGGACCTCCAGGGTCATCGGGTCCAAACCCCTGCTCAGTACTCGTGAGAGTGAAGATGGTCAAGCACACAACCAGTGTGCAATCAGAACCACCCAATCCAGCTGTTAATGTGGAAATTAGTGAGCGAGTTTTCAGGAATCTACCATGAAGACTAGACCAAAACATGTAAACGGCTGACTGAGGGAAAGCTCTGATTCTTTTGTTCCCTAAATTGCTATAACTGTACACCCTCTCGTAGCAAGTTCTTCCAGTTACGGCAGAAGTAGGATCGCATCAATAAATTAGATCACCCATCAATAGTGTCCTTAATGGATGATTAGGACCTAAGAGCCCTGTTGATACCTGAAAGAATTCTATTGTTGCTTCCCTACGATCCGTAACTAGATGCGGATGGACACTCGTCTGGATCGGAGCATCAGGTTGGCCAACTACAGGAAGTCCTACAGTGGTCAAAGCTAGTGCCTGAGTACGTGCAGTGATCTACTCCTAGTGGCTCCTCTATCAGACCCCTGCCATTCCTATAGAACTAGATATCTAAAAAAAGGCTACTCTGGAGATTGCTATCAATGGAGGATGATAGCAATCATGCTTCAGCATCTCCCTGAGGCTCACTAACAGGACAAAGGTACAATCACCCTGCATATTCATTCAAAGGTGGATTGATACAAAATAACAAAAGCTGCAGCAAAGCCTGCATCCCCGATGGCGGACTACAGGCGTCTACATTCTCTAACGGGAACATTTTTACTTCTACAGCTAAACTGATGCTCACTATAAGGCGTTGTCTGAATGCCTGCTTGCATCAAAACCATCGCAATGAAGACGAGGAGAATGATGATGGCGGCAACAAGGGGGAGACCGAAAAGAAAAATAAGAGTGTAAGTAGAGGCTTGTTCTGCAGTATGGTCTTTGGTTTTACTGTATTTATGATTGTAAAGGGGGATGAGATTTCTGGCTGCAAGTTCTTGATGAATTAGCACTACTGAGAGTTGCGCCAGGAGATGCCGTCACACCCTGAGGCCCAGCAGTTTGGTGGAAACATTGTGCACCAGGGGGAAACTGTTTGAGGGGCTCTATAGAGAGCGCTGATAGAACTCATTGGGTTTACACTTGTTGAACACCTACTTCGTTGCATAGTATGCAAGGCTGAAAAAGACAAATGTTCAGCCTGTTTCGGCCTCCCCATGTTGATCCAGATTAAGGCAAAAAAAACAAAACAATATGGTAGAAGCCAAATTATCCCATACTTGGTGTACCTGAGTTTTCAACAAGTTCTCTAGAATACAACTCACTCGTTTGCTGCTGTTTGCACCCTGTTAATGTCTGTAAGTTCTGATTTCCAGGTGGTCTTCCCCATTTTTCGGTTGCCCTGCTTTTTGCAACCCACTTTCATTAAGGGGGGTTTCCTTTCCTTTCCTGACTTCCCATGCTGTATTTCATGGTCTCTGGTCCAATCAGCTGATTTACTGTGGTGAAGCCACAAAGTTTGTTAATACGAATATACTTTGAAAATGATGAGACTTACATAATTTCATATATTGAGTCCCAACCGGGGTGTCGCAGCACCCTGGTGCGCCGTGAGAGCCTGCCGGGGGTGCCAAGGCATCAGGGGCGGATTTGGTTGTTCAGTCCAGTGGGCTGATCATGGAGCCGCTTGCAACTACCGCTGCAGTAGCTGCTGCTACAGCCATTCCCCTACGCCTCCAGTTTACATGGAAGGACCCCCAGAGCGGAGCAGCTTAGACCGCAAAGAAAGTGAGTGTGTGTGTGTGTGTGTGTGTGTATATATATATATATATATATATATATATATATATATATATATATATATATATATATATATATATATATAAATAATTTTTTTTTTTTTTTTATTATCCAGCATAAGGGGGACTGAGGGAGCAGTATTGGTGATGGGGGCAACAAGGAGGAGTGTCTTTACTGACTGAGGGCTACAAGGGGCAGTATTATTACTAATAGGGGCAGCAAGGGAGATTGTTACTGACAGAAGGAACAAGGGGCAGCATTATTAATGACGGGGCAACAAGGAGGGGCATTAATAATGATTGGGCAACAAAGGGAACATTTTTAATGTTGGGGAGAATATGACAGAGGATTTCTAATGCTTGAGCAATAAGCATTATTACTGATGACATAACTGCCAGCCATTGAGAGAGGTACTGTTACTACTGCTGGGCCCACAGAGAGGGGGCACTATTACTTTAGGGGCCACTGGAATAATAAAGGTAAAAGTCATGCATCACGATAAGCTACGTGCCAGCCACGTAGCTGTAGAACGTTGTTGGCAGTGGGAGGGTGGCATAGTTATTAAATACTGCGCTGTGTTCTTGTGGTTATTTTTTGTGCTCTTTGTAGTGGTCAAATTGTTGTTTACCAACTTGATCGCTACGGCGAATAGGAGGCTCAATAGGGACGCTATCGGTAACATCCCGTAAACCTGCCTTTGACAGTAGAAGGCCACGTGACAGGTTTACGGGACGTGACCTGGCCACAAGCCCCAGTGATGTCCTGTATCAGTTGCTGAGCAGCACTCTGCCGCCACAGTAAGTTTATCAGTACAGTGTATTTCGGGGAGAAGGAGAGGGCAGAAGTTTAAGATAAGGGAAAATATCCTGACAACCCCTTTAATAGGCTGTGATTCATGATAGGCCTTGGAGCCTTCGCCAGGGCTTAGGCTGCTATGCCAACCGAATGGCTGTTTGGAGGGTGGAGGATGCACCCACCCTATGTCAAGCTATTAATATGCATCGGTCAGCACTGACCGTGGCATCTAAAAGATTAGTGGCCAGACTTGACATATCCAAACCCGATTGCTGTGGCCAGATGTATTTTACAGCTTGCATCTGCCCACATGAAGCGGACTTGGCTCCATGCAAACCCAGTGGACATCTGTTGTACCTGTATGTAGGATGTCTCACCAGGTTTAACCCCTTAATGACATGGCCTATTTTGGCATTGAGGACCAAGCGATTTTTTTTTTTTTTGATTTTTCCATCTCCATTTGTCAAAAGCCATAACTTTTTTATTTTTTCGTGGATGCGGCCATATAAGGGCTTGTTTTTTGCGTGGCGATCTGTAGTTTTTATCGGTGCCACTTTTGGATACATAGACAATATCATAAATTTTTTTTTTTTTATAACGGAGAGAAAACGCATCAATTCTGCCATAGATTTTTTTCTTTTTTTTTTTTTTACAGCGTTAATCATGCAGCATAAATGACACACTAAATTTTTTCTGCGGGTCGGTACAGTAACACCGATACCAAAATTGTTATATTTTTTTTTAGGTTTTTACACTTTTTTGCAATAAAACCCCCTTTTTTTTGGAAATTTTTTTTTCCTCTATAGCTGCATTCAAAGTCCTGTAACTTTTTTTATTTTTCTATGTACGGAGCTCTTTAAGGGCTTATTTTTTGTGAGACGAGCTGTAGTTTTTATTGGTACTATTTTGGGGAATGTACGGCTTTTTTGATCACTTTTATTGCATTTTTTGTGAGGCAAAATGCTAAAAATTAGCATTTTGCCTCTGTTTTTTTAGCGGGTTTTTTTTTACGCTTTTTGTCGTACAAAATAAAAAGCGTGTTCAACTTTTTGTACACGTCGTTACGGACGCGTCAATACCCAATATGTGGGGTTTTCATTTTTTTCCCCTTTTTTTATGCTAATATTAGAAAGCATTTAAAAAGGGTTTTTAAATATTTTTTTCTACATTTTTCTTTTTTTTACGTTTTTCTGTTCTTTTTTTATACTATTTGAGTCCCTCTGAGGGACTTGCAGCACTATGCCTATGATCGCTATCATAAGGCATGGCAGAGCTACTGCTCTGCCATGCCTTATCGCTTGTACAGCGATTATAGGCACAGGTAATACAGGACGCCAGTGTCTGGCGTCCTGTTGCCATGGTGACAGGCCGGGCTCTCGCGATGACATTGCGATAGCCGGCCGGAGACACAGAGGGAGGGAAGGGGTTAAAGAGCCTCTCCCCCCCCCCCCCCCCCCACTGTTGCAGCGGGACGCCGGCTGTGACTGTTGCGGGAAGTACCAGGCTCCCAGGACGTACCGCTACGTCCTGGAGGGGGAAGGGGTTAAAAATATGTTCACACTTGGTAATAATGCTGCGGCTGCCACAATTCTTCCACGGTTTCAGGCAGAGTTTTAAAGAAACTTATGACTGAAAAAAACGTATGTACCTACCGCGTCCGTGCCCCCCTCAATGTTCAGCCTTCCAGATCACATTGGGGTCTCACTGCAGGATAATGACATTTTTCTTTGTTTTCAGATGTTGGAAAATGTTTTGTCTACCGAAGACGTGGCATCTATTGCCAGTTTACTGGAAATCGTGGTCGTTTTGTGGCGAAGTATCAAGAAAGCTCTTGATCAAAATGAAGAGGCCAAAAAGTACACAATAAGTAAATTTGCATCTGTGCTGCCCGAATACTTCAGAGCATTTAAGGTAAGTGTGCAAACGCGGTTTTTCTGTAGGCGTCTCCATAATAGGGGATTCCAAAGATGAACTCTGAAAACTGTTCCATCTTCTCCTCTTGTTGACGATCAGATGTTTGGGTGCCTGCTGTCAGCACTTCCATACACAGAGGTCAGAGTAGAAGCTGGGACTCTGACCCCAGTGTAGCAGCCAATTCATTTAACCACAGGCACAGCTCTTATTGATTTTCCTAAGACCCGAGCCCACATTTACAAGTACCGGCCACTACATTGGGGTCGGAGCACCAGTTTCCCATTCTTCACCCTATATTTTGTGGTGCTGACAGCGGGCTCCCAATCAGCTGGGATCCCAAGTGGGTAAATTCTAGGAGATCAACTATTGATGATTTATCCTGACGTCATCAATAGCATTTTTCTTGAAAAACCCTTTAACCCTTTGCAATCCAATTTTGGATTCAGGGTTTCCTAGGGGGCTTTCTCTTTCTGTGATGATATAATGACACCATCTGCTGGCTAGAGCCAGTACTGCGGTATTGGACATGCTGGAGAGGCTCCAGACAACGGCCAGTAATATACAGTAAGAATTCCCTGCCGGACGTCTTCAGACATCGGAGCTGTACAGCCTTTAATCGGAATGTCTTTAGACGTCAGACAGTGGATTGGAAAGGGTTAAAGGGCTTTCCCACTGAAGACCTTTATAAAATGCCTGATCTCTTGGCGCCCAACCGCTGGGACTCCCAGTTATCCCAAAATTGGTGCACTCTGAATACCCCATCTGAATGGAGCAGCGGTGCACATTCAGTTCTATGGGATGGAGGGAGATTGATGCACTTGGCAAACTGTATAGAACTACCTCTATCCCATAAAAGTGAATTTGTGCACCACAACTCCACTCACATTCACAGGATGGCTGGAGGTCCCAGCAGTTGGACCCCCCAGTGATCACTTGTCTGCTATTCTTTGGATAGGGAATAAATGTCTTTAATAGAAAACCCCTTTAATGCCTTTCGCCAAAATAAATATAAATGTGTCTGCACAGCCCTTTTAAATTGTTCTGTACAAAAAAAACCAAACTGCTCTGTGATTGGCTGATTTGGGCAACAAAGTGCAGTGTTTCTGTAAGTTCTGATAAATAGGGGGCCTTGTGGTGCGGGTTTTGTCATGGTAGAAGCAGTAATTTTCATGCTCTTGTGGGATTGATGATGCCACAAATTACATTTGTGAGACCCGTGTCCTATAATATATACATATGTGAGAATTTGCCATCATTTTTATGTATTCGTCTTCTCCTGTCTCCACATAATGTGTGTTCCCTGTTTTACCTGCAGGACGAGCGTTGCACTGTAGCGTTAGTAATCTTGGCTTCCTTTATGCCTCCATCTGCTGTTCCCGTGTTCAGGTACTCATTACTCAGATCTTGGGCTTTATCAGTGTTTACTGTTAAGTACATTTCCATTATATGTGCATTTCTATATCCTTCCAGCTGCTCTGTCCTGTCTAAGCTGAGAAACCTACAGGAAGGCGCTGATGAGAACAAGTACGCCACACTCATAGACTGCTTGTGTCGCTGGGGGCACATGGGCCACATACTGGAGCTCATAAACGATTGGCTATCCGACACCTTCCCGGAGAAAAAGGTAAAGCAGGACAAAGCCGGTGTTCAGGGATCAACACAACATGCTGCGGGCACAACCGATACAACATGCCCCATAAAACCAGTGCAGTCTTTTTCCAAAACGATGACCCCTTCTGTTCAAAGTCAGATCAATCTGATATACATTTAAAGGCCATCTGTCAGGGTATTTTCTATGAAGGGCCCTTTTACACAGAACGATCATTCAGACCATCGCTGCATTGTGCGAATCTGAAGGATACACGTTCCATGTAATCGCTGCCGGCGACTGAACGACGAATGATAATTTGTTCGCTTATCGTTCAGTTTAGGCAAGCATAAAAATCAAATAACAATCAGCCTATGTAAATAGGCAGTCGTTCATCTAAGTACTGTGAACGAGGCGGACGGATGGAAGCGATCTCCGGCTGCTCCACCTCCATTTACTGAACGATTATCGCTCTTGTGTGAAAGCACTGGAGCGATAACAGCTGCGATGACTGCCGGGCGTTTAAACATCCCATCCAGGAGGACCCTAAAACAGTAGCAGGGAAACATTGTAACATGTGAGACCGGCCAACGTACTTCCTTGTCACTCTGGTTGCAACATCTATGTAAAGTACGTTAGAACTGCCTGATTGGTGGTCTGTTTCTAGCAAGAGGTCCTGGGATTTCTGCGTTATGCGACCCTCAACCCCTTCACTCCATACTTGATTGATGGCTCAAGTATGATGCTAGCAGCCAATCAAAAGCCCTAGAGAGAGGTTTGTCTTGCATAATGCATAAAGCCCATGACTTCTTGCTAGTAATAGACTGCGAATCCGGACGGTACCATTCCAATTTACATACAGCAGGGGGAATTTAAACAATACATCACCCAGTCACTGTTAGCTTATGGTGCTGTTGGGAGGTGACAGGTGACCTTTACAATAAGAGGTATGAGTGCAGGAGACGGCGACAGAAAAGGTTTTTTTTTTGTTTGTATAGAAAATACTTTTTATAATTTAAAAGTAGTAAAATACAAAAAAAAACATAAAAGTTTTCCCATAATCGTACTGACCGGAATAACATTTTTTAAGTTTTTTAAACTTATGCAACCTCCCCCTTTCCCTGGGGAAAAAAGGCACAATTGTTTCTTTTCCATCTCACCCTGCTTTGACATGTCTTCGTTTTTCAATACATTATATCAAAGGCCAAATGCAGCCCAAGAAGCCATGCTGTGCAGCCTCAAAACATCTGGTCATAGATATGCTTGTCTGTGGTGGCTGCTCATATGTCAGAAGGTAGAGGCCTGGAGCATAGTGTTGGGAACAGGGATGGTTACGTAATAGTGGTGCACTGTTCGACCATCTCTTGGACAGAATTGGGGTCTTGTTGACAGAATGGGGTCTTCTACCCTTATGGCACTCCAGAAAGGAGTACATGAAGTGGGGATTTGGTAACTCATGCATGCAGCTTTCTTCATCGTAGTTTATGGTAGTAGAGAAGCACTTTCCCTTTCAGTAACTTGCATAAACTACGATAAAGAAAGCCGTATTTATGGTCTCTTCTCTTTTAAGAGTGTGAATAAGGGAGAAGGGGACCCCTATGCTCCTTGCGGTCGTAACAGCATTATGGGCTCCTGGACAAAGCCGTGTACTGGGGCCCCTACTGTGCTCCGCTCAAGACGTTGCGTTTCATTTCTGCTGAAAGGGTTAGTCATCTGTAAATATATATTACATGAGGAGGCGTCACGCACGGGACGACATCAAGAAAACTCGGGAGGACGAACGAGTTGGTAACTAGCAAACTAGACTGCAGAACCCGAAGTCTAAGTCTCTAGGGTCCATTTTCCTCTTGTAGGCGTCTTTGTTCTTAGTGCCAGGCTACTTTACACTAAAAAGTTCCGAGATGAAGTACTGCGCTTCACTAGATGATCCACACATCCATTCAGCGGGAAATCTTGCTTTGTATCATAGAAATTATGGATAATTTACAATGGGGATTATTTGTAATTTACAAAGGGCATTATGGGTAATTTGAAAGTGAAACAGAAAGTGACAATTATAGTCTTCACACATGGCATAGACAGATTGGAGCCAAGTTCAGTTCCTGCCACACAACATTATCATATATGATACAAGGTGCATTGAAATGTTAACATTCATAGATTAGTGTGGGACCCCCAGACAAGTACTCATCAGGCCCATGTGTTACGATGGCAACGCCTCTGCTCTCAATAGGTGAGAGTCTTGAAAGTGGAGCCCTATCTATCACTTATTTATGCCCTTTTAAGTTTTTCTGCGGCCATTCAAACTGGTTAGCTCTCCCATTAGAAAATGGAGTTCATTCCTGCAATATATGGTACCATACGGCTATGATGACAGAGAAATAAAAGTCACTAGTAATTATTAGGAAATCATAGCAGCAGTCTTTCTGGTGGCGCAATGCACGCACACAGCTCTGCCGCATGCACGTCGCACACACAGCTCTGCCGCATGCACGTCGCACACACAGCTCTGCCGCATGCACGTCGCACACACAGCTCTGCCGCATGCACGTCGCACACACAGCTCTGCCGCATGCACGTCGCACGCTCACAGCTCTGCCGCATGCACGTCGCACGCTCACAGCTCTGCCGCATGCACGTCGCACGCTCACAGCTCTGCCGCATGCACGTCGCACGCTCACAGCTCTGCCGCATGCACGTCGCACGCTCACAGCTCTGCCGCATGCACGTCGCACGCTCACAGCTCTGCCGCATGCACGTCGCACGCTCACAGCTCTGCCGCATGCACGTCGCACGCTCACAGCTCTGCCGCATGCACGTCGCACGCTCACAGCTCTGCCGCATGCACGTCGCACGCTCACAGCTCTGCCGCATGCACGTCGCACGCTCACAGCTCTGCCGCATGCACGTCGCACGCTCACAGCTCTGCCGCATGCACGTCGCACGCTCACAGCTCTGCCGCATGCACGTCGCACGCTCACAGCTCTGCCGCATGCACGTCGCACGCTCACAGCTCTGCCGCATGCACGTCGCACGCTCACAGCTCTGCCGCATGCACGTCGCACGCTCACAGCTCTGCCGCATGCACGTCGCACGCTCACAGCTCTGCCGCATGCACGTCGCACGCTCACAGCTCTGCCGCATGCACGTCGCACGCTCACAGCTCTGCCGCATGCACGTCGCACGCTCACAGCTCTGCCGCATGCACGTCGCACGCTCACAGCTCTGCCGCATGCACGTCGCACGCTCACAGCTCTGCCGCATGCACGTCGCACGCTCACAGCTCTGCCGCATGCACGTCGCACGCTCACAGCTCTGCCGCATGCACGTCGCACGCTCACAGCTCTGCCGCATGCACGTCGCACGCTCACAGCTCTGCCGCATGCACGTCGCACGCTCACAGCTCTGCCGCATGCACGTCGCACGCTCACAGCTCTGCCGCATGCACGTCGCACGCTCACAGCTCTGCCGCATGCACGTCGCACGCTCACAGCTCTGCCGCATGCACGTCGCACGCTCACAGCTCTGCCGCATGCACGTCGCACGCTCACAGCTCTGCCGCATGCACGTCGCACGCTCACAGCTCTGCCGCATGCACGTCGCACGCTCACAGCTCTGCCGCATGCACGTCGCACGCTCACAGCTCTGCCGCATGCACGTCGCACGCTCACAGCTCTGCCGCATGCACGCTCACAGCTCTGCCGCATGCACGTCGCACGCTCACAGCTCTGCCGCATGCACGTCGCACGCTCACAGCTCTGCCGCATGCACGTCGCACGCTCACAGCTCTGCCGCATACATTTTTCATCCCATAAAACAGGGATCACAACCAGCACAGCAGAGTCCTGCACACAGTGATCACATGACTGTCCCTTCATCACAGGTCCTGTAAGCACACGACTGCTGTCTGGCTCTGCAGGCTTTTAATAAAGTTCAGAGCCCCGGTGACTGATCCCATGACTGTGGCATCTTCACATGTAACTGACACAGTCACTCACGGATAGGTGGTCGATAGTATTCCATAGCAACTAAGGCCTCGGGTTTTGTAGGGGATGTAGTCCGCCCCTAATCTGCACAGGAATGAAGGTCCTGTGATGATGTCACAGTCATGTCATAAGGGGCGGAGCCTGTGACAGACTGACAGGTGGTCTTTAGTATTTTGATAGCTTTTGCAATTCGGGGATGAAAATATGATGACAAAAAAGCTTAGAAAGTTTGGTCCTTTTGGCTATGAAAAAGGTTTTTTTTCAAAAAATATTCTGTAGTAACTTTTTTTTCTTAATGTTTTTTTTCAATAGAGCCGAAAGAATTCTGGACGACAAGTCCGCATTCAGGATACGATGGAGAGTAAGCCGGACCTAGCTCTTGAGTACATGGAGTACATCATGACCCACACCATGAATCGCGAATGCCTTTTGACTGTGCCAACTGAAAAGCTGAATAGTCTCTTAAAAGTTCTGGGACTTGTAAAAGTAAGTTATAAAGTCTCACAACATTTGTGTGGATGAATGTGTTTGTAGTTTCCAACGCCTTGTTCACACCTGTTTCTTTTGGAGCCTCCGTTGCAGATTCCGATAAATTACTGAAGAACAATGTGCAGCGCTATATTTTTTTACTTATTTTTATTACGATCATTGGAGTCCGTCACGTGCCATTGGTGTCCGGCATCATCTAGTGTGACCGTCACTTTCATTATTCTGCTCCTACAGTGGAGATCTAAGTGGTAATAACACAGTTAACAGTATTGTGAACACTGCCTTTAAAGCGACCCTCCAGGCCTGGACAAACGAAGTGGGTGGGGCTTAGTGGAGGGGGTGGGGTTACTCACAGCCCTTTGAATTTGCCATAATTTACGCCAGAAACTTATTTTACCTAGTATAGATTTCAGGAGGAAATGCACGGGCGGCCCAAGATGAGCGTAGTTTCCCTAAACCGGACTATGGTCACGTGCTCCAACTGTTGAAACCACTGAACGTCTGCTGACGCCATTTACACAACCCACGAGCATTTGCAGCTGGGTGTACAGGTACGTCATCGGCAGCTGTGGCACTAGCAGTGGGCCATCCTCGCATTCTTATCAGGTGAGTGCGCGCCAATGCAGACATGGCTGCTGGTGACCTAGCCGTACACTCAGCTGCAAAGGCTCTTGGGTTGCTTATATGATGTTGGGGGACTTGACAGTGGGAGTCCAGATCTCGAAACGGCATATAAATGTAATAGTAAGTCACTAACACAGACGGGCGTTGTGCACTCCCTTCAGCCCTTATTCAAGCAGTGGAATTGCGGCACGGATTCTGCAACATTGTAGCACTGAGTTGAATGGTATGAAAATCCACGCAGTCGTTCACCCGGCACAGATTCTGAAATCCTCTTTGCAGAAAAAAAACAATTGACGTCCGTTTTTGGCATGGCTGCAACTCCATAACTACTTCAGGCTGCCACATGCAGATCCACATCGCAGAAGTTTGAGGCTCGGCCTTTGAGTTTTGTCGCTGACTAAACTGTCAGATCTGTGTTGGAAAGATCCAGCGTGAATCTGACCGTTTACAGCCCTTGTGAATGAGACCTTACAACAACTAACCGGATTGTACTTTTTTAGCTCAAGTTATTCGATGTCAGATATATCATTTACTCGCCTTTTGACGGAGGGTATATTTTTTATTCTAGGAGGTGTTATGCTTATTTATCACGCCAACGAAAGATACGGCCCACAAGGTCACTCAGAAAACCGCCCTGAGGGCTTTCAGCCTCTACTGCAGGCTCAGTATCCACCTCCAATGCAAGGTAATGTTGCTACAGCCATTAGACATTTGGAGGGCCGTGCATATTGTACATTATATTGAGTCTTGCCTCATTTCTGCATTTGATGTCTAGTTTAGCTCAGAAGGAAGGACGTATCTGTCATTGCTGGAGGACACGGGGGCTTGGATTGAAAATCAGGTTCTTGCATTTCTTGCTTCAGATGAAGATCAGAAGAGTGATTTGTCTCAAGAAATACTTAAGGTGAGCTGCTTTGACTTAATTAGTAGTCTACTTAAGGCCTGGTTACACGGGCTGACGATCGGTCATAAAAGTTTTTTCCCTTCGTCATCATGACAGCATACACCTGGAGGTTGCTCACCTGCTGACCTGATGGGACAGGAAGAGGCAGAACATAAAAAGCACCTCCCCTCCACCAAACACCAGTGTTTTTCCTGTCCCTTCAGGACAGCAACGGCAGAGCTCCAGCGACGCTGTCCCATGCCGGAGGAGGACTTACCAGCGAAGCGGCGGCGTTTTTCTTCGGGCAGCCCCGGCAACCCCAGTGGGAAGGACCCCATCTGGGCGCTTTCCGGGGACTGCGTGGGCCGGGGTCCAAGTACGGGCTGCCGGCACCACTGCGGCCGTCATTTCAGGCGGCAGCCGCCATCTCCGGTGGGCCTGGGTCCAAGGACGGACTTTCCGGCGCCACCACGGTCGCCAACCAGGCGGCGACCGCCATCTCTGGGTCCCGGCTGTAGCGGGCGGAACACAAGGAGTGTGACGCCAGATGCTCCGCAAGAGGGCGTGGCCTCGATGGAGCGCACAAAGGGGGCGTGGCCTGGCGCGGCTTGGCGCCAAATTCAAAATGTAAAGCCCCTGCACCAGGGGAGTCGGCTGGTGTTTTGTTTTTTCACGCTAGGAATCGATTCTAAGGACAGGAATGGATCCCACAAGCGCAGGATGTCGGCCAAGAGAGGACCCAGAGAATCTCCAAACTGTAAGTGGTCCTGTGGGCCAACCTACAGACACCTGCACTACACTTCCCTTACTAACAGAGCTCTCCCTTGTCACGTACGACAGGGATACTCAAAAACCTAGGGAGGCTAGGAGGAGAAGTAAAAAGCGTCCTGTATGCTTACAAAACTTGATGACTCCTATTCTAAAACATTATGCGCTTCCTGCTCAGCGACAATTCTGCAGGAAGAAAAATCTTCCCCCATGTCTGAAATCCAGTCAGTTGTCCGGGAAGAAACAGTCCTACCTCTCGGACCTCCAACCAGGGCCCTTAGGGGCCACAAGAGGGTCTGCTCCAGCAGTGTTAGAGTCCGACTCTGACATGGCAGAAGAATTCGATCTTGTAGCTCTTGGAAGTGTCGCAGGGGGAGAAAAAATATCTCGTTTTAAAAAAAACCAAAAAAAAAAAAACCCTAAAAACCTTGCACTGTGCAGGACGTCATGTTGCAGTCTGCTTCCACAACGTAAATCTACATTCCCTGTAAAAGCCACACTTAAACCATTGATCCTTAATGATTGGAATTGTATGGATCAAGCTCCGTTAATTTCTAAAAGAATTTTAAGAGTGTCCTTTATTGGCAGACAATGAAGAGGCTATCCTTGAGGAGACGCCATCTGAGGATACGTCCCGCTCAAAGGCAACAAAGTAGACATGACCATGCGTAAGGCTTGGTCCACGTCCAGCTTCATTATAAAGCTAATACTGCGGCCACCTTGGTGGCTCGCTCTACTGCGGTTTGACTAGGCAGTCTGCTTCGGATCTCAGGCAGCCCTATCCAACACGAGCATCTCTTCTGCCAGCCCCGGTTGCCCCAGTGGGAAGTACCTCATCCGGGAGCTAACCGGAGACTGCGTGGGCCTGGGTCCAAGGACGGGCTTTCCGGCACCACTGCGGCAGTCATTCAGGGGTAAAGTAGTGGTCAAGAGACATAACCTCCAAGGATAGGTTGTGTACCCTACCCGTTCGGGGCGGCTAGTCATCAGACCCCGCAAAAAGCGCCTTAATTCCATGTCCCTCCTCTATAAACATAAGTGGGGAATGGAAAGACCGGAGGAAGCGATAAGGGTCTTACTGTTGTCCCTCAACCTGCATCTTCATGCCCGCAGAAGATTAGTTCACTTCTGCACTAGTTGGAGAAACATAGCTACTGATGGTGCCTACTACACGCTGGGAAACGATCCTAATGACAGGAATCGATCCCACAAGCGCAGGCCTGGTGACGGAGGGGTACAAGATTTGAGCTAGTACCCCGCCCTCCAAATAGATTCTTTTTTAACCTCGGACTGTGTGGGCCTGGGTCCAAGTACGGGCTTCCGGTTCTACCGTGACCGTCATCCCGGCACCAACCCTAGAGCAGGCTCTTCTTAAGGGTGAACAAATCGTGCTGGATATCGGTGCAGTTATCCCCATCCCTAAGACGGAATGGGGGAAAGGGTTTTACTCCCCTCTCTTTCTGAACCAATGGCTCCCACCGATGGAGACGATCAGAACCGCAACCCCCCTGATTGGTAGGGATAACGTTATGGCTACGATTGACATTAAGGATGAGTATTATCACATCCCCAATTATGACAACTCGCAAAAAGTTCCTAAATTTGCGCTGAGAATGGCGCCTTCCCTTTGGAATCTCCTCTGCTTCACCGAGCTTTTCCAAAGGGGTGATTGGAATGGTAGCCTTTCTGCACAATCGCGGGATTATCATCATCCCCCATCTGAAAGGGGGCATAGCTCAGTAGATGGTTTCCGGCTGGTGGCAGATCCCCTCACTATTCTGAGGTCATACTGGGGGTCCACGCTTCAGCTGTCTAAGGGTCTGAGCTGGATCAGTAATGATTTGAAATCCAACATGGATCCGGACACCAGGAAAAAATTCCTAGGAGTCATTTTGGATTTTCGTCTCCAATGTTCATCCCTTCCTCCTCTAAGGAAACAGCTCATTCTAGAGAATGTTCTGCTCTCTATAAAAAATCTACAGTTTCAATAAGAGGTGATGCGGATCCTGGGGCTAATGACTTCATGCATTGGAGTGGTTCCCTGGGCCCAATTCCACAGCAGTGATCTTCAGACACATCCTCCAGAAGGGGGACAAGTCAGTCCTCACTTGACAGGACAATCCCTATATCCACTAGGGCTAGATCCTCACTCCGATGACGGTTGTCCTCAGACAGCCTTTTAATGGGGTAACTGATAACTGATGCGATAACTGATGCCAGCGCAAAAGGGTGAGGCGTCACCTTTGAAGGTGGCCATATACAGGGTACTTAAGACCCTCATGAGAGATCCAGGTTATCTAACGTTAGAGAACGTAATGAGGTTTGGGAAACCCGACGTAGCCTGCAAACTGTTTAGGGATAAAGCATGTGAGGATTTTTTTACGATAACATGATGGCAGTGCCACTCATTCGCCACCAGGGTTCCACCAGGAATCCTCTACTTCAGCATTTGGCGAGAAGGTTCCTTCAATGGGCGGAACTCACAACTAAGTAACTGTCGGCCTTCCGTATAAAGGGGCCGAGAATTCAGTCGCGGGCTTTCTAAGCAGGAAGAAAGTAGACGCAGGAGAGTGGGGACTCCATCCCGAAGTGTCTAGCCTGCTCGGGACAAATAGGGGGCACCCAAAATAGTTTTGTTTGCATAAAGCGCAAATACCAATTGCCGTCTTCTCTTTTCCCGAGACTCGGAGAAACAAGCCTTAGGCACGGGCGCCCCCTCTCACCCCTGGGTTTGGGACTTAGCTTGCGCTTTTTCCCCTTTACCCCTGATTCCGCTACTCCTAAGAAATTACTGTGGCCAGGGCTGTCAGTAACGTTAGTAGCGCCTTATTGGCCCAAAAGACCTTGGTTTCCTCTCCTGAGATCTGTCAGTGGGAGAGCCTCTCCATCTTCCGTCAGGACTGGACCTATTGCTGCAGGGTCCTCTCCTCTACCCGGAGGTTCACAAGTTCAGGCTTACAGTCTGGATCTTGAACTGGTAAAATTCTTAGAAAAGGGTTTATCATCTAACGGGGTTTCCACTATGTGCGAGAGCCTTATGCCCTCGACGGAAAAGATTTATCCCAAAGTTGGAAAAAAATCTCAGAATGGATGGGTCAGGACATCCAATCAGACATTCGTAAAAATTTTAAATTTCGTCCAGGCAGGCCCGTATAAAGGGTTGAGTTCAGATTCCCTCAAAGCCCAAGTAGTGGCTTTGAGGGCATTCTTTGATCTCACGCTTGCTGAGCACAAGGGGATCAGGAAATTTCCTAGAAGAGCGAGTAGACTGCATCCATTCATGAAGCTGATGGTGTGCCCCCCCCCCCCCCCCCGGGATCTGACTATAGTCCTTCAGGCCTTCTGCGATTTTTAATTTTTTATTTTTTTCCCCCCGTTTGAACCTATTAGAAACCTATCCATCGCCTTGCTGACGTACAAGGTAGCCCACCTTGTGGCAGTTATGTCGGCTATGTGCGTGGGTGAAATTCAGGCCCTTTCGCAAAGGGCCCCATATATGACTATGCACCCTGATGAGATCGTATTCTCCTTAGACCCTTCCCTCCAACCCAAAGTCTTGTCAGACTTCCACGGAGGCCAGCCAATAGTCATTCCAGCTTTTGTCTAAATTTTAAAAACGAAAACGAGCAGAGGCTCCATAATCTTGACGTTAAAAGAGCTGCATTAGTGTACCTTGAGGCAACGGAAAGTTGCAGAAAGACTGACTAACTTTCGTTCAGTCTCAGGGGCAGGCCAAAGGGAAGGCCACTTCTAGAGATTCAATAAGCCAGGTGGCTCAGAAGAGCCATCCAGGAGGCTTACAAGGCCAAGGGCATTCCTCCCCCAGAAGGTTTGAAAGCCCACTCTACTTGGGCGGTGGCATTTTCCTGGGCAGAAAGAGCGCACGCCTCAATTGAACAGATTTGTAACGCAGCCACGTGGACTTCTAGTCATACGTTTATTAAACCTTATAGGCTGGACATTAAAATCTAGTGAGGATGCAACCTTCGGGAGGAAGGTGCTTCAAGCAGTAATACCTCCCTAAAAAAGCCCATGCCACTTATTTGGTATTCCTCCAGCGTATGCTGTCATGATGACGAAGGGAAAACGGGAATTTTTTCTTACCGATAATTCCCTTTCTTAAAGGCATCATGACAGCATACGGGCTTCCCCCCCCCCTACCGACACGGTTACCCTTGTTGGTTTAAACACATGAGGTAATGTGTATGCTTATGATTTCTTTGTCTAAGGTGTGTGGGGCCAATAAAACACACCTTCTGGTTAAGTATACTGTCACTGTGGTTATTTGGAACGCACTGGTGTTTGGTGGAGGGGAGGTGCTTTTTATGTTCTGCCTCTTCCTGTCCCATCAGGTCAGCAGGTGAGCAACCTCCAGGTGTATGCTGTCATGATGCCTTTAAGAAAGGGAATTATCGGTAAGAAAAAATTCCCGTTTTTGCACAATCATTGGCCTGTCTGAATCTGCTTGCGATCAGACAATGCACAAGGAAATGGTGATTGGATCGTTCATGCAGGCATAAAAACGATCAGTGATCGGCAGCACATCACTCTCTGTTAACTTGGAGTTGTGCTTTTTAGTATGGGGACAAAGTATCGCACTAACGATCGTCTATTCCTACTCCGTCAATACTCTGCCAGTCTGAACTGCAGTAATGAACGACAATCCACATGCTGTTTGACGATCGGTGACCGTTCTAATTGGCCATTTCTTGGCCTGTGCAGAGAGCCCTCTCACACAAGCATTTTATACAGTGAACCGCATGCGTATCTCTTGCGTGTGGAGCACGCAGCAGTACGCAGTGCATTGCGTACTTGTGTGCCGACAATCCCTATACACGATCTTGGCGTGTATGCACGGTAATCTGCACTAAAACAGTGCATGCTGTGTTCTTTTTTACAGGTGCTGTATGTGAGACACGCAATTGAAAGCAATGTAAGGTTTGTTACAGTGTATTACGTGTGCAAAACCTGCGTGCCTAATATGCAGTAAAACCGCTCGTGAGGGAGCCCTTAGGCTGAGGTCACACTGGGCTGATTTCCAGCGGAATGTCCTGCAGCGGACATCCCACCGCAGAATGCCTGCCTCCAAACCTGCACCATTTGTTAAGGGGTTCATTGTGAATTCCTGTGTGGAATTCACCCCCTCATTGAGAGTTCCGCAGCAGAAATGGCGACATAATTGACATATCACAGATTTGAATTCCGTGACGCCAGTCACTCTCCACAAGGGCTTTGTGCGGGTTATTTCCGCAGCATGCCACTACTGTAAACGCAGCGGAATTTCCACGCTCCGTGTGAACCCAGCCTTGGGCTCCTTGAGATTTATTTTACAACTAAAGACCCCTTTACACGGGCTGACAGTTGGTATGAACGTTCATAGAAACGCTCGCTTACCGGATTGTTGACCTGTGTAGACTTGCACCGATTCAGCCAACAAACAGAATAAAACATCTTTTGTGCAGCCAAAAAAAGGTTGTCATCTGCACATCATCTGTGAACGGCGGATGTGCCGCACACGGCAATGATTCTTTATGGGGGAAGAGCCTGAATCGTCCCATGTAAAGGCTGGCTAGACGAGTGCCGATCTTGTTGATCAGCACTCTCCTACTGGAACAAATCACTCCATGCTGAGGGACATAAGGCGGTGTTCACACATTGCTGATCAGCTGCAGATTCTGTTGCAGGTCTGCAGCAGGTTTCACCCCTAATTGAATTCAAATTGAAGTTGTGAAATCTGTAGCAAAATCCACAGCAAATGAGCTACGTATGAACGCACCCCAAGACTGGTCGCATTATTTGACTTTTGTTTTGGGCATATGGTCAAAGACAGTCATCTTAAAGGGACCACAAGCATTATGAAGCGATGTGCCTGCTGTCATTGTAGTCATTGATTTATGTGTAGTGCATATATTTTGTCTCTTTATTAGACCTACTTAACTGTTTGTAAAGATGTAGTAATGGTCGGCCTGGGGGACGCAGAATTTCAGGCACATCTTCTTCAACTTGTTATTTCAACAATGCAAAATGGTAAGTAGTTATGATGAGTATTGTAATACAAGTGTTACTGAAACACGGAGTGTGTAAAATCCTAAAGCATCACGTATGCATACAATACATTTTATATTATTGCTATTTATGTGCATGTCAGGTTATAACACACTCACATATACACACACACTTACACGCATGTATATTATATAGAATATATATGCGCACACATACAATGCCTTCAGGAAGTCTTCAGACCCTGTCATAGAATCGTAGGATTGGATGGGACCTCCAGGGTCATCGGGTCCGACCCCCTGCTCAGTGCAGGATTACTAAATCATCCCAGACAGATGTCTGTCCAGCCTTTGTTTGAAGACTTCCATTAAAGGAGAACTCGCCACCTCCCGTGGCAACCTGTTCCACTCATTGATCCCCCTCACTGTCTAATAGCTCATCTGTGTCTCCTCCCTTCAGTTTCATCCCATTGCTTCTAGTCTTTCCCTGTACAAATGAGAATAGGGCTGATCCCTCTACAGTGAGACAGCCCTTTAGATATTTGTAGACAGCTATTAAGTCTCCTCTCGGGCCTCTTTTTTGCAAGCTAAACATTCCCAGATTCTTTAACCGTTCTTCATAGGACATGATTTACAGACCGCTCACCATCTTGGTAGCTCTTCTTTAATCTTGCTCCAATTTGCCTGTTTTTTTTTGTTTGTTTTTTTTTTTTATTGGGATGATCAGAACTGGACACAGTATTCCAGATGAGGTCTGACTAAGGAAGAGTAGAGGAGGATCATTACTTCACATGATCTAGACTCTATGCTTCTCTTAATACAACCCAGAAGTGTGTTTGCCTGTTTTGTTACTGCATCACACTGTTGACTCATATTCAGTCTCAATCTAAGTCTCTTTCACATGTGCTGTAGTTTAGCACAGTTCCTCTCGTTCTGTATGTGCTTTTGTCCATTTTTCTTGCCCCTATTTAAGGACTTTGCATTTCTCCTTGTTAAATACCATTCTGTTAGTCGCCGCCCACTGTTCAAGCTTGTCTAGATCTTTTTGAATCCTCTCTCTCCTCCAGTGTTAGATTTCTCTCCTAGCTTTGGGTCATCGGCAGATTCGATCAGTTTCCCATCAATTCTCTCATCTAGATCATTTATAAAATGTTGAACAACACTGAGCCTAGGACAGAGCCTTTTGGTACCCCACTTGATACATTCTTCCACATCGATGCATAGCCATTTATGATCACTCAGCCAGTTGTGAATCCACCTAACAGTTGCCTTGTCAATCCCATATTTGGTCATTTTTTTCAATAAGGATGATATGAGCTATTTAATCAAATGCTTTACTAAAATCAAGGTGTACTATATCTACTGCATTTCCCTGATCAACCCAGTCCGTGATTCTATCATAGAGGGAAATTAGATTAGTCTGGCATGACTTGTTTGTTACAAACCCATGCTGGCTCTGTTTAATTACTCCATTCCTATCCAAGTGCTTGAATACATGCTGTTTAAGGTCCAATGTCCACTTGCACGCACAGATTCCACTGCTGAATTCCACAGCGGAATCTAGCTGTGCCCGCACACATGCACAGAAAAAAAACATTTTCTTACCTGTCCAGCTCAAGCGCTGGATCTCCTCCATCCCAACCGGATCTTCTTTCTTCATCATGGTGGATGCGTCTGGACACGCCAGCAACGTGCCAGACGCATGTGCATTGCAATATATATTTTTTTAATCTCCTGCTTTCCTGCAGATCCACGGCATGTCCACAGTGACAGCTCTGGCTGCGCCATGGATCGGACGGTTTCCATTGACTTCAGCGGAAGCCGTCCCGTGAGATCCACAGAAAAATGGAGCATGCTTTATAAATTGTCTTGCGAATGCTAATGCATTCCTATGGGCGGCTAGAGGTGCGGAACTCCCTTATAATTAAAATACGCCGTTGACATTGGGCCTAATAATTTGTTTAAAGATCTTTTCCGGTACAGTGGTCAAGCTCACAGGCCTGTAGTTACCTGGGTCTGTGTCTTCCTTCTTTTTTTTTTTTTTTTTTTTGAAGATGGACACCACATTTGCCCTTTTCCAATCTTCTGGGACTTTTGATCCCCGGGAGTTTTTAAAGATTATGGCGAGTGGTTTAGCAACTATTTCTGCTGCTTCCTTTAGTAGGATGTAATCCATCGGGACCTGGAGATTTAAATTCCTTTAAGTTAGCTAAGTGTTTCCTCACCATCCCTCTGCTTATAGATAGCCTGCATTCTTTTATTTCCCCAATAGCACAGGGAAGATCAGTTAATGTAGCATCTAGTTTCTGAAAGAAAACCGATTCAAAATAAGAATTTATCTTTGTAAAATTTTAAAAAATGAAAAACTTACATTTTCCATTGACATAAGTATTCTGACTCTATGGTATGACACTTAAAAGTTAGCTATGGAAGCCTTCCATTTCTCTTGAACATCTTGAGATGTTCCTACACCTTGATTGGAGTCACCTGTGGTAAATTCTGGTGATTGGACATAAGTTTAAAAGACACATCCAATCACATCATAAGGTCTAACAGCTGACAATGCATATCAGAGCCAAAACCACCCATAAGGAGGAAATGACTGCCTGTAGAGCTCAGAGATATGATTGTGTGGAGTCACAGATCTGGAGGAGCTGCAAAAACATTTCTGCTGCACTGAAAGCTCCCAAGAGCCCAGCGGCCTCCATAACTCTTAAATGGAATAAGTTTGGAACAACCAGGACTCTTCCTAGAGCTGCCGACCAGCCAAACTAAGTATTTGGAGGAGAAGGGCCTTGGTAAGAGAGGTGACCAAGAACCCAATGGTCACTCTGGCTGAGCTCCAAAGATCCTGTGTGCAGATGGGAGAAACTTCCAGAAGGTCAACCATCACTGCAGCGCTCCACCAATCTAGGCATTATTGGCATAGCGGCCAGAAAGAAGTCTCTCCTTAGTAAAATACACATGAAAGCCACCTGTAGTTTGGCAAAAAAACACCTTAAGGACTCTGACTGTGAAAAAAAAAAGATTACCTGGTGTAACAAAACCAAGATTGAAATTTTTGGCCTCAATTCAAAGCATTATGTCTGAAGGAAACCAGGCGCCGCTCATCACCTGCCCTATACCATCCCGACAGTTAAGCCTGGCGGTGTCAGCATTATGCTGTGGGGATGGGGGACCAAGGAGACCCTTCAGGATTGATGGAAAGCTGAATATAGCAAAGTACAGAGATATTCTTAATGAAAACCTGATCCAGAACGCAAGGGACCTCAGACTGGGTGGAAGGTTCATTTTCCAACAAGGCAATGACACTAAGCATACAGCCAAGCTAAGACCACATAGGAGTGACTTGGGGACAACTCTGTGAATGTCCTTGAGTGGCCAGCCAGAGCCCAGACTTGAACCAATCAAACCTCTCTGGAGAGACCTGAAAATGGTTGTCCACAGTCGGCCCCCATCCAACCTGACAGCTTGAGAGGATCTGCAGAGAAGTGTGGCAGGAAATCCATAAATCCAGGTTGCAAACCTTGTGGCATCAGACCCAAGAAGACTGGAAGCTGTATTTGCCCCAAGAGGTTTAACTCAGTACAGGGTTTGAAGACTTATGTCAATGCAAAATGTTAGTATTTCATTAAAAAAAAAAAATTGCAAAGATTTCTAACCTTCTGTTTTCAGTTTGCCATTATGGGGTATTTAGAGTGCAGAATGACGGGCAACTTGAATTTATTTTATTTTTTTAGATTTGCAGAAGGCACAACATAACATGTAAAAAAAAATGCAAATTATGTTATATAATTTATTTAAAATGTATTAAATGTTTTATACCATAAATGGGCAATGCAGTTTGAACAAACTTGTACTTATGTTATAGTTAGTATGATAGTTAGCAAAAGTGCAAATCACGTTATTTAAAATTAAGCTTTTGTACCAAAAAAATCCCTCTAAAGCGCTGGTCGCTAGGGGCCTCACATCCTCCTAACATGCTGACCACTGTCTAAGTGAAGGCTGTCTCTAGTAAGAGAAATAGCAGCGCTGCTAACGAGCTTTCCTTATCGCTATCTAGTTTAGTACTACGTGCCCCGGTACCGTTACAATCTGTTTTTGAAGTTTTCCCGCGGTGTATTCTAATGAGTTGAAGAGTCAGATGTTTCCTCCAGCGCTGCGCCGGGTACGACCCTCTTCTTTATTTGGCATGCATACTGATTTAGCTTCTTTGCTGTAATCCTGCGAAGACGCCGTAGCAAACCCTCCCCGCACCTGCGCACCTCAGCTCTCCCTCACTTGCTGTGACTGCAGCGGCATACTTGTGCATGCGCCTTGACAATCGTAACTCTGTGTCTAAGGTCAGGTGACCATGGGAGGAGCGCTCCTCTGTGCCCATGCGCCGTATGCTGCTAAAGTCACAGCGACTAGAGAAGAGCTGAGGTGGGCAGGCACGGGCAGGGTTTGCTCTGGTGCCTGCATGGATTTACAGTCAAGAAACAAAATCCATATCTATACCAATGAAGAACGGGGGCGGCTCAGTGCGGCATCTCAGGAAACGCCCAACTCTTTTCAGCTCATTAGAATACAGCACAGGAAAACATCAAAAACAGATTGTAAAGGTACCAGGCAGGTATTGCAAAACTAAGTAACAATAAGGAAATCTCATTAGCAGTGCTGTTACAGGTTTATCACAGATTGGGTTGTAAGAACTTGATGACCGATTCCGTTCAAGTAAATTTCCAACCCCCAAGAGCTGCTGCATGTGCTGTATGATTTTCTGTTTTCCAGAGAAGTCCTATAACTACCTGCCAATTCTGATTTCTGTACTGAAAGAGGTCACAGACGTCTGTCTGGCTCAGAAGATGAGTGATGCCTCTACGGACTTGAATAAACACCTTGATGCTATTCAGAAAATCTTCCACAAAGCGCTGGAGACTGCAGCTCGTCGGCTAAGGAAGGAGCGTGAGGAAGCACTCCAGGTACGCCTGCTGTGACTGCATTGGTCATGTGAGACGTTCTACAAGTTACATCTGTACCACAAATTTTTATGGATTGGGAAAAGCCTGGTCCATTTTTCTGCGTATCCCGCAGGGACGGCTTTCGTTGAAGTCAATGGAAGCCGTCCAGTCCATGGCACACCCGCAGCTGACACTGCAGACGTGCTGTGGGAAAGCAGAAGATTTTAAATAAGGCACGGCGCATGCGCGCGGAACGCTGGCTGGCAAGCCAAGCGTATCCGCCGTGCAGAACAAACCAGATCTCTCTCTCTTTCTCCTGTCCACGGCACCCCTGGGAGCTTCTCACGGCTCACTAAGGTACCTCAGCACTATGGTTGAGAATCACTAATCTAATGTTTTGGATAACTCAAAAGAATTTCTTGTTGGGGTGAAATAGTAAGAAAACACAATTTCTCGATTTTTGGGGATGTGTTTTTTTTTAATTAAAAGTATTTCTTTAAAACTTTTCCACCTTTTACATATCTTTATAACATTTTTGTATACAACTGGTTTCCCTCCCTCCCCCTTCGAGTGCGTCGTAATGTCATCGATCTCTCAGGCCACTGAGAGCCTTTTCATAGAGCAAAGGGAAAGCGTTTTTGATGGCGTCTGATGGCAAGACTCTGTGTCTAATCGGGCCGCAGGTAATCATTTACATATCTGCCATGATATAATAGCATGCCAAGTTTTGCAGCAATCGGACACTTCTATCTGGGCGCATTTTTTTTTAAATTTTTGCCGATGAGTGTAGGGCCCTTGGGTGAAGCTTACTGCTTACGGGTTTCCAGTAAAATATTCAAGAACAACCCAATTGGACCATTTTTTTTCATTCTTTTAAATGTGTTCTTTTGTTTCTCAGTCAATGGAGACTATAACTGTATTTCCTTAATTTGTCTTTGCCTTATCTCGCAGCTCCTTCAGTCCATGCAGGTCCCTCTTAGCCAGTTCGTACACACAGTTCAGTGCTGGCACACCGCGTCTACCGAGGTCCACAGGGGAATCCTCTCCACCATCATAGCGGCTGCCGTTGTGGAAATCAGCCATTCTTTACGTAAAGTAGGTACTTTGGGTATTTTACATTGAGGGTTAATCAGTCCCTTCGTTTTGCTGATCTTGTGGGCGATATTGTGCCACAGACTAACGTTACTGCTTTGATTCAGTCTGAAATATAATGCAGTGTCTGTAATAAATGATGTCTCTGGTGATAGAAGTTCTTCTATCTGGACTGCAAAAAGTTTATTTTAGATATGCAAGTTAATTCCTACATTCTGTTAATACAAACTGATTGGTCACTTTACTAGATACATTTTCTTCCCTCTCATGATTGGAGCTCCCCTGGATGAAAATTATCCCCATGACCCTGGAATTCAGCATGAAATCACGTGACAAATTTTCCATGGATCATTTTCAATGTAAATCCACATTAGGTGGGAAGATCCAGTGATCTGAGCGACTTCCAACAAGGATTGGTCATTGGTGCTAGACTAGCCGGGAACAGGGGTCACGACCAACCTTGTGGGGTTTTCTCGTGTAATGGTGTGAGCAGAATGGCGTGATAAAGGAAAAACATCAAGTGAAAGGGGATCATGTAGATGGAAATAACTAGTCACTGAAAGGGGTCAGAGGAGGATGTCTGGAATCGTTCTGATGAACAGTTGCTGCACAGTCCAGAGCAGCTGAATACAACACTGTCACTCCAAATAACACGGCCAAATGCAGAACTCCTCGTTCCTTACCACGGATGGGCTATAAACGCAGATGACCAGTTCCAGCGCCGTTTTGTGTAAGAAAAACAGAAAGACCAGACTCCAGTGGACGAACAAGCACAATAATTGTATCACGGAGCAGTGGAAAAACATCACCTGGTCAGATGAATCCAGAGTTCTGTTGCTCCGTGCTGATGGGAGGTCAGAATTCCGTACAAACAGCATGAATCGATGACCCCATCCTAAAAAAAAGTTCCTGTCCGCAGGGGCCGATAATCCTGTAGAACATAGATTATTGGCCCCTGCGGACAGGAATTTTTTTGGCAGTTGTTGCAAATTAGATGGAGGTGCTGACAGGAAGGGGTCATCGGTTCATGCTGCTTGTACCAAGTTCTGACCTCCCATCCACATGGTGCAACAGAGATCTAGAGTCATCTGGCCAGGTAATGTTTTTTCACTGCTCAGTCAATTTTTGTGCTTGTTCGTCTTCTAATAAAGCGTCCATTCAGTGTATAAGTTAGTAAGTAGTATTTTCAGAGCCGTGAGTTGATGGATACTGCTTTAGGAAGTGCAGAAACTTGGTTTTGTGTGTAATTCGTTATTTCAGAGCTGATGGCCTCCATCATAGATAAGCGATTCACAATTGTCCACTGACCTCTAAATGTTATTCATGTTAGATTTCAGATCCAAGTAACATTCTGACCCCAGCGTCCGTTTTGGATCTCCCTCCGCTGTCAAAGTGTTTACTGTCGAGTATCCTAAAGACCCCCAGTGTACTGAGGTACGTGTCCTGCTGTATATATTATGTATCCATACAAGGCTTACTTCTAAAACATTATCATAACTTTTGTATCTCGCCTCCAGCTGATTCCTATAGTGGAGTTTGCCATAAAGCATGAAGAATGTTCTAAAACGAATGGTTTATTTGAGCTTTTGGCGTCAGAAATCGTCATTCGTGTTTTTATCTCTTCCAGTTCATTTTTAGGGGAATTGGCAGAATGCATCTCTATGGGAGAGATTGAAGGAATTCTGAGTCTGACCGCATCCTTACA
The DNA here is from genome assembly GCF_035609145.1 of Eleutherodactylus coqui. Taxonomy (NCBI): domain Eukaryota; kingdom Metazoa; phylum Chordata; class Amphibia; order Anura; family Eleutherodactylidae; genus Eleutherodactylus; species Eleutherodactylus coqui. The sequence continues at coordinate 102,656,228 of NC_089848.1, read as the reverse complement.
TATCGTTATGGTTGGCTACAAAGGTACAGTCTGCTTTTAAAGCTCGTTCCTTATTAACATCTAATGCTCTTCAATATACACAAATATCTTTATTTAACACCTTGTCATTTTACGTCCAAGTCTGTGCCCATTGTCTTATTGCCTGCGCCCATTGTCTTATTGCCTGCGCCCATTGTCTTATTGCCTGCGCCCATTGTCTTATTGCCTGCGCCCATTGTCTTATTGCCTGCGCCCCTTGTCTTATTGCCTGCGCCCCTTGTCTTATTGCCTGCGCCCCTTGTCTTATTGCCTGCGCCCCTTGTCTTATTGCCTGCGCCCCTTGTCTTATTGCCTGCGCCCCTTGTCTTATTGCCTGCGCCCCTTGTCGCCTTATTGTATCTCCTTAAAGCCTGAAGTTCAGTTTTCTGCCTAGATATGAAATTTAAATTCTGCCTGCTTTCAGCCACCACAAGAAGGCGCTTTCTGCATACTGATTTATTATTGAGTTCCCTTTGTAATAGTTTGTAACAGATGCCTGAACTCTCCCTGGTGTTTGCTGCAGATTTTCCGGACCTTTAGGTTGGATTCACATGGGACTGAAACTCCTAATCCTGGGATCAGCCAGCCATGTGGATGAGATTTTTGCAAAAATCTTGTCCACACAGGGCGGCAAAGCTGGGTGGAAACAAACATGTGTAGCATGTGGCGCAGAATTCAGTTCCGCGGTATGTCAATTCTTTTTTTTTTTTTCCCCCGCTGCGACCTCACTTCTTTCTATGGGCAGAGATGGCCACAATAGAGATGCAGGCTGCGGGTTTTGAAGCTGCGCTTATCCCGCTGAAATCTCACGTTTTTTTCGGTGCGGCCAAGCCGCAAGATTTCCGCCCCATGAGAGCCCAGCCTTAGGTTTCTCTCACACCGCCATTTTTTTTTTTTTTAACAGCCCATTAAAAATGCTTCACTCGGCCTACATTTATTTCAATAGGGCTTCCCAGACAAGCGTTTTAGTGCAACATTTATAATGCACGCTAAAACGAACACTGTATATTCTTTTTTTGGGCGTTGCGTTTTTGACGCCTTGCATTGCCAATTTAAATGAATCGGGGTGCGTGTAAAACGCTGTATACAGTGTTTTTAATGCTGCTTTCTATATGCCACCAGGAGGTGGGAGGGAACGGTGGCGTCACCAGCCTGCTTTACCTGCGTTGCTACTGCACAGACTATGCAGTAAAAACGCAGACAAACTCTTGCGTGAGAGTGGCCTAATCGTGTGACTGTATTTCTATACCGGGAGTGTAGAGCCTTGGATTAGGAAGGCAAAAATCTGACCACTATAAATTCCAAGCAAGTATCTGTTGCCTGCAGAAGAACATGAAGGGTAATGGTACTTGTACACATTATCCGGTCCGGACGTTCCTCCGAACTCTCACCCGACAATCAGACTGTGTAAAGGGACCAACGATCAGCTGACGTCCGAGCAAATGCTCATTCATCAGCTCTTTTAGTCGAGCATAACGAACACTGACTGCTGGGCTGCACATCTCCCCATGTAAACGAGGAGAGGTGCAGCCGATCATTGACAGCTGTATGGGGAAGAACAATCCTCTTAATGATCGTAGATAGTCTGCACACACGGAGGTAACAAGTGCTAACCAACATGCTCATTGCCAGTCAGTTGTCATTAGTATGAGCGGATTATCTGCCTATATCAACAATTTAAGTGAGTTTCATAGTGTGGTGTGCGGTAACACAAACTGACCATTCAGCAACGATCACTAGGATTGTACAGATTAGCTGCTTCCTTCCAGTTTCCCTTGAGAGCGCGTATTTCTCTTGCATCCAAACAATCCTATAGAAAAATATTTTCGTATAGGTAAAGCAACGTCCGGCGCTGCCAAAGACATTGCCTCAATAATTCATCGGAAACTGAAGACGTATGGAGAGATCACAATGGAAGATGATGAAAATGTAGAAAGGTAAGTTATTAAGTGACGAGATTAAGATCTGCTAGATAATCATACACCTACCCTAACTACACATACTGTAAGGTCCCGGGGAGTCCAGATAGGCCCCATGTGCTTCAGCTCATATGTGTTGCCATATGTACCGCTAGTTAGTATTGGTGGAACCCAGAGGCGTAAGTCGAAGCGTCTGGGCCCCGATGCAAAACCTGTAACAGTGCCACCAACTATAATGCTTTTTTCATAGTACTGGGCTCCCAATATGGAGAAGAGAGGCCTTATGAGCCCCCTAAGGCTCATGGGCCCGGGTGCAACCGCACCCCCCTATAGTTACGCCCCTGGTGGAACCTCCAAATGGACTGTATGCAGTGACCAGACATGTAGACAAAACTAGGGTGCATATAGTTTTATGTGTATTAACATTTTATATCATGCCACGTTATCAGTGAAAACCCAAAGTACATACGATAGAGAAAACAGAGTGCTGGAAAATACCATAGACACAGAACCCGTAAAATTACAGCAAAAACATAACCAAGCCTGCTATGGCAGACAAAACAAATGGGAAAAAAGGGCTCCCCAAAGTAAAGCGAAAAGAGTAACACCAGTGATACAGTAGAAACTGCAGTAGAGGAAACAAAACCGAGCACACAAAGTAGAAAGCGAGAGGACAAAAAAGGGTGGGGTATGAGATTACACTATAGTCAAAAAGAAGCCAGTCGATTGGGATGAGATCCAATGAGTCCAGGTTGATTTGATATTCTGAGAATGATTGTCCTCGGCCCAGAGCTCCTCCATACGCATAATATTTGGCTTCACTTATAGCAGTCGCCTTTACTAGGTACTTAGTGTCTCCCAGTATTTAGATACCCCGAGAACTTACAATAGGGCTGAACAGTGTAATAAGCAGAGGTCACAAGAAATCTAGATATAAATAACAGATAAACACAGTGTGAACTGATATGCAACTAGTGACTCAACATCACAAGGGCAGAGGATAATGGTAACCTGAGGGTAGTGGTAATGACTATAATGAAAAACAGTTGAGACTGGAACGGATGGAATGGAATCCAAATAATCAGAGAAATGCTGACCCTCACACACAATCCCTAATTTATCCCTAACAATTGTTCCACAACCGCTCTAAGTTGTCCCTGAGGATGACCCTGTGTAAAACACTATCCCTGAGAACAAGTTGGAACTAGGACGCAATACTGTGGGAACTAAGATGCAATGCTGAAATGTGGATCAAGACCAACAACAAACTAGGTTTGCTAGGCTAGTATGTGTTTCCAAGGATCAGAACACACTGGACAGACTACATAAGGCTGGACTGAATAACCAAGGAGCAAGAGATACGGACTTGACAGAGTAGACCAGACTAAAGTAGAAAACTAAGGAGCTAGATACACTTGGGCAGATTTATTAATCTTGTTTAATAATTAAATGGTGCAGACTTAGACAGTCTTAGGGTGCATTCAGACGACTGTATATCGGCTGGGTTTTCACGCCCAGCCGATATACGGCGTCTCTCTCTGCAGAGGTAGGAGGCTGGAAGAGCCGGGAGCAGTGCTCTGAGCTCCCGCCCCCTCTCTGCCTTCTCTCCACCCCCTGCACTATTTTCAATGAGGCGGGATGGAGGCGGGGCTAATTCCCGAGACTTAGCCCCACCCCTGTTCCGCCTCTCATTGCAAATAATGCAGAGGGGCGGAGAGGAGGCAGAGAGGGGGCGGGAGCTCAGAGCACTGCTCCTGGCTTTTCCAGCCTCCTCCCCCTGCAGAGAGAGACGCTGTATATCGTCTGGTCGTGAAAACCCAGCTGATATACGGTCGTCTGAATGCACCCTTAAAATGTGCCAGATTTATAACAGGGTCTCGTGCTGGGTAATAAATCTTATACATTTTCAGACTGGCTAGTCTAACTTTATACCAACTATTGGCTTTGTTTTAACCAATGTTGCATTTGAGCCACGACTCCTTTGTTGGACACTGTGAGAAAAGTGTTTAAAACACATCATAAATGTGGTGCAAAGCATATATAACAGTATTATGGTGCAATTTTGGACAGACTAAACAAGACTGGACTAGCTACTAGGAATTAGAACAAGGAATACTGGATAGAGCACATGCTGTCATAGCTATCATCCACACTGCACTGCAAAAACAAAAAGTATTTACAAAGAGGCAAGCTATTCAGACACTTTCTGTAACAAGGCTAAGCAGTGTAGTTTGCTGATTCCTTCCAACAGATCAAAGCAACTGCCCCAACAGCAATTGGGAAAGCAGAAGATAATGATGTAGCAGGAGACCTCCTGCTGGGCATAGCAGTTATTACAAGTAGCATTCCAAATATTGCCTACAATATGATATGATTTGGGGGAATATTACATGGTTTCTTCATATGACATCATCACAAACCTTATTGATTTAAACTCCCCACCAGGTGACATCACATTATCAGGACTTTTGGGGTTAAAACGTATTTCTTGTGAAAATGACCCCCAACATGCTGCGTACGCCAAATGCAACGACGTTTGTTATATCCTTATATCGATGTAAGACGAAGGCTCCAGGCGGTTTTGAACTGATTTACATCAGCCACAAGCTAGACTGACGTACAATAATGTAAATGTCTTTTACCTTTTCAGGGCCATATATGAATCATCGGTGAGAACTTTAGATCAGCTCCTACAGCCTTAAATTCAGCACCGGAGAATATCCGCTCCATCGTATGACTAAAGCAATGTACAAAGTGTTATCTATGACGAATACAGGGCATTGTTTGTATCGTTCCGTTTCCTGTTATGTAAATATAATATACTTTATAATATGAAAATGTTAACTTGTAAAGTTTTTATTATTTTTTAATTGCTTTTCTGATCTGAACACTATGATGAACACCACTGCCAGCCAGTGGGCAACCTGCATCCACCATTCATCACTTCACTGTTCAATGGGAATACAGGACAGGGAATACATATCTGATCACTTGTCATCCCATCCAGCAAACCTGAGAATGAAGCACCCTATTAGAATGAAGCAGTGGAGCTCATGTGTGACCACCGCTCCATTCAGCTCTATGGTTCAGATATATTAACCCCTTCCAATCCAATTTCTATCCTGGTTTTCCTAGGGGGCTTACTCTTTTTCTGCCGTTATACAACAGCGCTATCTGCTGGCTAAAGCCAGTACTGCATGAGGTGACACGTTGGATAGGCTCTGACAGCAGAGAGGCTGGCAATATACAGTAAGAGAACCCCGACGGACGTCTTCCAAAATTGGAGCTGTACAGTCTTAAATCATAATGTCTTCAGACATCAGACAGTGGATTGGAAAGGGATAATGTTTTCGGCTATCTCTTTCCATTCCATAGAAGTGAATTCAGCAGCGTTCAAATATCGATACCGCTGCTCCACTCACAAGTGGCCAATGGGGTGCACTGTTCTCGGGATCGCTGGGGGTTCCAGCAGTCGGATCTACAATGCATCAGACATTTAAAGTGGTCTTAGTGCGAAAATTCCTCTCGGCTCAGTATGTTTGTAGAAAGTGGGCAAGACTTGTTTGGGGGGCGGGGGCGGAGTGGGGGGTGGCCGCCCAGATTGAAAGTTTATGTATCATTTTTTTGCTATAAACTGGTGTAAATTATACCAGAAATAGGTTGGCTCATTGAGCAGTGCACCACATTCATCTCTGTGGGAGTGCGTGCGCACAGCCTTCTGAAAAGAATCATGCTGGTGTGCATGCACTGACTTCGCTAGGGAACACCGCAGGAAAGAGGGACCAGGTGAGTATAAAAGGGGGCTCCACAAACTTCACATCACCTAAACTATAAGAACCATGACTTAGTTTATATTGCTTATCGTTAATGACAGGTTCCCTTTAATTCAATTTACATTGGAACAATTAAAAAGTAGTTGCAAAACTTGACCCTCCCTTTGTGGTCATCTCCAGTTGTAATCTATGTTATGTACTTCTGAATAGTCAACCCGTAATAGTAGAAGTTATTTTTTCTTACATTTCCTGTGAATTGATCAATTTGCTTGTTATGCAGAACTGATGTCAGCCATATATAACTGTACTGTACGGCATGTTACACAGTGTACACAAGAGCAAGTCTGAAATATGCCTTATGATATTGTGCTTGACAAGCGCGCGGTAAACTTGACCCCGGTGTTCTACATGAATTATGAGTGCAATCAATATACATGGAATAAGGGAGGGGATCGTATATATCAACCCTATTAAGGTGATGGATTGTGCGCTTGGTAGTGTTAATTATACCTTTAACATCCAGGAATCTGGGGAAGAACTTAGAGGAAGAAACAATAAATTATTTTATTTTCTAAGGCTGCTGCATCTGTCAGATCTTATATAAATAAAATGTATGCAAATGAGCGATGAAATAATGCTTTCACAATGCCATCACTTATTTGCATAGCCTTTTGAATGGCTTGTACGTCTCCCTACACCCTCCTAGTGCTCTCCACAAGGAGAAACGTTGCCTGTTTCCCAGACTTATAGGGGTGGTCCCATTTCTTGCTGTTTTGCTGCAGGAAACAGACAACTCCATACATTGCGCAGTCCCAGTAGGTCTCAGCTTGCAATACCAACCCAGGCCACTGTGCAGTGTAGAGAGCTGTTTGCTTCCTGCATTAAAATGGCTAGAAGTGGGGAAGCCCTTTAAAGGGGTTGTCCCGCGAAAGCAAGTGGGGTTATACACGTCTGTATGGCCATATTAATGCACTTTGTAATTGACATTGTGCATTAAATATGAGCCATACAGAAGTTATTCACTTACCTGTTCCGTTGCTAGCGTCCTCGTCTCCATGGTGCCGTCTAATTTTCAGCGTCTAATCGCCCGATTAGACGCGCTTGCGCAGTCCGGTCTTCTTCTTTTCTCAATGGGGCCGCTCGTGCCAGAGAGCGGCTTCGTGTAGCTCCGCCCCGTCACGTGCCGATTCCAGCCAATCAGGAGGCTGGAATCGGCAATGGACCACACAGAAGAGCTGCGGTCCACCGAGGGAGAAGATCCCGGCGGCCATCTTCACCAGGTAAGTAAGAAGTCACCGGAGCGCGGGGATTCAGGTAAGCACTGTCCGGTTTTTATTTTTAATCCCTGCATCGGGTTTGTCTCGTGCCGAAAGGGGGGGGGGGGGGGGCTATTGAAGAAAAAAAAAAAACGTTTCAGCGCGGGACAACCCCTTTAAATAAAATGTATAATGGAGAACACACACACAGATAGAGGAGGAACAGAAGCGGTACAGAGAAGAGCTATATAAATCAAAACCGAAGTGAGCGTGTGAGTGAGTGTGTGGCTGTATTCTAAATGTACTGCATCCTAGAATAGCTGTTCAAGGCTGCGTATTGTTGTACGAGATGTGAGCGTGTTGCGCATTTGGAAGCCCAGATCTAAATAAGCAATTTGCAACACTGAGATCCATTGGCATCATGGAAAGGAGTATGTTTCTCACTGAGCAGGAGCTCACTGGGGCAGATATCGGGATGGATGATAGTTCGGGAGAGCAGAATGAGCAGGTAGCTACCTGGGTGACAGGAGGAGGGGTACAGGGAAGAGATACAGGAAGGCTAGTCCTGAACTGACACACCCCAACAAGTTTGCAAATGTAGCAGATGAGGGGGATGCCATTACAGGGTTAGTACTGCTGCAGCACGACATGCCCTCTGATCACCAGGGGGTGTCTACTCCAGTAAGAAGGGGAATAGGATTGCAGGGCAGGCTAGAAAGTACTGGTAGTGGGAGACTCAATTATTAGAGGGGCAGACAGGACAATCTGCCCCAAAGGTAGTGGTTGTCGAACGGTGTGTTGTCTCCCTGAAGCTCGAGTTCGACACATGGCGGATCAGGTTTACAGATTACTGGGATGGGCTGGTGAGGATCTAGCGATCATGGTGCTCATTGGCACCAATAAAAAAGTTAGATGTAGGTGAAATGTCCTTAAAAATGATTCCGGGGAACTACGATGTAAGCTTAGGGCAAGGACCCAGAAAGTTGTATTTTCTGACATACTACTTGTACCATGTGCCACACCAGAAAGGCAGCGGGAGATTAGGGAGATAAACAAGTTGCTGTAGGAAGGAGGGGTTTGAGTTCCTAGAGAACTAGTTCGACTTTGCTGTTGGCTACAGGCTCTACCGTAGGGATGGGCTGCATCTCAGTGGGGAGGGTACAGCTGTGCTGGTGGTGAAGATGGAGCAGTGTTTAAACTAGAGACTATGGGGAAGGCAACCAGAGAGGTAGAGGAAGAAGACTGTGTAGACAGTGACCTGAAACTAAGTAATGTAAATTGGGACAGAGCGGTGGGAGGAGTTAGTACAGTTAGAACTGGCAGACTAGTTCATAGGATAAACTTAATATAAAAAAAATACCCAAAACCTTCTAAACTGTATGGTGAATAATGCTAGAAGTCTGACCAAGAAGGAAGACAAGCTGGAAGTAATAATGTCTGAGGAAAACTATGACATAGTAGGAATAACTGAGACCTGGTTGGATAAAAGCTGTGACTGGGTGGTGAACATACAGGGTTAAGGCCCATTTACACGGAGCGATGATCGCTCAAAGATTGCTCAAATGACAGTTTGAGTGACAGCTTTGAGTGATCATTGTGCAGAAACTTTTAAGTAGCTACTCAGGAGCAATTAAGTGTGCAAATGAAGCCCGAGGGCGCTTATCTGCTTTCAGTTCTTTTGTTCTCCAGCGGGAGAAAATGCTATCAGCACTACTCACGGAGAACTACTGATAAGGCTGAAGGGCAATTTTTAGGTTGGACTGAATTTAACGATAAGCTAGCAGCACCCGAAAAGTGCATCATGGCTGTGCGTTTGGACGCAACGATTATTGCTCAAACGATCGCTTTTTAGTGCTTTTTTTTTGAGTGATCATCACTCCCTGTAAATGGGCCTTTAGAGTCTGTTCAGAAGCGATCGTAAAAACCGTATTTATGTAAAATCCTGGTTAAAGCCCACACTTTGGGAAGATATATGTGAGGGAGGTGAACATGTGGAATCTCTACGGGTGGAAATACATGAAGGGAAAAACAATAATAAAATTATTATAGGGGTTTTCTATAGACCACCAAATATAACAGAAGCCGCTGAAACTCTATTACTGAGGCAAATAGATGAAGCAGCAAATCGCAATGAGGTAATTATTTGGGGGAACTTCAACTATCTGGCTGTGAACTGGGAATCTGAAATCTTTGGATCTCAAACAAGTTTCTGTCAATTATTAAAGATAATTACCTTACCCAACTTGTATAGGACCCAACTAGAGGGATGGCCATTTTGGGCGTAATGAGAGATCGCCCTTGTTAAATCAATCTGATCAGCTTCTATAAGGAGGTAAGTTCTAGGGGTCAATACAGAGATCTCTCCCATCTATTTATATCCAGGACTGTGACTGTAACAAGGTGGCGCCCTCTACGTCTAGGGGAAAGAGGGTTTCTACACCAACATAGAAGGGTTTGGGTTTTTGTTAATGTAAGAGCAGTGAGACAATAAAGGCCTCACTAAAGAGATGTATTTTTGGGGCACACCTAAAACTGTGGATATCGGGGTTTAATCTGATTGTCTGGGATAGTACATTCCAGAGAACTGGTGCAACTCTTGGAAAGTCTTGGAGCGGTTTTAATTATGGAATCGGTCTGAGATCATTTCAACAGAGACTATGGTTAAAGCAATAGAGTGAGATTAGGGAGGAGATATTTTCTAATACTGTAAAATGCCTTCAAGCAACTTATTTTGTGGTTTCCACTCAATAGCATGCACCAAAAATGGTTTAAGATTAGTGATGAATGAACTTTTGAAAAGTGTAGCTTGCCCGGTTTGCCAAACCTTTGCAGAAAAGACGTTCACCAATACCTCTAATACTGGTGTATATCAACCCCAGAATTACACAGGGCTTTTATGGCTCCAAAACAGTGTTATACATCAATGTTCAGGATTAGTGTTGGTGGAACAATCCAGTAGAACCCGGATTTGGGTAACACTTTGATAAAAGTTAGTTTTGGCATGAACCTGAACCAAGCTCTTAGAAGAGTTTGGCCAAAAGCAGCATTCTCCGGGTTCAGTTCGCTCAACACTATTTAAGGTGCTACATAAGCAATAGAGATGAGCGTGCATACTCGATAAGGTAAACTACTTGAGCTAGTAGTGCCTTATTCGAGTACCTGCCCACTTGTCTCTAAAGATTCGTGTGCCGGAGGGGAGATCTCTCTCTCCCCCCTGCTCACCGCCGCAACTCACCTGTCGCCCGCGCCGGCAGCCGAATCGATAGAGACGAGCGGGCAGGTACTCGAATAAGGCACTACTCGCTCGAGTAGTTTGCCTTATCGAGTATGCACGCTCATCTCTAATATGCAATGTACAATATAGAAAAGGTGACGCCAGTGGACTAGGCTGATGGCATTGGATCTTAGCTATGACCTGGGTACATCTCCTTTCTAAATCTGTAGGTTCATGTTTCTTAATAATTTGTCGGCTTGTGCAGGATATTTATAATTGAGGAAGATGTGCGGAAATGATCTGATACAGAAATGTAGCTCCGAGAGGAGATCCATATGGTGAGCTGACAAAATGCTGTTCTACAATAGCAATCTCTGCCATCTCTTATGTACATGGAGCTAGAAAAAAGAATATTTCAGGGAACTCGTGTCTCTGATACCCATCGTCTCTGCTTCCCCCTGAACACATGTTCATCTGAAGAAACACAAGGAAAAGTTGGGCGATGAAAGGGTTTATTAACTTTTATTCAGCTCAAAATAAGAAATTTGTCTGGCTGATACAAAGGAGCAGATGTAGACTTAGAACCTATAAATAAACATGTTGGCTTCTAAAGGATAAGTGCCTGATGCTGGTATTCTTCAGTCATTGCTATCTGCATAGATGTGGGAAATGCCATTATGTATCATGCATAATAGAGGAACAAGAAGAACAAATGTTTCTTAAAACGGAGTCCCATTTCTAAGCCTTCTTCACACCGTGCCATACATTTTGTAGCAGCTCATTCTCTATTCAATCACTTGAATGAACCTGATGTCACTAAACCCAGAAGAGACCACAACTGATGCAGCACCCAACTAAAGGGAAGAGGAGGGGCACTGCTAGACCTTATATTAGCTGGTGAAGGACCCCACTAGACGGAGGAGGGGGTGCACTGCTAGACCTAATATTGACCCTAATCCTATTTCCCTACCACCAGCATATTTATTTTGAGTGGGAAAGAGCTATGTTGATCCCTTGAAATTACTCAACAGAAGGACATAAAAATGATCTGTCATGATGACTTGATTAGCAATTATTTGTAAATTAAAAGTGAGTTCGTGTGTGTGTATATATATATATATATATATATATATATGGAGAGACAAGGGGCACTTCTAGACCTAATCGGAAGTGGTGTAGAACTCAACTCGAAGGAGGAAGAGGGGCACTGCTAGACCAAACATCAACTGGTCCAGAACCCAACAATAGGGAGGAGGAATTGCACTGTTAGACCAAAATATCAACTGGTGCAGCACCCACCTAGAGGGAGGAAGGATACCTGCCTCTTAAAATTCCTGGAGAATTGGAGTACTTCCAGAAGATTGGAAAAGGGCAAATGTCCTAAAAAAAAAGGAAGAAGGTGGATCTAGGAAACTACAGACCTGTGAGCCTGACTTCTATACCGGGAAAGATCTTTGAACAAATTATTAAACAGCATGTATGCAAGTACTTACTTGGATGAGAATGGAGTAATTAGAGTCAGCATGGGTTTATAACAAACAAGTCATGCCAGTCTAAGGCCTCATGTCCATTTGATTTGATTTGTGTAATCCGTGTAGAGCACCCACAAATTAAGCCGCCCGTACGGTTGCATTGGCATCTGCAAATTAATTAAAGCATGCAGATTTGATTTGCGAACTTTTCGGTCCAGAAAACAAATTGCAGCATGCTCCATTTCTCTGCGAATCCTGCACTGACAGCTTTCATTGAAGTCAATAGAAGCTGTCCGATCCGCGGCACACCCGCAGCTGACATAGCGGACGTGCTTCAGATCTGTGGGAAAGCAGGAGATTTAAAAAAAAAAAAAAAGGTACTGCACGGGGAAGGGGGGGGGGGGGGGGGGAGGAGGAGGAGGAGGAGAAGAAGAAAAGAGAAGGCTCCCGCAAGCAGAATCCGACACGCCCGTGGACATGAGGCCTAACCTAGTTTTCTTCTTTGACAGAATCATGGACTGGGTTGGTCATCGGAATGCAGGAGATTTACTGCAGTATATCATGATTTAAGCAAAGCATTTGAGAAAGTATAATAAATAGAGATGAGCGAACGTGTTCTAAACGAACACTTACGCACCCAGACACCGGCTTTACCGAGGACTTCAGTGTCCGCGCGTAAAGATTCGGCCGGCGCCGGGGGGCGGGGAGAGGCGCGGCGGCGCGGGCGGCAGCAGCGGGGAACAGGGGGGAGCCCTCTCTCTCTCCCTCTCCCCCCCACTCCCCGCCGCACCCCCCCGCGCTGCCACGGCGACCCCCGAACTTTTTTCGCCCGAGCACGGAATTGCTCGCAAAGTTCGGTGCTCGGGCGAAAAGGGGCGGAGCCGAACACGTTCGCTCATCTCTAATAATAAACCATCCTTATTGAAAAAATGACCAAATATGGGATTAACAAGGCAACTGTTAGGTGGATTCTTTTTATTCTGTATACGTGAATTATTCGCATCGACTGAGTGTACTGATTCATAAAAATATCTCCTAAAATGTGAGTCATCTTCTATAGATTCTATGGGGAGATTAATTTGTCTTAGACGTATTATTGTGCAAAAGAAATATGTTTTAATGGCAATATATATCCTTGAAATCTTCTAGCGGATCATTGAGTTTGTGAGAGCAGGACTATTTTTTCATTTGACGCTGCCAAAACCTTTGATAGCGCTGAGTGGAATTATTTGTAGGCTGTGCTTCATAGAATGGGTTTTGGTGAGAAATTTTTGGCATGTGTTAAACTACTCTATTCAATGCCAGGGACAAGAGTGAAGGTAAGGGACGGATGGTGTTGAGGAAGGGAACAAAGTAGGGGTATTTCCTGTTCCCTCTTGTCATTGCCTTGGAAATCTCCTGATATATTTGGATTGCAGTATGAAGAAATCGAGGAACACATCTCACTATATGCAGATGATCTGTTGTTGTTAATGGGTCCTGTCAAGTCCATTTTCGATTTATTTGGCAAGATGTCAGGTCTTGGTAATAACTGGGGAAAATCTCTAATTCTTCCTTTAGATCCCTTGCCGATGTACTATTCATCGGAACACACGCAATTACGAATAGTGAAGGAATTCAAATATTTGGAAGTTGTGGTATCTTCTAATCCCCAAGACTATATTTCTGCCAATTTGCTTCCATTAGTACAAACGTTCAAAGATAAGGCAAGGTCGTCTCTTTGTCCATAATTGGCCGGGAAAACCTCAATAAAACGGTTTTGATGCCACAACTCCTTTGTATACTTCAAAACTCTCCAAATTGTATTTTTTTTAGACTCCACATGTTATTTAAAGGGGTTGTCTCGTGAAATCAAGTGGGGTTCAGCACTTCTGTATGGCCATATTAATGCACTTTGTAATATACATTGTGCATTAATTATGAGCCATACAGAAGTTATTCACTTACCTGCTCCGTTGCTGGCGTCCCCGTCTCCATGGATCCGTCTAAATTCGCTGTCTTCTGGCGTTTTTAGACGCGCTTGCGCAGTCCGGTCTTCTCCCTGGTGAATGGGGCCGCTCGTGCCGGAGAGCTGGTTCTCGTAGCTCCGCCCCGTCACGTGTGCCGATTCCAGCCAATCAGGAGGCTGGAATCGGCAATGGACCGCACAGAGCCCACGGTGCACCATGGGAGAAGACCTGTGGTCCACCGTGGGTGAAGATCCCGGCGGCCATCTTGGTAAAGGAAGAAAGAAGTCGCCGCAGCGCGGGGATTCAGGTAAGTAATAAACTTTTCTTTTTTAACCCATCCCTTGGGTTTGTCTCGCGCCGAACAGGGGGCCTATTGAATTAAAAAAAAAAACTGTTTCGGCACGGGACAACCCCTTTAAGAATTTATTATGCCAGAATTAAATTGGAGATAGACGTTCTGGTGGGTTGTCAACTCCATATTGATTTATTTTTTGGTGTCCCAATTTTACAAGTTAAAGGGTGGGGAGGAAGAGATGGGTGGGATTGGATAGCAGATTAGTTTCTAAAATGGCAGGTTGTAGCCCCCTATAATGGTATGTGAGAGAGGGATAAAAGGAGGAAAAAAGGAAGTATACCTGACAATTACTTTAATGATCAAATTATGGAATAAATTTAAGCAGATTCTGCAATTAGATGGATTTATTATATATCCCTGCCCCCACCCCACTCTAGAGGAACTCTAAATTGCCAGTTTTTTATATTGGAGGGATTTTCACCATTCTGTTTTTGTTTTTGTTTTTTTTGTTTTTTTACGTTTTCAAGTTGGAGCTACTGAGAGATGTTCCCCAGAGCTACTTTGTCCTGTGCCTCCAATTATGACGTGTTTACTGCCCAAGCCTGGTCAGTATTTAGCCTTACGGTCCAACACTCTTTGGTGAATTTTCTTGGGTGTTCTGGAGCTACAAAGGGTGTAACCTCTTATTTATATAGACAGATGCTTTCTTACTATTTACAAAAGATCCCCATAAAGGTAAAAGGAAAATGGGCAAAAAGATTTAGGCCATATTAATGATGATAAATGGGCCGCAGTGTTGTGTATGATTCCAATTATATCTCTATCTACAAGTCAATGAGTATCGCAATTCTATTTAGTGCATAGAGATTATTATAATCCATTAACGTTATTTAATATGGCTATCAGACTGTCTGAAACGTTATATGGATGGTGCAGATGTAATGCATATGGTCTGGGCTTGTGTAAAAGTATGTGAATTTTGGAATGGGGTACTAGAGATAATGATTTGTCGGCTTAAACCCAGAATTTGTATATTGGGTATTGTTGATTGGCTTGATGGACTTACTTTTTTGTTAATTCGGAGAGCTTTATATCGTGCACGGAAGCAGATGAACTTTCCATTGGACGCAGCCTGCCCCCCAACAGTAAGAGATTTTGTCACAAAGATCAGAGAGATTGTATCTTTGGAAGGGGGGATATAGAAAAAAAGAGGCTGTTTGTTTGACTAAGTTGAGGAAATTTGGGGAGGATGGTCTGATACATATAATGGGATAGTTCATATTGAGTGTTGGGTGTTTTGAGGTATTACAGAAAATTGATGGGATTTAGAGGGGGTGAGTGAGAGGTGGAGAAGAGGTAGTTTGTTCTTTGTATGTGTTACATTTTATTGGGGGGGGGATTATGATTTGTTTAAATATAGTTTTGATTAATTGCATTGTTTGGGGGTAATGATATGATTTATGTATATTATGCTTATGCATGTATAAATGTGTAGACATTAAGGGGGTACCTGTAAAATATAACTTCAATGCAAAAGATATAAACTAATGCAGGACCAAAGTAGAGGGAGGAGGAGTACTGCTAGTCCTAATATCAACTGGTGCAGGAACCAACTAGTGGGCGGGACTTAATATTAACCAATAGACCTAACAGAATAACAAAAGTTCAAAAAGAAGGGTGTTCTTTATTGTAATAGCAGTGAGATTATGGAACTTTCTGCCTATTTGATGATGATAATATTATGGGTTACATCACTAGATTACTAGACACCGGCTTACCTCATTGAGGGGTTTGCCTTCCTCTGGATCAACACTGCAGGATAATAGGCTGAGCTGAATGTACGGAGGTGTTTTTTTTAGCATTACTAACTATATTACTAACTAAAGAGATTAGTTAATTACGAAAAGACAAGTAAGGTGATGGGGCTACCTGGGAGGTTCTGGAACAGGTAAAGGATGGTGCTATTAAAAGGTGAGTCTGAACAATCCATTCAGACAGCTTTTAGGCCCTGCTGCCAGGCGAGTCCCAGGAACGTTACCCTGAAAGAGAGGTTGCAGCCCATGTAGACAGAAAAATGAGCAATACTGCTGCTGCTACTTTATAATGTAAGGAGAAGCTGAAACGTGAGATGATGGACATCCAGGAAGAACGCAGTACAAATGTCAATCACAAAAGGCAATGAAAGCAACCAGAGAAAAAATGATTTTATAAAGTTAGTGGCAGGAGCAGGAAAGTGAGACAACAGTGACAGAATGTGGTATATGTGGAGGGGAACTACAATGGCTGCAAAGGAGAAAGAAACTAAGAGTTCTTTAAAAAATGACAAGTATGAGGCCGCATGTACACAGCAGAGCCAGATCCTGCAGCCGAATCCGGGCCTGGGCAGCAGCGGCTCAACGCGTACCTGCTTTCTTGATCTTCATCTGTACTGCGGTTGGTCCGCACGTCTCGCCCTCGGACGTGTGCAGCATCCGAGGAGCGGGCCCACAGCTGAGGAGATAGCAGGGTAGATTGCGGTCTTGTCACGGGACTCCACCATCTCCTCCTGTCCAAGTTACCGCTGGAGGAGTTTCAGAAGGTAACCCAAAATGCATCTTAACTTAAAGTCAGTCACTCGTGACGCCACCGTTCCTTCCTCTGCAGCGAATCAAGATGGTAGAAAAATAAGTAGTCCACACACAGGGAAATGTTTAAAGTAAAGCCGGGAACGGTCCACAGTGCTCCCTTGCTTGAAAAATTACAGTCGAGAAACAGTATAAACATGCCAGCAGGAAAATGGTGCAGAACACAAAGTGGTGTGACAGGGAGGATTCACAGGATGACAGACGAGTCCACGGTCCCAGTTATCAGTGGGGTTCTGTTCCCGGCCACTCTCCTTCACTCTTTTTACCGGTCAACACTCACATTTGGAAGACGGACACTCAACGCTGCACGTCGGCTCCTCTCACACCCTCAGTCCTCCAGATTAACTGCATGAAGGCCTGGGTGAATTGGGCCCAGGGCACACACAAGGCATTCGCTCAGCCTCTTCCATCCTGGGGCTCCTTGTAAGACAAGGCGCAGTTTCTCCTAATCAATGAAAGTCCTCTCTCTTGCAAGACCAGCCGGAATCTCTCCCTAGCTCCAACTCCAACAACTCTTGGACTCATTAGACTGGACTAGACTAACTTGCATACACCTTGCAATCACATATATATTACATGGTCACATGACATTCAACAAGATACATTTTTCCAGACATAATCCAGTCCTTGATAAGGTCACACAAATCTAAATTGTTTGGGACATTTAACCCTTTCCAATCCACTGTCTGATGTCTGAAGACATTATGTTTTAAGGCTGTACAGCTCCGATGTTGGAAGACGTCCGTCGGGGTTCTCTTACTGTATATTGCCAGCCTCTCTGCTGTCGGAGCCTATCCAACGTGTCACCTCATGCAGTACTGGCTTTAGCCAGCAGATAGCGCCATTGTATAACGGCAGAAAAAGAATAAGCCCCCTAGGAAAACCAGGATACAAATTGGATTGGAAAGGGTTAAATGCCACTGTCAAAAATGAGAGCGGCATTGAAAGGGAATTTGTATTTAACGCTATAAACCATATTTACACCGGAGCTGCGGGACTGAAGGCTCCTCGGGACCGTTGTGTTCAGAATGGTGTCTCTACTGCTAGTTCTCTCTCTCATCCCATCCTTGCTCTTCTGGGCATTATGTCAAGTAACGGCATCTGCTGCAGAGTCTAGAACAACGTATAAAGCATCAACCGGCTGCTTCCTCCTCTGGGATCCCATGTTGTTCTACTGGGAGCTTCTGCAAATACCTAAACGCAAATAGGAGCAGTAAATGCATAAAACCCGTAAAGGCCTCTACTAACTCAGCTGTGTACAGGCATTACATAACACACTTCGGACTGCATACCTGTATATTACTGTCCGTAGATCTTACTTTTATGCTTTATACATTATAGACTGTATGTGTGAATGCTTGCGCCACTTTTCTAAAAGTGAGTGGCGCTTAGTGAGAGGGGCCAAAGGTGTTATAAAGCAAAATACAGCGCGTATGTGTCCTGAATGATCGGAGCTTGCAGCCACAACTCTCTCTGCAGCCCATATTAAAGGTCATGACTAAGGCCTCCTGCACACGGGTGGTTCGGAGCCCGCATGCGGGATTCCCGCAGCAGAGTTCGACTCGGTGCCCCCAGCGTACCTCTCCGCCAGTCTTCTCCTCTGCAGTGAATGTGCCGGCTGGCGCACATGCGCCGTACGGAGGATGCCGTGCTATCATTATGGCGATGATGCGGCTCCTGGGACCATTCTGCAATGATGATGGCGGTGGGTCGGACGGCTTCCATTGATTTCAATGGAAGCCGGCCGTGCGTAGCCTGCACAAAATCACAGCATGCTGCGATTTCTCCCCTGCGAGCGGAAAATCGCAATCGATTTCCGATCGTGGGCAGAAAATCTCGTATTCTCATAGCATGCTATGGGCTGGATTTGCTGCAGCATCCGGAGCCGGAATCCTTGCTCCAGATTTCTCAATGCAAATCCGCCCGTGTGCAGGAGGCCTAAGTAGGATTTTGCTACTCTTGCTATAACAAGGAAACCCTGCCAAGAGACGATACCGTCAGAGTGATGAGAGGCGGGTGGCCATAGCCTACCGTTCGTCTTTAATTGTTTGTAACGGCTGCACCCCGGGAATCCCAGAGAATCTACATTGCTGACTGTTTTAAAATAAAAGTTAGCATTTTGAGCACGGAACCGGTGTGTCCCCATTTGGATTATATAGAGAAAACCGCTTGTGCCCGGGTATATGTGCATCTAGCCGTCACCGGTCCGTAGTCCCAGCAGTGGAAGTCGACAGAAGTAAACGCTCTTGAATATTGGTGACAGTTGAACATGGACTGCCACCCTTCCTGCATCGGCCTAACCGATGTTCTTATAATGTCTTTAGGGCTTCTTCAGACGGACATATTTGTGCGCACAAAACGGGGAACAGAACCCATTGATTTCAATGGTTCGATCTCATTTCCTTTTTTTTTTAGCATGGCCCAAAAAATAGAACCTGCTCGAATTCCCTGCGTATTAACACACCAAGGGCCATAGAAGTCGTCGGGAGATGCGCGAAACGCAAGAACATGCACAATATGTTGTGCAATCCCATGGAATAAAGAACACACCTAGACCTTAGTAGGCTTTTAATTCAGGGTGGGGAGGGATCGCGCTCATGTGAATAGGCCCTGCATGCTCAAAAAGTGCAGGACCATGCGCCAATATGCATGCAAATTTATCTTGTTCTCTTTTGCAAATATGTTTTGCTGAGGCAAGCATATATGTGTGTACGATCGTCTGAAGCCATCCTTATTGGCAACCAGACACCAATATAGTCAATAGGGTCAGTTCAGCGCCGTTTGGCTCAGTTATAAGACACATTTAGTTGGCCAAAGAATTCCCCTGTCTCTCTGCCATAATGGAGCAGGAAAATGGAATCCCTGAATACAGGTGTGAATATAACCTAGGACCTATGTGTGAACATAACCTACCTGTGTTCTTGGCAAAAAAAAAAGAACTGAGTAAAGCTACCGGTAAGAGCTATACCTGTGTCTTCCGACATGATGCATCACGTATTCGCTGGTTGTAGTTATTTCTTGTGCTGATCCCAACCACCAGAGGCCTAATATTACACAACTACGACTATTACAACATGTAGAATATGTGACAGCTAAAGATATGAGGCTGATCATTAAAGGGGCATGCCTTGGAAAATAATTGCAGTTTCCATGTTCAGCGTTGCATTGCTGTGCAGATATTTATTGTCATTTGATGGCTCATTGGACACCGTGCAGCGTCCAAGGAGCGGGCCCCAGCTGAGGAGACAGTGGGGTAGAGTTTGGGACTTGTCACGGGGCTCTATCGTCTCCCACCCGGAGGGTAACCAGGGACCTGTTTAAGGGGCCGAGGGCAGGTGATCAAGGTCCTAGATAAGGTCTGAAACGCGTTCTCTGTAAAGTGTATCCTGTCAGGCTAAGTACAAGTTAAAGGGGTTGTCTCGCGAAACCAAGTGGGGTTATACACTTCTGTATGGCCATATTAATGCACTTTGTAATATACATCGTGCATTAATTATGAGCCATACAGAAGTTATTCACTTACCTGCTCCGTTGCTAGCGTCCTCGTCTCCATGGTTCCGTCTAAATTCGCTGGCAGCTTGCTTTTTTAGACGCGCTTGCGCAGTCCGGTCTTCTCCTTTCAGCACGAGCCGCTTCAGTGTGCTCCCCGCTACAGCTCCTCTGCGCATGCGCAGACGAGCTGTCACTGCTCGGGAGCGCGCTGGAGCGGCCATTCTGTACCTTCCTCTGTTAGAGGAAGGTGCAGAGCTGCCGAGCTGTCCGGAGAAGCCGCCCAGCTGTCCCGCCGTCCAGCTGTCCTGGTAAGTGATGGGCCGGGGGGGCTGCCACTGCGCCGGGCTGCGCCGGGGGGGGGGGGGGGGGGGCTGTCGCTGCGCCGGGGGAACTAGCGCTGGGCCGGGGGGGCTGTCGCTAGGCCGGGGGAACTAGCGCTGGGGGGGGCTGTCGCTGCGCCGGGGGAACTAGCGCTGGGCCGGGGGGGGGGGGGGGCTGGCGCTGCGCCGGGGGAACTAGCGCTGGGCCGGGGGGGGGGGGGGGGGCTGTCGCTGCGCCGGGGGAACTAGCGCTGGGCCGGGGGGGGGGGGCTGTCGCTGCGCCGGGCAAACTAGCGCTGGGCCGGGGGGGGGGCTGTCGCTGCGCCGGGGGGGGGGCTGCCGCTGTGATGGGGGGGGCTGCGCCGGTTACCTTCTGCCTGGCGGTGGGTGACTGGTCGGCCGTGTTCACTCCAGGGGTCCGGTCGGCGGCTGCGGGGCGTCGTGTTGTCATGGAGACACAGCTGGCAGCGTCTCGGGAGCGCGCACGTCGGGCTGCAGCGAGCGACGGGAAAAGAGCCGGCAGCCATCTTGGGGAAACTTTTATAAGTTGCTGAAACGCTGGAACGGTAAGTACGAACCAGCTAGAAATGTCATTTACAGGGGGCTTAGTAATGTGTACTTAATGGGGGGGACTGGGCAAAAAAAAAATTCACTGCTTCCTCGAGACATCTCCTTTAATAAAGCAGCATTCTTCCACCAATAAGTCTCCGGTTCCCCAGTGATTGGACTTATTTGCTTACCAGATTTGGATAACTTTAATCCACGTCTACTCCTGCCGCCACCGTCCCCTTTCCAAACAAAGCCAGCATTGGACACAGTAACACACTTGCCATTTAGTTTGCATTATCTTTGCAATGTGTACTCTTTGATAGTGACCCTTTTATTGTTCGTAATACTTTTACCCGTGGGGGACAATCAAAGTTTACCATTGCTATCTACTGACTGCCTCTTCTGTTAGAGACCTCACCTCTTCGATGATTGGAGCTTCTCGGTATGAAAATTAGAGCTGTGACCCCGGAGTGCAGCATAAAATCACATACGTTTTCCATGGCTCAACTTCAGTAGGAATCTGCATTAGAATGGGAAAATCCATCGATCTCAGCTTCCAACAAGGCTTGGTCATCAGTGCTCGATTAGCCTGGGCCAGGATTCCACTGCCAACCTTGTGGGGTTTGTTGTACAACGATGTGGAGAATATACTTAGAATGGTGTGATCGAGGGGAAAAAAAACATCCAGTGAAAGGGAATCCTGTGGACAGAAACCACTCTTCATCAAAAGGGGTCAGAGGAGGATGTCAAGAATCATTCTGAGCAACAGGTGCTGTGAAGTCAGGGGCAGCCGAATACAACGCTGGTGCTCCAGCTAAGATGTCTGAATGTATAACCCGTTATTCCTTAGCATGGTTGAGCTTTAACAGCGCCCAATCAGTCCCAGCGTTTATCAAAGAAAAACATAAAAGGGAGTCTCCGATGAAAGAGCACAAAATTGTATCACTGAGCAACAGAAAAAACATCACCTGGTCTGATGAAGCCAGATTTCTGTTTCTCCGTGCTGATGGGAGGTCAGAATTTGGCACAAGCAGCATGAATCGATGATCCCTTCCTATCAGCTGATCAAAACAAGCCAGCACCTCCATCTAGTTTGGGGCAACTACAAGAAGCTTCCTGTCCACAGGGGCCGATATTCCTACAGAATGATTTAATCACCTAGTGGAATCTACATCACAACGAATTGCTGCCGTTCCGAAGACCAAGAGAAGTCCCACATGGTACTAGATGGGGTCTCCAATAATGTGGCCATTCGGCGTATGCACTACCTGATAAATCTGCCATGGAGCGCTCAGTACATAATGCGTTGCTGTTCCTCTTTGCCCTCTCTGGGAGGAATATATGTACCGTACATCTTCAGACAATTATTTTTTCACTCCACTGGGAAATACTCATGTCCTTTAGGAAATATGAGGAAGATGAAACTCTACTGAATATATAGTCATTTCCCACTATTCTACTTTCTTTAGTGTCACAGAAGGAATAATTCTTTCCCTGTAAATCAAAGGGTCTTGTAAAATATTTGGGACAATGTTGGTTTTCAGAGGAAAAGAATTACTTCAAATGAAAATTGCCTTTTCTGTTGAGGACGCATTTGCAGGATCTGCGCGGGCATTGTATTCTTTGTAGACAATAAAATACAACCGAGAGGGAATAAAAAGGAAAGGTAATTACAGAGAACTAAATGTCTCATTTCAAAAGCACAGACGCTACTGAGACTTCAAAGTACAGGTCAGGAGTCGTGGTCGAACGCATGATCAGACAGCGAGAAAAAAAGGTTTTGATCATTTTCAATGTCGTTCCGTCAGGAATATCAGAATTTACGCAAAACAAGCTCTGCGAAATTTCTATGTACAATTTGAAGCTGCCTTTACCATCTTCATGGTTTGGTTGGCAGTAGCATGTACTACCTCTACTTTTCTCATACAAGTGGTATGCAACCTTTGAGGTTTGGAGATCTGCTAGAAGACTACGGAAGGTTCTGAAGATCTACACATTAGAGCCTGGGCTACATGGCAACTTGCAAAAGTTGTGGTAATATTGACATGGCAAATGTTAGGTGGGTTCAAAACTGTGATTGTACTCAAAGAGTGGTCATAAATGGCTGCACATCCAATTGGAAGAATGTCTCAAATGGGGAACCACAAGGCTCTGTCCTAGGCCCAGTGTTGTTCAACATTTTATAAATGATCTGGAGGAGGGAATTGATGAGAAACTGATCAAATTTGTTGACAACACAAAGCTAGGATGGATAGCTGACACTATAGGAGAGTATTCAAAAAGATCTAGAAAAGCTTGCACAGTGGGCAGCGACTAACAGAATGGTATTTAACAAGGAGAATTGCAAAGTCCTACACCTGGGCAAGAAAAAAAAGAAAGTAGCACATAAAGAATAGGAGTAATTGGGCTAAGCAGCAGCACATGTGAAAAAAAAATGTATATACTAATAGATCTCACGGAGTGAACATGAGTCAACAATGTGATACAGCAGCAAAAAAAGGCAAACACCATTCTGAGAGGTTTTAAGAGAAGCATAAAGTCTAGATCACGTGAGGTCATTATCCTCCTCTACTCTTCCTTAGTCAGACCTCATCTGGAATACTGTGTCCAGTTCTGGGTACCCCACTTTAAAAAAGACATAGACAAACTGGAGCAAGTTCAGAGAAGAGTTACCAAGATGGTGAGCGGTCTGCAAATCATGCCCTATGAGGAAAGGTTAAAGGATCTGGTGATGTTTAGCTTGCAAAGAAGAAGGCTGAGAGGAGACTTAATAGCGGTCTACAAATATCTGAAGGGCTGTCACACTGCAGAGGGATCAACCCTATTCTCATCTACACAAGGAAAGACTAGAAGCAATGGGATGAAACTGAGAGGGAGGAGACACAGATTAGATATTAGAAAAAAACTTTTGACATTAGGGGCGATTGATGAGTGGAACAGGTTGCTGTTACGGACAGTGAGTGTGGACCCACTGTGCCAACCAACCGGTTTGACTTTGAGCTAAGCCTAAGGGCATTATCCTGACAGTCTCCCGGTATTCACTTTTTAACCTCTGTAGAGGGATCTGGATTTCGCTGCAGGAAACCGAGCAAGCCACTACCTCTTGGAGTAGTCTCGGTGTGGTTGGCAGCTGACCCACGGAGGTCAGAGACATCGGTGCAAAGCACTGTGAAACTGTCTGAACTATAATCACAAACCGATGCAAGTAGGAGCAGGCAGAGTATAAACGTCCAGGTAAAAGCTCAGGGATCAGAGCAGACACAGACGTCAGAGACAGGAGACCTATGCTGGGTGACTGAGGGAAACACACAGCAACACTCAGGGAAAGGAATGGGCTGCCCAGCTCACTTAAATAGGAGGGCAATAACATATTACCCTGCAGCTGGGCTGTGAGCACTGAGGACGATTAACTCCTGCAGTGCTGATGAAAATTAGAAGCTGAGAGTTCATTCATACAGGAGGAGCAGAACAACACCCGTGTCTGCCCGGAATAGCAAGAGGGTGGTAGACACAGGTAGCCGGCCTAACAGTTACCATGGGAGGTGGTGAGTTCTTCTACGATGGAAGTTTTCACACAGAGGCTGGACAGACATCTGTCCGGGATGATTTAGTGAATTCTGCACTGACCTGGGGGTTGGATCTGATGACCTTAGAGGTCCCTTCCAACTCTACCATTCTATGATACTATGTGATTTGTTTAATACAGTATTTTTTCTTATTTATGGTACTGTTGCTTTAAGACACTGCAGGAATGGCACAACAAGGCAGGAAGTAACCGGAAGCAGCGGTAAGAGGAGCTGTGTACAGAGGAAAGAGGGAATCTTTTCAGGTTGAAGCCGCAGTAATTGTCCTATAGACAAGGTTTTCTTTGTTGAACGAGAAAAAGGACACTCAGAGTTAAATTGGCCCTCTTTGCCCTTCCTTCTGACAACATTGATCTATCTGTGAAAAAGTCATTCCCAGCAAACGGAACGCAGAATGTTGATGATCCCTGCTCACCACTAATATAGAATTCTATAGCTGTTCCTGTCGATTGCAGCCTGTCTTATTCTATATAAGAGACTGACCTATCCCGGGATTCAGTTCATATACCTTATTGCGGTTTTATTATTTTATTAAATTTGATCGATTGAAGGAGAAATTATGTCTTTTGAGGTCTATGTCAGTTACCCACAAAGCCTTCACACTATAGCAGACAACAGAGCCTACTTCAAGGACTGGCCCTCTCCCAAATTGGTCTGGCCAGAATCAGGCCATGCTTTCCCACCTGCCCACACAGGAGGACCATGACTTCACTCAAGGAGCTCAGATTGGCATGCCCTGTACTACAGGCAGGTCCACTTATTGCATGTTAGGCTGACATCTACCCAGAGAACCAGCGATGTCCCAAAGCTGCCACCTGAGCCCTTCCACAATATCATGGGACTACCATGAATCAAAGGCAAATCCATCTTGCATCGTGGTAGCAGTAGACTTGAAATTTTACTGTGTCTTATGCATGACCACAAGATGCCATTTGGACCAGCCCTAAAATAAAAAGTTTAACCTATATGCCAGAAACTGTGTGAGTGTGTGTACTTGCAGATGTCTTCAGTGGTATTCCAAAAGGTTTTTGCAGTAAAACATGTTTCACACTAACCAGTCTTCTTTGAGAACAAATTTCTCAGCAACCAGGCCTTAAGTACTTTTATTTAAATGGCAAAGCACCAGTGAAATCCACAAATCCAATCTCAGCTCCTTAATTAAAAGGTATTTTGTTAACACTGGTCAATAGTGAAAATATTTCCGATTTGAAAATAGATATTTCTTAATCATTTAATCATGGAAGAAACGAAAATGATATTGAAAGCTTTGAGTTAGCTCTTGGCTCTGAGATGTAGCCCATTTAAGTTAAATATATGTACCTTTATTTATATCCACAAGGTCACATGAGTGAAATCATTAAATAAACAAAAGCATATGTAGTAAAATAGTTGAATAACTAAAATGTAAATCCTTAAAGGGGTTGTCCCGCGCCGAAACGGGTTTTTTTTTTTTCAACCCCCCCCCCCCCCCCCCGTTCGGCGCGAGACAACCCCGATGCAGGGGTTAAAAAAGAACACCGGATAGTGCTTATCTGAATCCCCGCGCTCCGGTGACTTCTTACTTACCTGCTGAAGATGGCCGCCGGCATCTTCTCCCTCGGTGGACCGCAGGGCTTCTGTGCGGTCCATTGCCGATTCCAGCCTCCTGATTGGCTGGAATCGGCACATGACGGGGCACAGCTACACGGAGCTACACGGAGCCCCATTGAGAAAAGCAGAAGACCCGGACTGCGCAAGTGCGTCTAATTTGGCCATTAGACGGCGAAAATTAGACGGCAACCATGGAGACGAGGACGCCAGCAACGGAACAGGTAAGTGAAAAACTTTTGATAACTTCTGTATGGCTCATAATTAATGCACAATGTACATTACAAAGTGCATTAATATGGCCATACAGAAGTGTATAGACCCACTTGCTGCCGCGGGACATCCCCTTTAAATGTAAATGTGCCTTAGTCATTCACCTTTTCTGCCTCCCCCTTGTCCGGCCTCTAGTGCCTGAATGGATGATACATACTGTAAGGGGGAGCACTGCTCTGCTCCCCCCATTACTGTGTGAATCCGCACAGCCACTTGTACAAGCAGCCCTATGGTCACAGCCATAGGTTGCGCCCTTTCCAGTCTCATCTCGGTTGGGAAGAGGGACAGGGAGAAAGGTTACAGCCACACAGTAGCACTGGCTTAAGGAGGCTCTTCTGTGATGCAGCGGTGACATCACCAGTGCGTCAGCGCCCAGACAAACCGCTAAGACGATAGGGAAGAAAACAGCGCTAAGTGCAGTCCATGGCCAGAATAGTCTCAGCATTATTTGCACCGTTATTAAAAGTAATCTTATCTGCGCCATAGGAGTGAGAAGTTGCAGGTGCTGTTAAAAGCGAGCTGCTACTGGAAGGCTGTGATGAAAAGGTCTGCAAAAGTCAGAGGTAAGCGGAGCTGCCATCTGAGCTGCGATGATCTGCAAAAGACAGAGGATCGGCACTGGGTCTTAGGAGGACATTTGGACAACCTTCGGGGTTTCTGTTGATCGTGGTCGAGGAACTCTCCTGTCTCCGCAGTAGCCTAAGGCAGTTACAGCTAGTACTTCCACGTAATGTACGTAAGTGAGGCCAGCCTCATTAAAAGCTGATTGGTGTGCACACCATAAAGGACTTGTGAGTTAGTCAGTAGAGCTGCTGTCAGGGTAGCAAGGATTCAAATGTTATCAATTTGGAGAGTACTGATCTAACAGAGGCTTGAATTGTTAGTAGTGGACTATTGTTGATACAGTAACCGGAATCGAGCCTGCGCATTTAGGCCTTAGTCAGACGGGCGTTTTTTCGCGCGATTTGCGGATCGCATGACGGATGCGCATCCGCAAATCGCGTGACCGCTGCGCGCAAGTCGCCCGCAAATCGCCCGAAAATCTGCTCCTAGCCGCGTTTCATTAGAAACGGGCCGGAGCTGTCCAGCGCATTGCATTCAATGGAGACGGCAATAGAGCCGTCTCCATTTAAAGCAATGCGCTGCGGGCGAGCCCGGGATGAATTGTCGGCAAGGGCTTAAATATATAAGCCCTTCCCTGCAATTCATCCTAAAATGTGTAAAAATAAAAAAAAATTGTATACTCACCTTCTCCCGGCAGCCGGAGCTCCGCGCGGCCGTCCTGCAGTGGGTGTGAAGGGGGTGTGAGTCAGACCTGCCCCCTGATTGGCTCAGCGCTGAGCCAATCAGAGGCATGCCTCACTCATACCCATTCAGGAATTCATGAATGGATGTGAGTCAGACCTGCCCCTGATTGGCTCAGCGCTGAGAGGCAGCAGTCACTCACCCATTCATGAATTCATGAATGGGTGTGTGAGTGAAACCTGCCTCTGATTGGTCAGGGCTGTGACCAATCAGAGGCAGATCATTCAGCAGGCGGGGATTTTAAAGCCCTGCCGGCTGAATAGTGCCGAGAAGCAGTTCAGGAGAACTGACAGCGGCCGCGGCTGGACTCCGGCTGCAGCGGAAAGGTGAGTATACAATTTTTTTTTATTTTAACACATTTTAGGATGAATTGCAGGAAAGGGCTTATATATTTAAGCCCTTCCTGACAATTCACCCCGCGCACGCCGGCAGCCCATTGCTTTCAATAGAGTGGCTGTATTGCCGACACCATTGAATTCAATGGGCAAACATCGTTCTTCTCTGCCACAGCTGTTACAGCTGTGGCAGAGAAGAATGATTTGTCTTCTATATGTTCTCAGTGGGGTCGGCGCTGCTGCCGCCGGCCCCATTGAGCGCATATAGAGAAGAGGACAGGAATCGCAGATCGCAGATAGGTGCAATCTGCGATTTCTGTTCTCTAACTTATCAGACGAGCGCATAAAAAGCGCTCATCTGTCCGATACCATTGTAAAGCAATGGTTTTATAAAATCGCCGGACGCATGCGCAAATCGCGGCTAAGAACGCCCGTCTGACTAAGGCCTTACAGACAACATTAGGAGAATCCGTCATCCAAGCTGATCCAGAATCTGCGAGCCAGTGAATGCGAATTTCATATAATAAACTGTGTGGATTAAACTGTGATTTACTGTTCCATAACCCTATGTTAAAGTGCGAGTTGCCTTATTTATATTGCATGTTGCCAGTGTTGTGATTATTTCTTACAAAGTGTAAAGTTTTGTTATTTTTTGTATGTATAGTAATAATTCCAAGCCTTAGCTAGTTGGAGTTAGGATTAAGTGACGGTATACTATACTAAAACATACTATTGTTTTGACAGTTATTTGTTCTAAAATGTAAAAAAAAAAATATGCATTTTTGTAACTCCGTCTACTGCATTGTGTCCTGGAACCTGCATCGAGCACCATCTCTCATGACACCTACCACAAGCCTGTAAAGCATGGATCTAGGGTCCTTTGTACGGGAGAACATGCCCTGAAATTGTTGTAAATGGTGGTCACCAGGGTTGGACTGCACTACACAGAGCCGGCCAGAGGAGATGAGACTGAGGACCACAGTCCAGCTATACAGAACAAATGAATGTCCTCTTTAATTGCATTCTAAACTCATCTGGCCCTTAGTGTCCCAGTTGTGGTTGGCACCCCTAAGCATGTCAGGGTTTGTGCCCACCAAAGAATCGTCCTCTGCACTGGTGCTCATGTGAGGGGCTACCCACAAGGGGTTAACACAGCCTCGATGATGTTCTTCTCCACTATACCTAAGCAAAGGGAATAGTGGAGAAGGACCTTTGAGCCCCTTACCTTCCACAAGTCCTAAGTCATTAGAGCTCAACAACAAGTGGTGCAAGGGTTACAGTCTGGTGGCTGGAGAGGTGTTTGTGTGAAGACACTCTGAGGGTGCAGGCCCGAGAAGAGAAGGCTCTGCCAGGACTTAAAGACATTGTGGGTCAGAGGGGGAACACAGCATCTGGAAGGAGAGACACCGGGAGCCTCCTTGTACCCCACAGAACCATAAGGGGACAAACTGCAGAGAGGGAGATCAATTGCTGGTGCTGCTTTTACAAGGCCCACATGCTATTGTTTGTGTTATCGGGAACCGGTTTAGGAAATACCGGAACGGAGACCATTGTACTCTTCAGCGACAAACTGTAAGTGAGATTGGCTCCAACCCAGGTCATAAGTGTGCACACTAGTACACATTCAGAACAGGCCTGTTGTATAGGGAAGCTCTGCAGCGATTGCTAGTTAGGGAGACCAGGCTCCCTGGGTATGAACAGAGACTTATAAGCAGTACACCACTGTGCATCTTGGGAGCACAGACGCTGTGATTAGTTCTAGCGCGTTCCTATTAGTGCGGTAACAGCCTTGTTCTACTGTTACCAGCCTCAGACTCGTTTCACACCTGTACTTGGGGTTCCGTTTTCTTGCTCCTTTCGAGGAGCAGGAAAGAGAAATCCACGCGGCTGCATCATAGGATGGAATTGAACCCCGCCGAACAGACCCCACTGCACAGATTTGGACAGAAGAAAAAGCCCTACATGCTGCTCTATTTTTCCGGTATTTTGAATAGGACTGGAAGTTCCAACACAGATGTGAAGCCGGCCTAATTCTTGCAAATATCATTCATGTGTTTTTATTTACCACTGCTAGTAAGTATCGGACAAAGTACTGAGTTAGGCCTGGTTCACACGGCCGTATGGTAAAACGCGGCATAAAAAAAATTGCAGCATTTTAGCGGCACGCAGAGCTGTGTATCACCGAGTTTGTAATCGTGTATGACAGCATATCTCACGCACACCGTCATGCGATGGCTTTCTGGTTTCTTCTTTTTTTTAATTCTGTGATCTCTTAACAATGTTGCGTAAAAACACCACGCATTACATAGCGTATGTACAGCGGTTTCATTCGCACCCTTAGAGAACAATAGGACTTTATATTGTGTAATATGCAGTAAAACAGAACATGCTGTATTACACACAGTAAATATAAGTAGGTGTGCATGTATTAATGTATTTCATTGACTCCATTCACCATATATTATAGTACGAGTAATACACAATTAAATCACGCCTGTGTGAGCTCGGCCTTAGGGCTTTTTCCCACGAGCGTAGGAGCTTTTACGTGCACCCCCCTGGTGCTGTAAAAACGCATGAACGAGTGCACAAATCTAACACTTGTGCGCCCGTTCAGATGGCACAGGCCCAGCGCATATATGCCGAGGCCGCAATGCTGTTGCCTCCCCTTCCCTCCCCCTTGCCTGTTCAGCTTCTTTCTCCTTCCCTCCCGCTGTTTGCAATGGAAGTGGGCGGGACGGGGGTGTTGCAACCACTCTCTCCCTGCCCCTTCTCCACTGCCAGCAGTAGGAGGGGTGGAGCAGCTCCGCCCCCTCCCATTGTAAACAGCTGGAGGGGAGGAGGGAAGGGGTAGGGAGTTTAGCAGTCACACTGCTAAACTCCCTCCCACCTCCCTTCTCCGACCGCTCTCATCGGCTCCCATAGGAGTCTATGCAGCAGCCGGCGTATTCCGGCCCTGAAAGATAGTTCCAGGACTATCTTTGCTGCCCGGCGTAAAAGCACCTGGCACTATATTTTCTGGCCGGGCGCTTTTACGCTGCGGGAACACGCCTGTGTGATCTGATGCATTGGAATCCAATGTATCAGTTGGGAGCGTATATCGGCCGGCCGTGAAAACATCAGCTGATATACACTTGTGTGAATAAGCCCTTCTTATGCTCATACCGATATAATCATCATTTCTGTACCTTTAATTAAAACATTGTGTATTTTTGTTATCACCATGGCTCCATTGTATTCCAAAACTTGTGTCGCATACCACCTCCACGGGACAATCACTTAGAAATATATCCGAACTCACCTTACCGAATCCATTAATGGAGGCTTTAAGAGCATTTGTACTCAACCCCTGTAACAATCCTAATGGCACGATTGTCCAATCAGAACGTCTAACAGAAATCAGCGACGCACCGGTAGAAGGACCGGCCATACTTAAAGAGCAACGCAATAATAAAAAAGCTTTTAAGGTCTAATTAACGTCATTTACAATTAACGCTGCTCTGATTATCAGATCATCTCATAAAGGCACTACTTGTTTAGAAATACTATTTTGGTCAAATAATGCTGCCATTTCACGGATGAGTCAGCTTTAATCAACTTTGTGACATTTTACTTTTCATAAGACTGAAACAGCGCGGCACTTAATGGCATTAAATTATAGACTGATGAACTAATGACAGCAAATTACGCCTCGCTTCAATAAGTCCCCATTATGAACATATGTGTCAACGCATGTGTAATACCGCACCGTGTCATAAACAATACTAATGAGGGAATAACACATAATGCAGCAGCTCTCCGCTCTGGAGACAAAACACAAAAAAGTTGTCCGAAACCCCAAAACACTCTTTATTCCTCTAATTATGTTACGTTGAGCAACTTTGTCATTAACTTACAGAGACTACAGTCACCCGCCCCGCGGTCCAATCCACTGACGTCATCTACATAATCCCATGAGCCGTCGTGGTTTGGCGTACGTCATCAGCAACTACATCACCAGCTGTGGGCTATCCTTGAATACAGATGACCTGCGCATTCGCCAATGTAGACTGCAGAACATTGGCGTATGCGCGGTTCATCCAAATGCAAAGACCCTCAACGACCTTATATTGATGCCCTATTCTGAGGATATGGTAGGTCATCAATATATTAGTCACTGCAGAAGTGATGCATGTAAGTATGGCAGCAGATCAGCGGCAGCACGGGATGAAGAAGAGGGTCCAGAGAGGCAGATAAAATGTACAGGTTGCCTCTACTTAGCTGGACCTCCTAGATTTCAGCATTTTAGACTTTCGTGTCTGGAAAGCCCCTTTAGGGGTGCAGATGCGCCTGCCATTAGAAGCGAAAAGTGATGGTCTCTCTTTTGAGAAGTTTTCCATTTGTTTCCAGCATTTGTGCCAGCCAGAATATAATGATAGACCACAGTAAGGGTGCGGGCAGACGAGCGCATAAACGGCGCGTTTTTGCGACCAAACGTATATACGTGACCATCTGAGGCAATGGTTTCGAATGTATTCGTTCACATGGGCGGTTTTATGGCGCGTAAAAACGGCAATTCGAAAAAAAACGGAACATATGCGACCGAAATACGCGCCAACGCATATTCGATCGCCGAAAAGACCGTTTGCAAAGTAGGAACAAACGAAAATACGCTTTCTAGCTCTGGTCGTGATCGGTGAAAAACGATCGCTCGGGCGATTAAACGTTGCGCTCGTGCGAACGTAAATACGCCTACGCTCGTCTGCCCGCACCCTAAGGTTTCTGAAAAAATGTGAGAAAAGGTTAACAAAAAACAGGAAATCTTTGGAAATTGAGATTGTTAGAAAACATCCGGTAACATGAACTACCACTTTTTCAGATTTTGAGGCTTCCTACACATCAACATCACCGCTGAGTTGTGCTGTGTGTAGCTGTCTGTGGGTGAGTACCAAAGAAAAGAAAAACAAGAAAAGGAAAGATAGTCAAGCGTACCAGCAGGCTCAGGTGACTGCTCAGAATAGGCTCCCATGTGTGTGTATGAGGATTAACACTATATCTGGCCATTATGTGCTTGTATCCTGTATTTATCACCATTTGTCCCCTCTGTTCCTCTCATTTTCAGTTCTCTCTGAGCTGGACGGAGGAGCTTGCAAATGTTTACAAAAAAGTGATAAACTACAAATAACTGTAAGTATGACTGCTCCGCCTGTGACCTGCTACTTATGGGGAGTTATTGTGTATATTCAGTTTGGAGGTGTCCAAATTCACCTTTGTGCCTGGAGCCTAGCGTACTGTTTAGCAATCGTGCCTAGTTAAAAAGTTAGACGATAACTTTAAGATCGGCGGGGGTTTGCTACTAATCCCGAGAGCAGGGTCCCTCGGGGACCGACCGGACCTCTGTTGTCAGGATCAGTATGGGTCTCAGTAGTCAGACCCCACTGCAATCAAAAAGTTACCCCTATCCATAATTTTATAACATGGCAAAACCCCTTTAAACCAGCCCCGAATATGAAGGCAGCAAACATACAGATACTGCTTGTCATATGGGAAATTTAGTTTGAAAAAACAATGAAGATTCATCACCTTTCATACAGGGAGGCGAAATTAAACTTTCCCAACTCGGTTGGGTCTCTGAAGGACATTCCGCTGCTCCAAATGAGATGAAATTCGTCCACTTCAGACGATGCACTCACCATTTTTCAAAAAAAGAAATTGAATAAAACAGTCACCGCTAGGTGGCGCTGTAGCAGACCAGGTCTACCCAATCTGACCTGCATCAGTTTCAGATCTGAAGGACAGCATTCTTCGACGTGATGTAGCCATTAAAGCGTACTCGCTGCGTGAGTGGTGAAAAAACATGGTTTTGCATATGGAGAACGTTATTGAAAACCATGGGGGACAAATTGAACATTTGTAGCATGATTTACATAGCTACAGCGCCATCTATAGGTGACTTTCCCAATTTTTTTTTTTAAATGCTGAATGCATCATTTGAAGTGGCCATTGTCCGAATTTCATTTACTTGGAGCGGCACAGCGCCCTCCAGCAGCCTCTGAGTTGGGGAAATTTAATTTCGCTGACCCAGTACAATAATACAGCCTTGCAGAATGAGGATGTGAGTGCATGTGTGATAGTAACCGGCCATAATAACATCTGCAAGGACACGCTAAACCGCAATCTTACTGAAGGCAAAGATGGAAGGACGTGAGATGATAACCCCAGCGATGATACAACCTCGTCTGAGTCGAAGAACATCTGGAATATACAATTAGATTTCTTCTTTTACCCCCACGCTGTAAACAAGCGGCCCCCGCTGTCGTCTATATGTTACCGCCACGTAGCAGACATGGTAATATGGCATTACACAGAGCACAGCACACAGATCTATCTCTTTCTAATGGAGAATGGTAATAACATTAGTGCATCTAATAATGAAATTGCACAGAAGCAGCTGCAGGTTCTTGCCGGGAAACAACCACAATTAGCTCCACTGCTTAATGTACTGCAAATTTATGGGCGTACATAGAAAACTGCAGAAACTGCTCTGTGAAATGGAACAACACGAGTTCTGCGTACCGTCTAAGGTGATTGCAGCTCGTTCAGAAGTCGGTCACCGGACACGGTTCAGACAGTAAACATGTGCGCTCAAGGTAATTGGTTGTTTGCGCATTAAGACAGCATGCAGGAATGAGGTCGCAGACATATGGCGGTATGGTGGCTCAGGGCTTGCAGCACTGGATGCAGCAGTTCAAATCTACGTAATGGAGGAGCTATAGGGGTGTAATGATCGGGATGCACGAAAAACAGTAAGGACATGCATGTCAAGGCAAAGACTAAGGATTGTGGATGATGACTACTGACAATATAACAACCGCGGTTGGGCATTATTAACAACACCTAGAGTATAAAAGGATATGCCTTCTATTATGTTGTGTACAGATGTGTAACTTGTGCACCCAATGGCCACTTTATTAGAGGCACCAGGGCTCTCAGGATTGGAGCTTCCCTGTATGGAAATTAGATCTGTGAGACTGGAGCGCAACGCTGGTGCTCCAACTAATGTGTCCAAATATGCAACTCGCCCGGCGGCGGGCGGGGAACTGCGGGGGAGAGCGGGGAGGAACGGAGGGGAGATCTCTCTCTCCCCCTGGCTCCCCCCTGCTCACTGCCGCAACTCACCTGCCACCCGCGCCGGCAGCCGAGCCTTTTCTCTCGAGCGGGCAGGTACTCGCTAAGGGCAATGTTCGCTCGAGCAATTGCCCTTAGCGAGTATGCTTGCTCATCTCTAGTTATAACAGCAGGCGACAGGTTCCGGATCAATGTTGCATACTAAAAAATTGCAGTATGTCCTATTTTGGTGTTCATTTGTTGGAGGAGTGACCCCCCATTTACATGTAGCAGTGGCTGCAAGGCTCTGTCCCCATGCAGGGTCTCCTGGTGGTGGCGGGGGGAGTAGTGTAGCATGCCGTGTGCCAGAGAACATGGCTGGAGAGGCCGTGCGCCTATATGGTGACGCATAATTAGTGCTGAAGGGTCCCGTCATCCCTGCCAGGATAGTGGTAGGGAGGGATAGAGAGAAGGGATGGTAGGCACAAGGAATAAAAGTGCTTTGATGCATTAGTGAATGCTGGGGGAAATTCCATTCCCCCAGTGCCAACATTGGCTATGGTCCCCCCCATCGATCCTGGAAGGTTCGAGGTGTCTCAGGCACCTGACATAAAAGGGACTGTGCTGCGTCACAGTAGTGTCGCAGCACAGAAAGGGAGCAGAACAGAGGTCATACAGCAGGCCAGCAAGCAGAGTCTTAAAGTGGCGGTGGCCATTGAAGTGGGTCTACGCAGTAGATACTTCCCTATGCTGAGAGACCAAAGGGCCTTGAAGACCTGGGGGCCGAAGAAGTGAGCACAAAAGCAACACAATGGAGGATAAGCTGCATCATCGCAGTGCTTGGAAAGCGAGAGAGTCTTCCTCCCCACAGTGCCTGACACTACACCAGCAGTACCGAAGAAGACGACACTTCAAGAGGTCTGTGTGTTGAACAGGGTGCAGACGAAGAGCAAAGCGAAATAGTGAGCTGCAAGAAGGGACATGAGACAGCATGAGTGTACTGCCATCCCTGGCACTATGTAATGTAATACCCAACAACCCTAGCCAGGGTGGAGGTGATGAACTCATAGGACTATGATACCATAAGCACACAATAGTTATGACATCATAGATTATGTAGGGCCTTGCAGGGTAGTTACTGTAAAAAAGAAAAACTAAACAACTTAGGCAAAATGATTATTTTGTTCATTTTGCTTCCCACAAAAACACAGTAAAAGTGATCAAAAAGCCGTATGTACCCCAAAATGGTACCAATAAAAGCTACAGCTCATCATGCAAAAAAACAGCCCCCACAGAGCTCCATCCATGGAAGAATAATAATAAAAAGCTATGGGACTAAATGCAATGATGTAAAACATTTTATTAAAGGGTTTTTATTGTGCAAATATGGAAAATCCTAAAAAAAAACAAATAACTTTGGCATCACCATAATCGTACAATCCTGCAGAAAAAAATGTATCAGGTCATTCATGCTATATGATTAATGCAAAAAAAAACAAACAATTGCAGAATTGATGTTTTTTCTCCCTGCCCCCCGAAAAAAATGTATAAAAGTTTTTCAATACATTATATGTTTTAACTTTTTTCTGATTCCTCTGCCTTGGTCATGGAACCAAAAAAACAATAAAAACTACAGTTCGCCACACAAAAAACAAGCCCTCATACGGCCGTGTGGACGGAGGAATAAAAAAGTTACGGCTCTTGAAAAGATGAAATTCCCAAAAATCGTCGCATCCTTATAGCCAAAATAGGTTCAGTCATTAAGGGGTTAAGGCCATGGCCACACAGAGCACAAGATTTTCTGTGCACATTTACTGCAGCAGCAAAGTGGATGATACTTGATCAAATTTCATCTACCGCCATGCAGATGGTATATGAGTAGACATGCTGCGGATCTTCACATCAGATTTCGCCCTTTACAATGCGGTGAAATCTGCGCAAAACCTATAATATTCGCTTGAAGGCACTTCAGTAGTAAAAATGTTATAGAAAATCAGCGACCAATGAGAAGAAAGCCCAACATGAGATCAAAGAAGCAGCCGGAGGGCGCAGATACCTGCGTTCAAAGAAAAACCGTAGAGCAGACTGCCGGAAACAGGTTTATGAGCATACATGTGATGAGCACGGATCATGTGTGTCTAAACAATACAGGATTTAACACGGATAAAAGCGGAGTCAGCCTGCTGCCATAGAAATCCTGGCACCTAGCCGGGCAAGGCAACTGCTGAATGGGCTGGGACATTGTACAAGAGCTCCCGCGGTGCACTGGCACGCCGCAGGAGACGTGACGCCAGGGCCTGAAAGAACAGGAAATATCCAAGCGCTGACATAGACAGTGAGAAGACCGGAGGGGTTAGTGAATGCCGAGAGATAAATGAATAAGACAACAGCACAATCAATAAAATATAGCCAACTAATAGAAAACAAAAATACAAAAACAACATCACATTGGCGCAACCAGTCAAAATGATACATAGTATAATAAATGTGCTGCATGGAAAGTTGTCAGGGAATTTTTGTCGCCACTATTATGGCAGCTTTTTCCCCTCTCCAGTTTGAAGGGGCTGTACAAGAATTTCAAGATATCCCCTATCCACAGAATAGGCGATAACTTGCTGATCGGTAAGGAGAGAAGGTATCAGCAGCACTCACCACCACCTGTCCGGGGGGGTCTTGTTCTGAATAGATAGTATGCACGCCCGACCGGGATCGGATCCAAATCCCTTGTAGTCACAGGTAAATAAAGAAGCGTCAGGCAGCAGATTATCGGTGCAATTTGTTCTTATGTATCCATCAGAATACAGGCAAAAGCCTCTACATCACACAAAGTAGCGACGTTTCGACCTTCTGTGCTGGTCTTTGTCAAGCTAATACAATGCATATTCCGAGGTACTTTTATATCCCAAACAACCACCCACAAAATTAAAAACATTTGTAACAGGCGTGGAGCATACCTTACATGTGAGCCCAAATGCATATCCTTTATTGCCCTTACCTCTTAATTAGCGAATAAACGCTATCATCCTCATTGTGTATGCACCAGGATTGTCTTCTCCATTAAGCTCGTCACGTGATTACTCACGTGACGTATACTATGCGTCGTTGGATCCACCCACCAAAGCGTCATCATCTCCAAGCGACGGCCGAGCACCGCGCATGCGCGGGAGTCACGTCCTCTCGCGATATTCAAGCCTCTGGAGGATTAAGGGGCTGTCCCACCCCCTCCGTGTGCGTCATCCGACGTGCATCACGTAACGCATAGTACCTCCGTTCCCATAGTACCCATCCCAAGCGGGGCCGGACCTTGCGCATGCGCAGAGGTCCCAGTGTCTCCTAATCATGTAAACTCAAGGAGATAGATGATCATCTCTCTTAACATAACCCTATAAGTATAGGACCCATAACATCCTACCACAGCCTGTGCATAATACTCAATTCAATATTCACATACACAGTTAATTTCAGTGGACTCCGATAATCTACCTTATAATCCCATGTTTGATTAACCCATTATCTTCTTTTGCTGTATTTATTTATCTTATCCTCATCATACCTACTCTCAAAACCCTCAAGAAAGAACAAACCTGAGAGGTTGAATTGCATAAAAGGGGGTTTACTGGTTTCCACCTACATTTATCGTGGGCTTATATTTATTTTTGATTTTACCCTTAATTACATTACTATCCCTCAGGATAAGTTACAAATCCATAGTCACATATGTGCTTAATAGAGATGAGCGAACGTACTCGTCCGAGCTTGATACTCATTCGAGTATTAGCGTGTTCGAGATGCTCGTTACTAGAGGTGAGCACCACGCGATGTTCGGGTTACTTTCACTTTCATCTCTGAGACGTTAGCGCGCTTTTCTGGCCAATTGAAAGACAGGGAAGGCATTACAACTTCCCCCTGCGACGTTCAAGCCCTATACCACCCCCCTGCAGTGAGTGGCTGGCGAGATCAGGTGTCACCCGAGTATATAAATCGGCCCCTCCCGCGGCTCGCCTCAGATGCATTCTGACAGAGATCAGGGAAAGTGCTGCTGGTGCTGGAGCTGCTATAGGGAGAGCGTTAGGAGTTATTTTAGGCTTCAAGAACCCCAACGGTCCTTCTTAGGGCCACATCTAACCGTGTGCAGTACTGTGGAGGCTGCTTTTAGCAGTTTTGCACATTTTTTTTTTTTGGTATATCGGCCGTGCAGAGCATTGCGCCCTGCAGTAATACTCCAGGGACAGAAGTGCTTAGGCAGGGACAGAAGACATATTAATTATTGATTGAATATAGGCAGTGGGCCTTTGCTAAAAAAATTTGGGCAAAAAATCTATTTGGCCTGCCTGTCACTGTGCTCAGTGTTCTGGGTCTGTCTGTGCTGGGTGTAGTAGTTCTACAAAATCATACGCAGCCAGCTAAGTGTTACAGCAGGCTTGCGCCAAATTATTTCCTGGCTCTGTCTGGGCTCTGAAATCACCGCTGTGTTGCAGTTCACAGTGCAACACTGTGCAGTTCTGTGACATACTCCAGGGACAGAAGTGCTTAGGCAGGGACAGAAGACACAGTTGTCTATCAGTGAGGTAGTACGGCAGTAAGTCCGAGGGAGGAGCGCACAGAGGATTCGGAGGAAGAGCAGCAGGACGATGAGGTGACTGACCCCACCTGGTTTGCTATGCCTACTGAGGACAGGTCTTCAGAGGGGGAGGCAAGGACAGCAGCAGGGCAGGTTGCAAGAGGCAGTGCGGTGTCCAGGGGTAGAGGCAGGGCCAGACCGAAGAATCCACCAACTGTTTCCCAAAGCGCCCCCTCGCGCCATGCCACCCTGCAGAGGCCGAGGTGCTCAAAGGTCTGGCAGTTTTTCACTGAGAGTGCAGACGACCGACGAACAGTGGTGTGCAACCTTTGTTGCGCCAAGATCAGCCGGGGAGCCAACACCACCAGCCTCACCACCACCAGCATGCGCAGACATATGATGGCCAAGCACCCCACAAGGTGGGACGAAGGCCGTTCACCGCCTCCGGTTTGCACCACTGCCTCTCCCCCTGTGCCCCAACCTGCCACTGAGATCCAACCCCGCTCTGAGGACACAGGCACTACCGTCTCCTGGCCTGCACCCACACCCACACCTCCGCTGTCCTCGGCCCCATCCAGCAATGTCTGTCAGCGCAGCGTCCATCCGTTGCTAGCGCAAGTGTTTGAGCGCAAGTACGCCGCCACGCACCCGCACGCTCAAGCGTTAAACGTGCACGTAGCCAAATTCATCAGCCTTGAGATGCTGCCGTATAGGGTTGTGGAAACGGAGTCCTTCAAAAGTATGATGGCGGCGGCGGCCTCGCGCTACTCAGTTCCCAGTCGCCACTATTTTTCCCGATGTGCCGTCCCAGCCCTGCACGACCACGTCTCCCGCAATATTGTACGCGCCCTCACCAACGCGGTTACTGCCAAGGTCCACTTAACAACGGACACGTGGACAAGCACAGGCGGGCAGGGCCACTATATCTTCCTGACGGCACATTGGGTGAATTTAGTGGAGGCTGGGACAGAGTCTGAGTCTGGGACCGCTCACGTCCTACCCACCCCCAGAATTGCGGGCCCCAGCTCGGTGGTGGTATTTGCGGCGGTGTATGCTTCCTCCACTAAAGCACCCTCCTCCTCCTCGAACGCAACCTCTGTCTCGCAATCAAGATGTGTCAGCAGCAGCACGTCGCCAGCAGTCGGTGTCACGCGGCGTGGCAGCACAGCGGTGGGCAAGCGTCAGCAGGCCGTGCTGAAACTACTCAGCTTAGGAGATAAGAGGCACACGGCCCACGAACTGCTTCAGGGTCTGACACAGCAGACCGACCGCTGGCTTGCGCCACTGAGCCTCCAACCGGGTATGGTCGTGTGTGACAACGGCCGTAACCTGGTGGCGGCTCTGCAGCTCGGCAGCCTCACGCACGTGCCATGCCTGGCCCACGTCTTTAATTTGGTGGTTCAGCGCTTTCTGAAAAGCTACCCACGCTTGTCAGACCTGCTCGGAAAGGTGCGCCGGCTCTGCGCACATTTCCACAAGTCCCACACGGACGCTGCCACCCTGCGCACCCTGCAACATCGGTTTAATCTGCCAGTGCACCGACTGCTGTGCGACGTGCCCACACGGTGGAACTCTACGCTCCACATGTTGGCCAGGCTCTATGAGCAGCGTAGAGCTATAGTGGAATACCAACTCCAACATGGGCAGCGCAGTGGGAGTCAGCCTCCTCAATTCTTTTCAGAAGAGTGGGCCTGGTTGGCAGACATCTGCCAGGTCCTTGGAAAGTTTGAGGAGTCTACCCAGGTGGTGAGCGGCGATGCTGCAATCATTAGCGTCACCATTCCTCTGCTATGCCTCTTGAGAAGTTCCCTACAAAGCATAAAGGCAGACGCTTTGCGCTCGGAAACAGAGCCGGGGGAAGACAGTATGTCGCTGGATAGTCAGAGCACCCTCCTGTCTATATCTCAGCGCGGTGAGGAGGAGGAGGAGGAAGATGAGGAGGAGGGGGAAGAGACAGCTTGGCCCACTGGTGAGGGTACGCATGCTGCTGG
Organism: Eleutherodactylus coqui; assembly: GCF_035609145.1. NCBI lineage: Eukaryota > Metazoa > Chordata > Amphibia > Anura > Eleutherodactylidae > Eleutherodactylus > Eleutherodactylus coqui. The sequence goes on along the minus strand of NC_089848.1, from coordinate 102,614,628 downwards.
CCTGTCATCCTTTCAGCGTGTATGGCCGGAGGAGGAGGATCCTGAAAGTTATCTTCCTAGTGAGGACAGCCATGTGTTGCGTACAGGTACCCTGGCACACATGGCTGACTTCATGTTAGAATGCCTTTCTCGTGACCCTCGAGTTACACGCATTCTGGCCACTACGGATTACTGGGTTTACAGACTGCTTGACCCACGGTATAAGGAGAACCTTTCCACTCTCATACCCGAGGAGGAAAGGGGTTCGAGAGTGTTGCTATACCACAGGACCCTGGCGGACAAACTGATGGTAAAATTCCCATACGACAGCACTAGTGGCCAAAGGCGCAGTTCCGAGGGCCAGGTAGCAGGGGAGGCGCGGAGATCAGGCAGCATGTACAGCACAGGCAGGGCAACACTCTCTAAGGCCGTTGACAGCTTTATGGCTCCCCAGCAAGACTGTGTCACCGCTCCCCAGTCACGGCTGAGTTGGCGGGAGCACTGTAAAAGGATGGTGAGGGAGTACGTAGCTGATTGCACGACCGTCCTCCGTGACGCCTCTGCCCCCTACAACTACTGGGTGTCGAAGCTGGACACGTGGCCTGAACTAGCGCTGTATGCCCTGGAGGTGCTTGCTTGTCCTGCGGCTAGCGTCTTGTCAGAGAGGGTGTTTAGTGCGGCTGGGGGAATCATCACGGATAAGCGTACCCGCCTGTCAACCGACAGTGCCGACAGGCTAACATTCATCAAGATGAATAAAGCCTGGATTTCCCCAGACTTCTCTTCTCCACCAGCGGACAGCAGCGATACCTAAGCAATACGTAGGCTGCACCCGCGGATGGAAGCATCGTTCTCTATCCCCATCAAAAACGGGGACATTTCTGCTTCATCAATCTGTGTATAATATTCATCCTCCTCCTCCTGCTCCTCCTCCTGAAACCTCACGTAATCACGCCGAACGGGCAATTTTTCTTAGGCCCACAAGGCTCACTCATATAATTTTTATAAACAATTTTTAGACGTTTCAATGCTCATTAAAGCGTTGAAACTTTCACCTCAACCAATTTTTATTTTAACTGGGCTGCCTCCTGGCCTAGTTACCAATTAAGCCACATTAACCAAAGCGATTAATGGGTTTCACCTGCCCTCTCGGTTGGCCATGGGCAATTTTTCTGAGGTACATTAGTACTGTTAGTACACCAATTTTTGTGGGCCCTCGCCTACAGTGTAATCAAATTAATTTTTTGCCCACCTGCATTACAGCTGACGTTACCTCAGCTGTGATGGGCAATGCAATGGGATATATTTATGTACCGCCGGTGGGTTCCTGGCACCCACCCATGCTGTCGGTCCACACGGAGTTGTAACTACATGTGTCCACTTCTAAAGAACCCCAGTCTGACTGGGGCATGCAGTGTGGGCCGAAGCCCACCTGCATTGAACATGACATTATTACCTCAGCTGTGATGGGCAATGCAATGGGATATATTTATGTACCGCCGGTGGGTTCCAGGGAGCCACCCATGCTGTGGGTCCACAGGGAGTTGTAACTACATGTGTCCACTTCTAAAGAACCCCAGTCTGACTCGGGCATGCAGTGTGGACCGAAGCCCACCTGTATTAAACATGAATTTATTACCTCAGCTGTGATGGGCAATGCAATGGGATATATTTATGTACCGCCGGTGGCTTCCTGGCACCCACCCATGCTGTCGGTCCACAGGGACTTCACAATAGGGAGTTGTACCTGCCTGTGTCTATGAATTAAAAACCCTGCTCCGGTTGGGGCTGAAGCCCACCTGCATTTAATCTGACGTTAGCTCTGCTGTCCAGGGCACTGCAATGGGATATATTTATGTACAGCCGGTGGGTTCCAGGGAGCCACCCATGCTGTGGGTGCACACGGAATTCCCATTGCGGAGTTGTACCTGCCTGTGACTATTTATAAAAAACCGCGGTCTGACTGGGGCATGCAGAGACACCTTGACAGAATGAATAGTGTGTGGCACATAGGTTCCCCATTGCTATGCCCACGTGTGCAGCTCCTGATGGCGGTGGCACAGGATTGGATTTCTCATTGCTTCTGTACAGCATTGTGGACTATCGCCCCGCCCCTTTTAAAGAGGGTCGCTGCCTAGCCGTGCCAACCCTCTGCAGTGTGTGCCTGCGGTTCCTCTGGCAGACGCACTTATAAATAGACATGAGTGTGGCGTGGCATGAGGGCAGCTGAAGGCTGCGCAGGGACAATTTGGTGTGCGCTGTGGACACTGGGTCGTGCAGGGGGAGGGGGGGTTGGGCAGCATGTAACCCAGGAGAAGTGTCAGTGGAGTGTCATGCAGGCAGTGATTGTGCTTTGCTGGAGGTAGTGTGGTGCTTAGCTAAGGTATGCATTGCTAATGAGGGCTTTTCAGAAGTAAAAGTTGTTGGGAGGGGGGGGGGGGCACTCTTGCCGCTATTGTGACTTAATAGTGGGACCTGTGAACTTGAGATGCAGCCCAACATGTAGCCCCTCGCCTGCCCTATCCGTTGCTGTGTCGTTCCCATCACTTTCTTGAATTGCCCAGATTTTCACAAACGAAAACCTTAGCGGAGCATCGGCGATATACAAAAATGCTCGGGTCGCCCATTGACTTCAATGGGGTTCGTTATTCGAAACGAACTCTCGAGCATCGCGAAAAGTTCATCTCGAGTAACGAGCACCCGAGCATTTTGGTGCTCGCTCATCTCTAGTGCTTAATCATATGCCGGATGATAAGAATCTTCCGCATATGTTCACAACCAATACATACAGTCCCCGTTTATTTCAAACCTCAATTAATTGCTTTTTCACTGCTTCTATGGTTTATGCATATGAATATATAGCCAAGGGGTACTGAGAAAAAGTGCAACATATGAGGAGGACTAACTTTAACAATGAATGTTTTTATTAAATCACTTGCAAAAATACATTAAAGGGATGGGCATTATCCATTATTCCATAATGACAAATATTCAAGGCAGCATAACACCAGCCTGTCACATCTATTGAATCAGATTCCAAAGGCTCCACATGCACAAGGTAATTCCATATCAAGGTATGCTCCATCTCCATCCGAAATACCTGTAATACAAAGACAAAGAAATAAATATTACACATATATACAGGGAAAATAGGTCAGAGAGAGGCCAAAGCTTCACTGAAATGCAAAGGTGTTATACTCTAGATTTAAGCCAGCTGGTGTTAAGAGTATCCAAATTGAAAATGCAACTGGCTTCCTTTCTCTTTAGTGTTTTGATTTGATCACCGCCACGTATATTCTCAGGGACGTGGTCTATGACCCTGAATTTAAGTTGACTGATGCTATGCCCAGAAGCCAAAAAATGCTTAGGAATGGGCAGCATTGTCTTCTTCGTTCTGATCGCGCTCTTATGTTTTGTGATCCTGGAGCGGATCTCCGGAATCGTTTTGCCCACATAATACAGGCCGCATGGGGCACGATATTAAATACACAACATAAGAGGACTGACAAGTATATCTATGCTTTATATGAAAGACTTTTCCTGTCCTCGGATGATTGAATGTATCCCCCCCCTGCTCATATTGCTGCAACAAGTGCAGCTGAGACAGGGGAAATTCCCTTTCTTAGTTGGAAGAAGGGTACGTTGGCTCGGGGGACTGACATCAGGCAAGTAGGAGTGTACTAGTTGGTCTTTGAGGTTTTGACCACGCCTGTATGCCATTATAGGGAACGAAAGAAACTCCAGAATGTTTACACTGCCCCTCGATAATAGTGGCCAATGCTTTCTGATGATTCTCATCACTTGGTCATTATAGGGCTATAGTTTGAAATGAATGGAATGCGGGCATTATCTGTTTCTCTATCCTTAGGAATCAATAATTGTTCACGTGGAAGTGATCGGACCTTATCCACCAATGGTGACAACAATTCACATGGATAACCTCTTACTATAAATTTGGAGCACATTTCCTCCAACCTCTCATCGATCTTATCATTACTAACTATCCGCCTTACTCGGAGAAGTTGGCTCCACGGTAACGATTCGATACTCCTTTTCGGGTGGAAACTATTAACCCCTTTCAATCCACTGTCTGATGTCTAAAGACATTCTGATTGAAGGCTGTACAGCTTCTGATGTCGGAAGACGTCCAGCAGGGTATTCCTACTGTATATTACTGGCTGCTCTGTGGTTGGGGGCCTCTCCAGCATGTCCAATACCGCAGTACTGGCTCTAGCCAGCAGGTGGCCCCCATTATATAATGGCAGAAAGAGAAAGCCCTCTAGGAAACCCTGAATCCAAAATTGGATTGCAAAGGGTTAAATACCAACAGGTTATTTCTATCTGTAACCTTGGTGAAAAGATCAGTCTCCAACACCTCACCATTCTTAATAATCATTACATCTAGAAATTGAAGTTCCGTTTTTGACGTTGACATTGTAAAATTCAATTCTGGGAGGATACCATTCAACTCATTATAAAAAGATACCAACTCCTCATCTGGACCATCCCACAACATAAAAACGTCGTCGATATACCTCCACCACCCTCGCACATTAACCTGCTGATCAGTGGCGGTCTCACTGCTGAGACCCCCGTTGATCTCGAGAACAGTACTTCCGCGTACCATTTTTCCTCTCCTTGCGAGGGACGCTTCTCCGTCTACATGAAGTGGTCGTCGCTCTATTAATTTTAAGGGGGCTGACGGAGATACCGAAGCAGGTGCCGCTCGGGTATCTTGGCAGTCCCATTGGAAGTGAATGTTGCAGATGCGCAACCAGTGCTTCATTCAGTTACGTTTTCACTGCAGGGGCGCAGTAAGGCCTGCCTCACACAGGTGTTTTTGTACAGCATTTAGCGCGGCCTTTTCAACGCTGACTAAACGCTGTACAACGCTCTTTCTTATTTTTTTAATGGGGCCGTTCACACAAGTGTCTTCAAAGCTGCCTTTGACTGCGATCCATGTTCTATCTTTGGCCGTTTTTAGCCATGTGTTGCCCATTGAAATAAATGGGCTTTGGTTTCAGCGCTGGTGAAAATGTGGCACAACTTGGTACCACGTTTTTGACAGCACTAAACACAAGTGTTAGCTACACTGCCTAAAAAAAAATCAATACTCACCTAGCAGGCGCCGTCCGGGTTTCTGACGCTGCTCTCCAGAGCTCCAGGCAGGCTTCCTGGCACTTGTCATCGCCAACAGAGAATCTTTTGCTAGTGACGGGGTATGAAGACCCCACCTCAAGCAAGAGATTGCTCTGATTGGTTCATAAAGTGCTGGCTCAGTCAATCAATGGATAGGGGATAACTTGAAAGTTTGGTTTGGTAAGTTCAGCAGCGGAAAAGCTTTCTGCTGTGGAATTAACCCTTTCCAATCCAATTTGTATCCTGGTTTTCCTTGGGGGCTTACTCTTTTTCTGCGGTTATACAACAACGCTATCTGCTGGCTAAAGCCAGTACTGCATGAGGTGACACGTTGGATAGGCTCCGACACCAGAGAGGCTGGCAATATACAGTAAGAGAACCCCGACGGACGTCTTCCAACATTGGGGCTGTACAGCCTTAAATCATAATGTCTTCAGAGGTCAGACAGTGGATTGGAAAGGGTTAAACGTTCCGTACAAACTCACCATTAACAGGGGTTCACCTTAGAAGGATATAGTACTTTGCGCTACTCATTACTTCACAGTTTCATCATCATCATCATCATAGTCCTTCTTATCTGTAAAAGGCTTTTATGAGCAAACAAAAAATGTAGGCAACCCAGGGAAAGTTATAAAATAACAAAAAGAAGCATAACTAAAAGCAAACACTTTATTGTAGTTTCCGGCTAAGTATAGGCTGTCATTCAATACATCCAGCGCAGGAGATGGCAACTGGAGGTACCGCTGACAACAAAAATGTCCTGTACTGCTTATCCAAGTTTTTCACTGCGGCCAAGGGATGAATCTTGCAATGTCATACCTGGCACCTTGCTTCTTCCTCAGGGAATATGGCTGTAGATGACTTTCCTGCACTTGTTGCAACACCTTGTGTGCTATTCCTTTCACAGTTTATAGGTTGTTCATATTTCCTGACCCAACGCTCCAGTTTGTCCCAAAGATGTTCAGTAGGTTCAGGTTGGGACTCTGTGCAGCCGGTCCAATCATGGAACTTCCATATCCTGAAACCAACATAAACCAGCATTGGATGTGTGACGAGGCGCGTTGTCTTGTTGGAAGTATGACCGACCATTCCCAGAGTATTACCACATTGTCAGCAGCACATTATTGTCTAGGATGTCAGGGTACACCTCCATGTTCATGGATCGTGTCACTATTGTCACCGTAGCAATGAAATCCTTTTTCAACTTTAATGAAACTTGTCACCGAAAGGACCAAAAATAATAAAACTTAGCTTTTATTGATTTTTAAATAATAAAAAGGCGTCCTTATATTTTCTCATATGTGCTAAAAGTCACACAATAATTAAAAACAGTAGGGCTTAGATATATAGATGAATACTGCTCTGTCTCAACAATCTAGGTGCATTGGCCGGGAATCGTACCCGGGCCTCCCGCGTGCTTCTACCACTTTTGTATTCCCTGATGTCTTTTTCTATCCAGGGTTACTCAGATTTCTATTTGTCAATGACTTGCGCCACCAGATGTTTATTAAAGTGTGGTGAAGCACTCACTGTCAGTGACCTTGAACACTTTTAATTCTCTATCACAGGGTAGGCCTGATGTCCTCTGATTAGTCACGGTACAGTGATGTCTGTTAATCTACAGTCAGTAATATTGTACCTGACACACACATTTACTAGTACTGTCGTCCCATTTATAACCGTTGCTCATTAATATTGCTTGGGTCGTATTTGTTCTTATTATATCTAGAACAATATCGCGGTGATTGATTTATATAGAAATCACCCCGATATGTCACCATTAGGTGTTAAGTCCGGAGTATGTTTTTGTATAACGCAGACCCAAGCTTATATTGGCTTGATACTCTATGGTATTCCCTTATGCCTATGACTGATCGCATGAGCCATTCATTTCTTATGGCTCATGTGATTATATACCAAGGTTAATTGCAACCAGACGACAGTTTCAGTGATTATCAAGGATAGAGATAAGTTGTTCCAAATAATAATGTGTTTTCAATATGTTCTCTCTCCTACTTATACATAGGCTCTATTCCGGAGAGATGATGCTCCCACTTGTATAAGTGATTATTACAGGTAGAACATATATAAGATGAATAAAGACAGTGGCTGCATTAAATGGAACAGCTGCAGTATTCATCTACGAGCTACTCATCCTTCAGGATTTAAATAGCTGCAATAAAATGCACATAGATAGTTTGGTGGTAGCCCAGAATGAATTCTAGGCTATCACCTATATCCAATGCCCTTTTGGATAAATCTCTGTCTCTGTATATGCAGTCTGTTGTGATGCACCAACAGCTATAGACTCTGTCTGTTATAGTTGTAGTTGTATATGTCTACGTGGGTTGCATTATGATGAACATACAACCCCCACATAGATTAGTTCTTATGGAGAGAATCGGCCCATCGAACCTATCCCTCCCTCTCCATCTACGTGTTTCCACAACCTTGGAGATGGTTGCTTCCTCAGGATGGAGCTAACCTAACATGACCAGCCTCTCAGGCTGTCAGGATGTAAAATGAGCAGAGATCGTGTCACTACAAGCATCGGACTGAGACAATGCCATGTTAAACATCCCCAGACCATAACGATACCCCCGCCATACTTAACTGTAGGTGCGACACACTCAGGCAAAAGGCGTTCCCCATCATCCTCCACACCCAGGTACATCCATCTGACTTGAAGATTCAAAAGTGTGACTTGTCACTCTGTAGAATGTTTTTTCATTGCTCAACTGTCTAATGACAACGCTTCTTGCACCATTTTAGACAGGCCAATACATCTTCTTTGAGGTAACTCCTCAGTTGTTTGCAGGATGTATGGAGGGAAATACCAGCTGAAGTGTATCAGATGTTAGTAGAAAGTATGCCACAGAGAGTATCTGATATCATTAGGGCCAAAGGAGCCCCACTAAGTAATAACATATGGAAATAAATAATACTTCTGATTCTTGCTCAGGTTACTTTTGCTTGGGTATTCTAAGATGATATCCGTATTGTAAGGCCATACTCTACGTCTTAGATCTGGCATAATATCCAGGATGAAATAATATAGCATAATGCGCTATTTTATCCAGAATAATTTCATAGGGTACGACAGAAGCCAAACAGACCCCATTAAATTCAATGCGGATCATTCGGTACTGTTCGATTCCGCCATGGAATGAATCTGTTCGGGCATGGATTTCATTTTCCTACTTGGAAGCCCAAATGCAGATGTGAATGTCACCTAAACTACATATAAAGTTGTGGAAGACCTGTGACATTAATTTCCTGCAGATCATAGGAACGTCACACTATGCCTTCGGCCAGCTGAGTAGGTATATTGAATATAGAACAGGTATCTCATAGCCATTATATCAGAAAGTGGTCAAGAAAAGAAGGAAGGGCCTTTAAAAAACCATTGAAATGACAGCTCAAAATTATTCCCCCAATGATTAATAGTTCAAGAGATTCCTCTGTTTTATGGACACCATTCGCTGTAACACAAGATAAGCCTTTGTCTGTCATGTATACAACCCTCCATCGAAGGACATCAACAATACAATACAAGCGATGCATCAAATGAATCACCTTCTATGTGTTGCTACTCATTTACATCCTTTGTCCAAGAATATCCTACAGTCTTCAGTGGTGATTAGTACTCCTATGAAATGTCCTCCCCATATGACCAAACCACGGTGAAGAAATGATAAATGCACAGTGAGTCAAAAGTCAGGGCCAACTGGAATATCTCCTCCTCAGTGAAAAGAAATACAAGTGGGAAACTTAGATGGGTGGGGGAAAACTTTTTGGCGCTCTGGTGGTGCCTGTTGGCCAACTTGGTGACAGTCGTCTTAAATTTAATTTCAAGACATTTTTTTAATGGCATAATCTGATACAAATGCCTTTTATGCATCCTAATCCCCACTCAGGGGGCCTCAAAGTCATAGCAACAAATGGTAAAACATTCACAATTATGTAAGCAATCATAATATGAGTTTTCTTCAATTTTCTCAAATTTTATGAAATTTATATACTATACCGAGCATTATAAACCTGAACAATAAAACTTGACTAAACCAAACTAAGGTCATCCTGCTTTTAATTGGCTAAACACTCTCAACAGACTTATGGTAGAGTATCGATCTGTATCTAGACAACTGGGCAGTTCCAGGTCAAAAGAAGAGCATGGCAGAATCCCGGAATATCCATCGTCCCCACACTACTCCGTACCTGTCTAGCGTATCTGACTCTATGGCATGTAGTCTTTCATATAGCGCTATCTGTGAGATCCTATTCAGTACATCCTGAAAGGACAGATGTGGTTGCTTCCATCTGGCAGCAATGTGGATTCTAGCCGCCATACAAATATTTTGAATCAATTTATGCACCTGGTATTTAACCTTTGGCAGACGATCTCCTAGGAGAAACATCGTTGAAGATTTCTGGAATGGGCCTATGAAGAGTGTTATCTTGGAATTAGCCCAAGAACATTTAATGGAAAGGGAGTCATGGGATACAAGATCTTAGGCTAAAACAAAAAAAAAAGGTTTGGTACAGTGTAAGCCAGTAGAGCAATGTGTGATTGTTCTCAGTGAGAGAAACCAAGTAATCTTGTAGATATGATACCTTTTAATGGCTAACAAAAATACATGATGTTACAGCAAGCTTTCAGGGATATCTTGCCCCATTCGTCAGGCTAGTGAAAGAAACTAGTTTGGATGGCACATAATATGAAAGGTCTGAAGGAGGTCAAAAGGGATGTCCTCTTTGCAACCATAATTTTTTTTCTCCTTTCTTTAAAACCTCATAAAATTTCAGAACTTGACTTGTAATAATGTTGCCATCCAATAGGTGGTGCTGCATCTCCTTCCATGTGCAGGTTGAAGGAGAGATAAGACACATTATAAAACTGTCCTGAGCTCAGTGGACTGATTTAGGATTTATGTCTCGGCTCATTATGTCTGTTGTTTTAGGTTTTGAGTGCAAAACATTCTCAAATTTCTGTGTTTGAACATTTATTCAGATCAAGAGGGTTGTGTCCCCCCCTCCCCTCTCCTCCTCACTGTATTATTAAATAACACTTTGGTGCTTGGGCTATTTATTTTTTTTACCCCATATTTTGACCGTGGACCCTTTATAACGGTAGTGATAATACTGGTCTAATGGCGGCTCTGATGTAAGCGGTCTATTATGTTATGGTCGTAGCCCCAGCACATGATTAATTACAGAATATACAGGAAAGATAATCACATATTAAGAACCTGAAAAAGTCGGCTCAGTGCTGCTACAATGACACCAAATGATAGAGATGAAGTCTCTCAGGAGACGAGCTAATTGCTATAACCTGAGCCCGTAGGAGGGAGGCTCCGGAAACAAACCCGGATTCGACCTGTAATTATTTCATAATGGCTTGCAGTGGAAATTATCACAGGAGGGATGACAGATAATAAATAATGAATATAATGACTGCGCCTTCACAAAGGACAGAAGTCGAGAGAATTTCAGTATTTTATAATAACTTAGTCAATAGTGATTTTTCGGTCTCTACTTTCAACATGTCAAACTCAGTAGTGAATACAAAGTAAACCAGAAACGTCCTTGTATGACCGACATCAAACGCAATTGCCGTACAGTGATAAAAAAACAGAAATAAAAGTCATCTGACTTTAAGATTTGGGTTGTCCAAGAAGAAGGGGCCATTAATCCCTTCATTTTATAATCTGGATTTTCCTCCTGCCAGGGAGACTTCCAACTTTCTGTGTTGGTCTATAACAAATGACATTAGAATGTATCAGAATTCAATGAATGGCTGAGCACTGCCTGTGATTAGTCACAGTGCTCAGCCAATCAAACCCAGCGCTTTCAAGAGGTGGGGATTATTAAATTCCCTGCCAGGAGAAAGTGCTTCAGGAGTCTGCTGGGGAGCCAGAAAGAAGACGTGCCGGAGCTGGACAGCGACGGAGAGGTGATGTATATATATATATATATATATATATATATATATATATATTTATATATTTATATTTATTTATAATTTTCAGGGAAGGCCTTATATTTCAAGCCCTTCCCCGAAAATCACTGCACGATTTGCCTTCATCCCATCGCTTTCAATGGGGCGGCAGTAGCGCCAACTCCATTGAAAGCAATGGGAGAACATCGTGATCCTCTGCCACAGCCGTGGCAGGGGATTCTTTCGTCTCAGCGGGGAGTCCCTTCATCACTGAACACTGTAATAGTGCATGCATGTCCTTTCTTTTGCAGGTGTGAGTATTTTGGCCCTGTAAAAAACGGACATGTGAACACTTCATAGGGAACCAATGGTTCTAATAGACGCAATTTTTGTTGCACACATAGGCGCACACAAAGAATTGCTCATTTGACTTTGGCCTGATGAGGAATTTATCACCTCTGGTATTTAATCAGTGGGGTAGGAAGTGATAAGTGATATGCTAAATGGTAGAAATTGGAAATATCGTTTGTCAGGAATATTGTCTATTTCTGGTTCTGTTAAAACATAAAATTTTTTTCAATAAAAATAGATTAAGCATGAAAGTCATCTGAAAGAAAATATAACATTTAAAGTGAACCTGTCACCTTGAACATGGGAAAAAGGAACAATACCAATGTCTGACATCGACTTGCAGGAATTCTACCTTCCAATAGGTGGTGCTGTAGAGGTATTGTCCCATCTTGCTATTTGCATATTTCCCAGAGGAGCATGAATGGTCTTATAAGTCTCATCGCACCTTCTAGGTGCTCTCCCAAGGAGAAACGATAACCTTCTAGTCATATTGTAGGCAGCATGTTATAGGGCAGGAGCAGACTGATATGTAGGTTTATGGGAAACATTTTGGTATAAGGGCTTATACTTGTTAGGTTGTGTGTCTGGGACCTGTGGTTCTACAGGTTTCCATGAGCACAGCTTCACAGGTAGGGGTTAATTGAGCTGGTTGGGTGTGGTGTTTCTCCAGCCAATCGCCTCTTGTCTGCTGCATATAAAAATCAGCATCTCTTGGTAGTAGATGCTGGTCATTTTAGTGCTTTAGCTTGTGTTAATCCCACTCAGAGCTGGTGTTTGCATGCTTGTCTGAAGTGTCTCTCTCACCTTCCCTGAGGACAGTCTGGACACCTGTTGTCCCCCCTCATCCTTGAGTTCTGGGGTGTGTGCATCAAATAGCATGTGATATGGTGACCATGCAGATGCATATACCCACAGGTTTCTCCCTTCCCTTGGCAGGTGCGGCTTCCAGACGTCTGATGTCTTATGTGTGTGACAGATGGGTGATGCCTGACACTGTTCCCAGTATCTCAGCATGGTGGCTGACTCTCTTTTCCCTTGGAGTTAGGACACTTGGATTAGCTATGGTTTGCTACAGCAACCACATTCATGTAAAGAAGCTGCTGTACTCAGGGTTCCGATATTACAATTATAATCAATATTTCTCGGTAGTGCTGTTGACTCTCACTGATAATAGTGTGAAAGTATTCACATATACTTTATGCAGTAGTGTCGTTGGATCATTGGGTAAGCCAATAAGGAATTCAGAAGTAGTATCATTACTATATGAGGCTGTAGTACTTCCCAAGCAGGTGGCAGTCATCAAAGCGCGGTCTCACACCAAGGAAAGGACTTCAGAAGCACCAGGGAACCAGAGGGTGAATGCAGCAGTGAAGGCCGCCGCCCGACTCCCACTAGATGACATCATACAGGTCAATCTGGTTGCAACTAAACCAGGAGTGGATGTCTCTCTGTTGTCTATTTTGTAGGAACAGACTTTCAATGGAGAAAAAAGGGTGGTGCAAGAAGGGAGCTGAAGAAGATGAGCGAAGAGTTTGGAAGAAAGGTAAACACCCGTGTCTTCCCTGAATGCTCTTCTCCATGGTGCTGCATCTAAATCATGGATCTACCCATCAGTCTGAGGGCTCAGTCACACGGGCACCCGTGTTCCTGCATGATAAGACCGCTGCACTGCAGGTGCAGACGACTCCCCGCACCGCCGGAGGAAAGAACACATGGCCATCAATGGAGCCGGTCATGCAGAGAGTCGTCCACACGCGGTGCGGCCGTCTTATCGTGCAGAAACACGGGCGGATCGGCGCCCGTGTGACTGAGCCCTGAAGAGGTAATGTGTGGTATAGTGTATTCCTCTTGGATTGCCCCAGGGTTCAAACTGCTGCGACCAGGTTTGTACAAGGATGCATGGTTTGCAGTCAACACAATCCTGGCAAAGTTGTAAAGGTGCCTTCTCGATGCCCACCTTGATCAGACTACCCGTTCCAGCGACTGCAGATTGACTACATTAGGTGTTTTGGAGTTTGTGCTGGTTTGCATAGACCTCTTTTCAGGTTAGCTGGATGTGTGGCCTATGAAAATAAAAAAAAATGCCAACACCAAGACTAAGGCTAAGAAACTGTTGGATAAAGTGATCTGTAGATATGGTGTACCAGAGGTCATAGAAATCAATAGAGGTACACATTTCAATGGTTAGGAACTTCAGGAGCTCCTAGAGGGGTTGGGGATCACTCAGGTGTTCCATACTCCATACCACCCCAAGAGTAATGGCAAGGTACAGAGACTTAATAGCAGTTAGAAGTTAAAAATACAAAAAGCGATAAAAGACAGAAAACTATGACCAGAATGTCTTGCCTTTGTTCTATATTTAGTGTGAACCACACTCAATAAAACGACCAAGCTGTCCCCTTATAAGGTCCTGTTATGGGAATAAGTCATATTCCAGAAGATTTCACTGGTTTGCTCCAGATTGGTTATAATGAGAAGCTTCATGCATGAATATATGTATTTGAACTCAGGGGTACTCCCAGTGAGCCCCCATGCCCTTCTGGTTTATTGTAAGGAAGTACAATACAGTTATACTGAATATGATGCACCAATTACATGCATATCCCTTCCAACATCATAACAACTCATGATTGGCCTAGTATGTAACGACGCTGATGATTTACATATGTTTACGCCCCAGGTGTATGTTGCAATGTGAACATTTGAACTGAGATTCGTTGGACCCTACCAGATACAGCTCACAACCGCTACTTCATTCAAAGTGGAATGAAAATACACCTAGATACACACCAGCCATTGCAAGAAAGTGTTGAGCCCCAACCCTCAGCAAAGTTTACAAGTCTGTTTTTATTGTTCTGCACAGTTCCTAATATCAAGGAAATCAATGAAGTGTTAAAAGTTCCCAATTAGAGATGAGTGAGCACCCAAATGCTCGGGTCCGCATTATTCAAGTCGAGCTTTTCGTAAAATTCAAGAGCTCTACTCGAGTATTGAACCCCATTGGCTACAATGGAAGACTCAAGCATTTTGTATATGTGGGACGCCGGGTGCCGAGCTTTTCTTTTCTTGGTTCTCTCTCTCTCTCCGCAGACAAAAAAATTGCCATTGACGCACGCTGCATTGCGGCGGGAAGGGGCCAAAACAGGCACGTCACAGCGTGGAGGAGCCAAAAACTGGGGCAGGGTCGAAGACGGCTTGATGCTCGTTCGAGTAACGAGCACCATCGAGTACACTAATACTCGAAGAGCATCCAGCTCGACAGAGTACGTTCGCTCAACTCTATTCCTAATATGATTGGGACAATAAGTTTGTGAAACACCGTAAAGTTATTATTGATGGATTTCAGACAGATCAAAAAATCAGGAACTGATGGTTCTGTACTCATAGCCCCCAAAAACTATGCCATACGTGGACATACCTCTGAATCAAGGGGAACTTTATCAATAAGTTAAGGATGCACCTGACATCACTAAAATTAATGGTAGGAGCCAAGACAAGGCATATATGTTGCAGGTCAGTGCATGGTTACAGGACCGCTGGTTAATACTCAACTGCTTGCTTCTAAACCAAAGGGCTGAGCATAGTAACATCCCCTTCATTTTAACTCCTATCCAGATGTCATGCATTATTGTGGCAGACGAGGGCTTTGGCCTGGCCACCCACATTCCGCACCCCTTTGCACCCAGAGGGTTGGACACCACGAGTCACATTTTTAATTACTGTCACGGGCCCAATGTTTCATTAAATGTGCTCTTGGCATTCTCAACAGCAAGTGGAGGATATTCCAAAGCACACTTCAGATGGCACCCGAGAATGTGTGTGCCGTAATGGGAGTTTGTGTGGTTCTGCACAATTTTTGCCAAGCCAACTACGTGGGTTCAAAGATGAAAAAGGAGGGTGGAGCAAGACCCAGTGAGAGCGGTGAAATAGTTCTGGAGTACGATGTGTTTCAAATGATGGAGGAGCTGCCAACCAAATGACGCTTCACCAAGGTGGACGGCATGGCAGACCTGCATCATCTGGCTTCCAAGTCAGGAACATCTTTGCAGACTACTTACTGTCCTACAGTTCTTGAGCAAGTGGACTCTGTTCGAGGAGGCCGATAATCAGACCTCTTCACCCGTGTCATTTGTTTTTTAACTGGCTTACCTGATTTTATTAATTTTACTAGAGTGTTTTTATTTTTTTAGTTATGTGTCTACTATGTGTCTTGTTAGACATGCTATATTGTAGCTTCTGATATTAGGGAAATTCACTCCTGTTTAGGCCTCCTTCACACGGGCGACAAAGTTGCGCGATTTTGTAGCATTGCTACAATGCTACAAATTACATATATGTGAAGCCCATGCTTTCCTATGGGTTACTTCACACATGCGATATTGTGTAGCATGCGACAATCAGACACAAAAACCTCACGGGTCCTGCTATATGCACGTGACTCATGAGGTTTTGTAGTCCATGTTTCGCTATGGAGCCTTCCTCTGTTGCTGCGCATCACACAAAAAACACGATTTTCGTGCGATGTGATGCAACTTTGACAGTAGGAAATCCTGCTGTCAAAGCTAAAATTTAAGCCCTGGCTGCAGAAAAAAAACAAAAAAACACACACATACATCACCTCTCCTGCGCTGTTGAACCAATCACCGCCATTCATCAAGTGCTGGCTGTAATTGGCTAAGCGTCAGCCAATCACAGCCAGTGCTTCCAGGAGGCGGGGATTTTGGAATCCCCGGCCAGAAGAGAAGAAGATGATCACTGCCGGAGACAAGATGCGGCCGGGCTGACACCACGGGAGAGGTGATGTATGTGTGTTTTTTTTTTCTTCTTCAGCTATGTCTTATTTTCCAGGAAGGGCTTATATTTCAAGCCTTCCCTGAAAATCCTTGCATGTGGTGCTACAAAATCTCGGTATCACAGCGATAAGTCGCAGCGATATCGCACGGACCAGCGATGTGATATAGCTGCGGTTTTCGCGCAGCGATGCCGTGTCGCCCGTGTGAATGAGGCCTTAACATTAGCTTCTGCAAAAATATCCTTGGGCATGTGCTGGGGCGTGGCAAGCTAATGGAGGAGTGAGACGCATCTCAGCTCGGCTCCCGCACCCAGCCCCATCTAGCCCACATGTGGATGACCCAGACCCGGCAATCCGCAATAATGGCAAAGGGAAAGAAGAGAGGAGCTACACCAACCTCCCCAGATGACTCCAGGAGAAGCATTGCGACCCTGCTGAGAAGAACAGCGGGAGCGGAGTCCCGGGAGCTCGCACCAAAGATGGCGCCCGCTCCACTTCCGGAGCGGCAACCCAGCGCTACATCGGGCAGCGACCAGCCGGCAAGAACCCGGAGAGCAACCAGAAGCCTGGGCGGCCCAGCGGGAGACCCCGGTCACCACATGCTACAGAACAGAGGTGACGGCACGGTACTAGCGGCGGACGGCGGACCGCCGGAGCCCGCCGGCAGCAGCAGCTTAACAGAAGGGGGAGGAGGAGCAGCAAGCGCGAAGGGCACTACAGCAAGCGAGGCGGTGAGTGAGACCAGCGATCCTGCCCCAGGGATAAGGGGAGACCTCACCAGCGCAAAACCAGTGCCACCTGCGGCCCAGATAGCCCCCCCACAGGCAGATCTGCAGCACCAAGCAGGGAAAAAGGAACCAGGGAGAGCAGCCCAGGAGAAGGGGAGAGCCCGACAACCACCCCCAGCAAAAGAGCCCCTAGTGGAGCAGGGGGAAAGAGCAGCAACCCACACTAGCAGCAAGCCCAGCAAGGGGGTACAGCTAAACCAGAGACACCTACAGCACCCAGTGAGGCAGGGCGAATCTCCCCAGCAAGATGCAGCTCAGGCCAGCAAGCACCCCCACCGGGAAACAGCCCCCCAAGGCAGAGCAGTACCCCACCAACACCCAGCTCCCCAGAGCCACCCACCCGGCAAGGAGACACTCCTAAGGGCCCTACGCACAGCCCGCATATAAACGCGCCGGACGCCGACACAAGCCAGCCACGACCGAGCTCCCCTCAGCCGCAAAAAAGTGCATCGCAAAGAAAGACCAGACCGGCCGACGAGCAGGCCATAACCACAACTAAGCCACCACAGAGGCCAAACAAACAGAACGAGTTCAGTAACTGGGCCAAGAATGCATCAACACTCCCGGCGTCGCAGCCGGACCAGGCTCCCTCGCGGTCCAGTCTCCCACTGACACACGGCGCGCCAGAGCAACATCTAGGACCCAGAGCCCCTTCTAAAGAACCCACAGATTATCACCAGCCTGCGACAGAGACTGGCCCACCAGTACAGCCATATCACAGCGCCCCACTACCACAAAGAAGCGCGGGACAGAGAAGATACACGCAGACCGATGCACAAAGCGCAGCCAAACCCAAGACTCCCGAGGTGCAAGCCAGCAAACCGAACCTGGGGACAGGCAGCGCAGACAATCCCGGAAACAGAGCAGGACGATCGAACTCCAGGCACTTAGCCCAGAGCGAACCCAACAATCAAACCCTTGAATCAGAAGTGAGAGAGGACTGGGACTGGAAAAGTCATCTTAGGGCTCTACCGACACAGAACCACATCGATACCCTCTTTCAGCAACTCGAGACCGCACGTAAGAAGGACGTAGCATCTCTCCAGCAGGAGATACGACAAATAGGCCAGAGAGTAGAGGCAGTAGAGGAGGCCCAGGAGAAGGTCACAGAAACGCTCGAGGCCCATTATCAAGAATTACACTTACACTCCCAGCAGATCCTGGATCTCTACACGCACCTCGATGACCTAGAAAACCGCCATCGGAGAAATAACTTACGTGTAAGAGGCCTCACTGAAGAAGTGGAACCTTCACAACTTGAAAGCTGGGCCCAGTCATTCTTTAATAACATACTAAAGCGACCGGAGTCCGCCTTACTAGAAATAGATAGAATTCACAGGTCACTCGGCCCGAAATCCTCAGACCCCAGCAGACCCAGAGATGTGGTCTGCCGAATCCACTTCTACAAAGACAAGGACTTAATTCTACAAAAAATACGAGACATCAAAGATCTGTCCTTCAAGGGTACCCAAATCCTGATCCTTCCGGACCTTTCGCGTCGAACGCTGCAGCTGCGCAGAGCACTGAGACCGCTGCTGACCATCCTCCAGGACAGGGGGATCCCCTATCGCTGGGGTTTCCCCTTTCAACTACATGCTTCCAAGAATGGCAAGGCAGCAACATTCCGAGGACTGGGAGACTTAGCACATTTCTTGGGAACTTTGGAATTACCCCCAGTCCGACTACCAGACTGGCCAACACCGTGCTCCCTCCCGGTGCCACCCCCAAGAAACACGTGGCTACCGGTACCTCCGAGATCCAGACGACGACACAGAGACCAACGCCAGGGGGGAAACGAAGTCGCTAGAAGTGGAGCAGCAGAGTGACCAGGACGCAGCCACTTCTATCCTACAATCTCATACTGTCTTGTTTCTCCTCTTTTTATGCATATACTCCTACTATACCTATAACCCCTTTCCCTCCCTCCCTCAAGCGCGCCTTTACAGGGTGAACATGCCACAAGATCCTACTAGCAGGGGGGACGAATTGGACGTAGCCGGGTCTGGGAACGCCCACTCATATTTTTAATGATCCCGGTTCCTACACCTGGGACACATTATCTCGATGGGGTTGAGAGGCGGGACGGAGCCCACCCTTCCTTGGCCTCCACACTCCCACATAGGGCTGACAGCTAAGTTAAGCTGTTGTTTTCTGCCTAGTTTAGGCGGACCACTAGTTCTAGGGGACCGCTAGCGGCCCCCTACCAGATGTTGTTTGTTCTCAAGTTTCGTGTTTACCCCCTACTTGGTCTTTCCCGATGTGTCATTTCCTCTTGTGTCACCCCCCCTTCCCTTCCCAGCTCCTAACCCACCTGAGGAGAGATGGGAGACACGCATCCACCCTGGTCTCTAGGCTCAAATGGCGAACCTAACGTTTGGCACCCATAATGCTAAGGGGCTGAACAGCCCACAGAAGAGACGACAGCTCCTCTACCACCTCCATAGAAAAAGAGTGATGGTAGCTATGCTACAGGAGACCCATTTCAGGGAGGGGAGCGTGCCGACTTGCTCCTCCTCGTACTACCCCAAGTGGCTCCATAGCCCCGACCCTCTGAGAAAGGCGGGAGGAGTTTCCATTGCCCTACATAGGACACTCCAATACCAGCAAGTTGATTCCTTTATCGACCCTGGGGGTAGATATATTTTTCTTAAGGTAGAAATACTGGGTACAGTGACCACCTTTGCTAACATTTATCTCCTCAACCAGAACCAAGTTCCTGCGGCGATGAGAGTGCTGACCGCCCTAGCCAAATTTGCGGACGGATCGAGAATAATTCTGGGCGGAGACCTTAACGTGGCAATGGACCCCTCAGTGGACACTTCATCAGGTAAGTCCTCCGTCTCCCGGGCAGCAATCAGGGCACTCAAAAAAAAGCTAGACGCATTACACTTAATAGATCTCTGGAGAACATACATCCAGACACCCGGGACTACACGTTTCACTCAGCGGCTCACAACTCCTACAGTAGGATCGATTATCTCATGATCTCACACAGCCTCTTAGATAGTTCCCCTTCATGCTCACACGGGGACCTGTTGTGGTCGGACCATTCCCCGGTCTTTGGGGGCCTAGCGGGATGGGGATCCACACCTAGATGTCAGTCCTGGAGACTCAACGACAATCTCCTAAAGGACCCCCTGTGCGTATCAACGCTTAGAAAAGAAATTGAAATCTTTAAGGATACACACCAAGCAGACCAGACCCCGGCACCAATAAAATGGGAAGCCCTCAAGTGTATACTAAGGGGCGTGCTGATTTCCCAGGGAACCAGGATTAAAAAAGAAAGAGCAGCCACTTTGACGGGGCTTCTGGCTACCCTGAGGGCCAAAGAGAACACTAACAAAAGACAGCAAAACGAAACACTGCGGGCGGAAATCTCGCTGGTCCACCAACAGATCCTAGAGATACTAGACCAGCGCTCTCTGGCCCTCAGGGACAAAATCAGAAAAGGGTCCTTTGAATACGGGGACAAATGTGGTGCACACCTGGCTAGGACCCTCCATCCCAGGTCCCCCCAAACATATATCCCTAAAATTCACTCCGCCAGTGGCCAAGTAGTACACAACACCAAAGATATACTGGAGGAATTTAAATCTTTCTACGACAAACTCTACAACATCCCGATAGAGCCACATACCCCACACCAGACCCTTAAAAACGAGATAGATGCCTACCTCTCTGAATATGCACCTAAGAGCCTGGTACCAACTGAGGCCGAGGCCCTGGAGCAGGACTTCTCACCCTCAGAACTGACCGATATAATTCAAAATCTGAAAGTGAATAAGAGCCCGGGCCCAGATGGATACACAGCCAGATTTTATAAATTATTCGCGGAAGAACTTGTCCTAATAGCTTTAAACGCATTTAACACGGTAAACAGAGGCCACCCGTTCCCTAAGCAGGCATTGCAAGCCCACATCACAGTCATACTTAAACCGGGCAAGGACCCCTCGGCCTGCGGGAGTTACAGGCCAATATCGCTGATAAACGTCGATCTCAAGATGTTTGCTAAATTGATAGCAAACAGACTACAAAATCAAATCCCTAAGCTGATTCACTTGGAGCAGGTTGGCTTTGTCCCTGGCAGAGAGGCAAGGGACAATACTATTAAAACAATGTCCCTAATAGCTAGGGCCAAATCGACAAATTTCCCCCTATGCCTGCCGTCGATTGATGCAGAGAAGGCTTTCGATAGGGTGAGTTGGACCTTCCTCTCTGCCACACTAGAGAAAATCGGACTGGGCCCAAGGATGCTCCAGTAGATCATGGCGCTTTACCAGGACCCGACCGCGAGAATCAGAGTGAGCGGGACGTGGTCCGACACGCTCAGAGTAAGCAATGGGACGAGACAGGGGTGCCCCCTCTCCCCCTTTCTCTATATCCTTACCATGGAGACCCTAGCGAACGCGATTCGCAGTAACGACTCAATAAAGGGCTACAGGGTTGGCACCTCAGAACATAAAATGGCATTATTCGCCGATGATCTGCTGCTATACCTGTCCAACCCCCGAGTCGGCATGCCCGTGCTCCTAAAGGAATTCGAGAAATTCGGGAGAATTAATAACTATAAAATCAACGCACAGAAATCAGAGGCCCTGAATATATCACTCCCGCAGGCCGAGGTCTCCCATCTGAAGTCGGTACTCCCCTTTCGGTGGGTTGACTCACACTTAAAATATCTAGGAATAAATATCTCAGCAGAGCCTACGGCAGCCTATAAGTTAAACTTTATCCCATTTGCTGAAAGCCTGGAGAAGGATTTGGGCAAATGGAACCCCCTCTACATCTCATGGAATGGGCGAATTAATGCGGTAAAAATGGACGTGCTGCCCAGATTTCTATACATCTGCCAAACCATTCCAATAGGTCTCCCAAGAGTATTTTTCCAAAAAATTAGATCCTTGATCATAAACTTCGTATGGAAGGGGTGTAAACCACGACTACGCTACTCCATACTGACGAGGGAAAAAGAAAAGGGAGGTCTGGGCCTACCAGATTTCGCGTTATACCACAAAGCCAACATAGCAAACTGTGCCCTTGATATTATTAAAAGCAGGAGTTCAAGGCTATGGGTGGAAATAGAACACGCAGGGGAGACGGATGGCCTATACGGAGCCCCCTGGATACCAACCAGGTGGATAAAATACATTCCTAATATCTCTCCCTTCAGTCGGCAATTGTTTACCACATGGGCGGGCTTCGCGCCTCGCATCGGCCTGGTCACGGTTCCCGAGCCACTAACACCGCTTACTGCAAATCCATTATTTGAAACCACCAAAAATAGGACGGGTCTCCTATCCCTTCCGGCCACACCAACCCCCAGACTAAGAGACGTAGTGACAGAGTCAGGATTGAAATCTTTGACAGAGATTCTAGACCAGGCTCCACCACAGCCAGGTTTTTGGCTGCAATACCTACAGTTAAGGGGCTTTGTGAGCTCGCTGACGCCGAAAGTGAATTTAACAGCATCTCTCACAGAGTTCGAACAAATCTGTTTATCAAGCCTAAACCAAAGGCACATGATCTCTAAGCTATATAAAATGCTGCTGAGCCGGGAGACGGGGGACGAGGCCCTGGGGTACAAGGAGTCCTGGGAGCGGGAGTTGGGGGACAACCTCACAGAGGAGGACTGGGGAAGGATCTGGAATCTGACCCATAAGGTCTCCACGGCAGGTAAAATTCAAGACCTGAACTACAAGATAGTTTCAAGGTGGTACAGAACTCCTGACCAACTGCAGAGGATCTTTCCCCAGGCCTCCCCGGATTACTGGAGATGCAGCGGGAGCAGAGGCAACATGATACACATTTGGTGGGAATGTCAGCCAGTAGCCGAGCTCTGGAAAGAAGTGACAATCTTGTACAACCACGTCAACCACTCGGACGTTACGATGACACCCAAGCTTGCCTTGCTCTCGCTGTTCCCGGGTTCCGTGAAAGGAGCGAAAGCAAGTCTATTAAAACATTTCATAATAGCAATGAGAAGACTCATTCCAAGATTGTGGCGCTCAGCCACCGCTCCAACCAGGGGCATGTGGGTGGAAGAACTCCATACTCTCATGAGATTTGACGAGCTGGGGGCAGACGAGCCCAAATTATGGGAAGCCTACTACAAGCTATGGCAGCCGTGGGTGGCGTTCAGGGGAACGGATAATCTCAGAAAATGGATAGAGCAAGGCTCTATAGACCAGTGAGAACGTAAGTAAGACACCCCCGAGCGTAACATACGCGGCCATACCTACCTCTCCACACACCTCTCCTCATCCCCCCCCTCTCCCCAGTTCCCTTCTCTCCGCCTCCCTCCTTCCCTACCCTACTCTCCCACCCCCCGGACAACCCCCCCCCCCCCCCCCCACTGTGTGTCTTAGAGTAAGTAAAATTAATGTCGGCAGCAAAGGAAAGGTCCATACCAGAATTACAAGATGGGACGAGACGGGACACCCAGTCTCGTAATATAGGCCAAGACGAAGAGGAGAAAAGGGGAACACGTGCAACAAGGCGTCAACGCAAACCAGACGCCTTAGGATCACTAGGGGAAGCGCAACATTAATCCCCCATGATACTCTGTTTTCTGTCTCTTCCTCTCTGCTAACCCTCTGCTCGCATAATAAGTCTCTGAAGCAGACCCATCTACAAGAGTTTACCAAGTTTATTTCTCTGCGTGTTTTGATAAGGTCGAAGTGATTTAAAAATGTGACCAAACTGTCGATGTGCAATAAAATTTATTTGAACATAAAATATCCTTGGGCGTTTTCCTGCCCACATAAATTTTATAAAAGCCAATTTAAGACTAGAAACACCTGAATGTCTGATTGATATTGGTATCGTTTGCATAAGGTACAGCAACTTGAAAAAATTTATCATTTTGATGAGATGGCATCATCCCAACATTGAGAGAAGGAGATGTGACCATCTCCTCAAAGCTGCTGATAGTTTTT
The DNA here is from genome assembly GCF_035609145.1 of Eleutherodactylus coqui. Classification (NCBI taxonomy): domain Eukaryota; kingdom Metazoa; phylum Chordata; class Amphibia; order Anura; family Eleutherodactylidae; genus Eleutherodactylus; species Eleutherodactylus coqui. The sequence continues at coordinate 102,590,706 of NC_089848.1, read as the reverse complement.
CAATCAGTGGCAGATGGTTAAGGGTGCATTCAGACGACGGTATATCGGCTGGGTTTTCATGTCTCTCTCTGCAGGGGGAGGAGGCTGGAAGAGCCAGGAGCAGTGCTCTGAGCTCCCGCCCCCTCTCTGCCTCCTCTCCGCCTGTCTGCACTATTTGCAATGAGAGGAGGTGGAACAGGGGTGGGGCTACGTTCTGGGAATTAACTCCACCCCTGTCCTGCCTCTCCTCATTGAAAATAGTGCAGGGGGGTGGAGAGGAGGTAGAGAGGGGGCGGGAGCTCAGAGCACTGCTCCCTGCTCTTCCAGCCTCCTCCCCCATGCAGAGAGAGGCGCCGTATATCGGCTGGGCGTGAAGCGGGGTCTTTGCCTATTTTTATCCCTGGGTATGTTATATATGTTCTCCCCGACCCAGAGCAGTCCAGAAAGATAAATTACTTTTTTAATAGCATCAATCAAAAATTAAAATGGTGACTAATTGCCGCAGATCACATGACCGGATAGGCCTTTGAACTGAACTATAAATAGTTATTTACCAAAGATTTACGGCTGAGAGCGACCATGACATACTGGGATATTGAGTGCATAAATGCCATTACGCCCAAGTGACACAGGTCTAAATACTCCCATTAATTCCTTCTCACCCCAGGACGTATATGGTGTCTGTCCGGCGCTGTTCAATCGCACCGATTCCCCTTCCCTACTCCCTGAACGGAGCATGAAAGCCAAATCTGCAGCATAAATCTGAAAGCACTAGAAGCCCCTAAACATTTTCTTAAGTTGCCATGTTTACAAAAATGAATAAAAATTGCGCTATTCACATATCATTTTTTAAATCTCGCAATCCGGTCACGGTTTTATTCCTGCTTATTTTTGCGCAGCGCTGGAGCTCTTCCATACTGTGTAATACAGCAAAGGGAAAAAATAACATGGAAATTCTTGCAAAATGTTGCGATTGGTCAAAAGGAGAAAAAAGTGCAATTTAAATGCACAATTGCATGCAATCTTGTGTGCCCGATTCCCCGCCGCAGGACATCTCCTGACACACTTGTCTGTGTATGACAGCTTAAATCAGCAGGTGCTGCCGGGAACATTGTGGAGGTAGCTGAGACCTCGTGAAGCTGCGAGCCGCTCATATCACACCGGCTATTTTGGGATTTTGTTTATTCAAACCAATTACATGCAAGTTGTTCTGCAGATTTCCTGCCCCGCAGCCGCTGCTCTGCCTTCTCCGTCAGACTGTTCTTTTCTGGGTTTTTAGTGCTCTTTTACATGCTGATTAAAGTGCGTGACCAGATTACGGCAGATTATCAGGATTTGGGCCTTTTGTCTTCTGCTGCTTCCCATCATATTTTATGGCAGAATCCCTGGGAAGTATAGCAGTTGGGATTAAGGTGGAAATGCTAAGGTTTGATGTGCATGACATACATTGCAAATTGCACCGGTCCGTGTGCTTTCCGATGTACGTGGATCAAGTACATGCACAGGCATTGCAAGCCATGGGTCCACGTGGAAAAACATCCACGTTAATGGCTATATAGACTATAATGGGATGATGTTAGTGGCTATATAGGCTATAATGGGATGATGTTAGTGGCTATATAGGCTATAATGGGATGATGTTACAGGCTATATAGGCTATAATGGGATGATGTTACTGGCTATATAGGCTATAATGGGATGATGCTATTGGCTATATAGGCTATAATGGGATGATGCTATTGGCTATATAGGCTATAATGGGATGATGTTATTGGCTATATAGGCTATAATGGGATGATGTTAATGGCTATATAGGCTATAATGGGATGATGCTATTGGCTATATAGGCTATAATGGGATGATGTTAATGGCTATATAGGCTATAATGGGATGATGCTATTGGCTATATAGGCTATAATGGGATGATGTTATTGGCTATATAGGCTATAAAGGGATGATGCTATTGGCTATATAGGCTATAATGGGATGATGTTATTGGCTATATAGGCTATAATGGGATGATGCTATTGGCTATATAGGCTATAATGGGATGATGTTATTGGCTATATAGGCTATAATGGGATGATGTTATTGGCTATATAGGCTATAATGGGATGATGCTATTGGCTATATAGGCTATAATGGGATGATGTTATTGGCTATATAGGCTATAAAGGGATGATGCTATTGGCTATATAGGCTATAATGGGATGATGCTATTGGCTATATAGGCTATAATGGGATGATGTTAGTGGCTATATAGGCTATAATGGGATGATGTTAATGGCTATATAGGCTATAATGGGATGATGTTAATGGCTATATAGGCTATAAAGGGATGATGCTATTGGCTATATAGGCTATAATGGGATGATGCTATTGGCTATATAGGCTATAATGGGATGATGTTAGTGGCTATATAGGCTATTATGGGATGATGTTAATGGCTATATAGGCTATAATGGGATGATGTTAATGGCTATATAGGCTATAATGGGATGATGTTAGTGGCTATATAGGCTATAATGGGATGATGTTAATGGCTATATAGGCTATAATAGGATGATGATAATGGCTATATAGGCTATAATAGGATGATGTTAGAGGCTATATAGGCCATAATGGGATGATGTTAATGGCTATATAGGCTATAATAGGATGATGCTATTGGCTATATAGCCTATAATGGGATGATGTTAATGGCTATATAGGCTATAATGGGATGATGCTATTGGCTATATAGGCTATAATGGGATGATGTTAATGGCTATATAGGCTATAATGGGATGATGTTAATGGCTATATAGGCTATAATGGGATGATGGTACATGCTATATAGGCTATAATAGGATGATGATAATGGCTATATAGGCTATAATAGGATGATGTTAGAGGCTATATAGGCTATAATAGGATGATGTTAGTGGCTATATAGGCTATAATGGGATGATGTTAATGGCTATATAGGCTATAATGGGATGATGTTAGTGGCTATATAGGCTATAATGGGATGATGTTAATGGCTATATAGGCTATAATGGGATGATGTTAATGGCTATATAGGCTATAATAGGATGATGTTAGTGGCTATATAGACTATAATGGGATGATGTTAGTGGCTATATAGGCTATAATGGGATGATGTTAGTGGCTATATAGGCTATAATGGGATGACGTTAATGGCTATATAGGCTATAATGGGATGATGCTATTGGCTATATAGGCTATAATGGGATGGTGTTATTGGCTATATAGGCTATAATGGGGTGATGTTATTGGCTATATAGGCTATAATGGGGTGATGTTAATGGCTATATAGGCTATAATGGGACAAAGTTATTGGCTATATAGGCTATAATGGGATGATGTTAATGGCTATATAGGCTATAATGGGATGGTGCTATTGGCTATATAGGCTATAATCGGATGATGTTATTGGCTATATAGGCTATAATGGGATGGTGTTAATGGCTATATAGGCTATAATGGGATGGCATTAATGGCTATATAGGCTATAATGGGATGATGTTATTGGCTATATAGGCTATAATGGAATTATGATAATGGCTATATAGGCTATAATAGGGCCATGTGCAGCCAGTGGAATCACACGAACAGCATACAGCCTGAAAATACCATTGTGTGCATCTGTCCTTACTGGGAGCTGTTACTTTTACTATAGTTTGTTTTCTGGAGTTTTACCACCAAAACAAGGCATAGGACAAGGGATAATTTGCAGTTCATAGTTGTATGACCTCTCAGTCCCCCACTGATCCCAAGAACGGGGTCTGGCATGTGTGCTGTCGCTCCATTCATTTCAGTGCAATAGCTGTTCAAGTGCTTCGTTGTCACCGGCAGTCTTATTAAAATGAATGGAGCACCAATGTCCATGTTTGATAACCACTCTGATTGCCTGTCAAGCCAGGCCTGTGGCATGGCTTGATAGACTGATTTTCCATAATGCAGTATAATGCAATACTAAGGTATTGCATTATACTATATGAGCAAACAAACAATCGCATGTTCAAGTCTCTCATGAGATCACGAGGACCTTCTGAAGGCCCTCAGCACTGCCATGGCTGATTGCCTGTCAAGCTAGGCCTGTGGCATGGCTTGATAGACTGATTGGCATAATGTGGTATAATGCAATACTAAGGTATTGCATTATACTCTAAGAGCGAACAAACGATCACACGTTCAAATCTCTCATGAGCCTAAAAAAAAGTGAAAATGAGATTTTAAAAGTTTTATTATTTATTAGAAAAGATATTCCCATGTCCTTCTTGATGGTGTCCAGCCAACGGGTCTTTTGTCTCCCCTGTTTTTTTTGCCACTGACCATTTCAGCAAATTCGCCCTCATCATTTGTCTAAAGTAGGTCATTCTTTGTCTTGTGATCTTGCATTCCATGAACACCTCTGGGTTGGTACGGTCCAGGACAGCTTTGTTGGTGATCCTACATGTCCATGGGATTCATAGAAGTTTTCTCCAACATGACAAATCGAAAGCATCAATTATTTTTATGTCTGCTAGCCTCAATGTCCTTTGTTTGATGGTAACTGAAAGATGCTTGCATATTGGGTACATGCTCACTGTTACGTCCACTCGGCGCACTAAAGCGCCACTTCTCAGAACAGATGCAAGAGTGTCTATATAAAACCTGCAAACACACTTATACAGTATTTGCACTTACAAGCAACCCCTCTCTAGGCAAGATGGAAGGACCCTTGTCACTTACTAATTAGGAAAAGTGTGGACCCCCTGCCTAAAAGTGGAGTAATCATCCTGATAAGGTTGGCCCCACTGTCTTCATCTGGGACCTAAATATCCCTGAACCTGGAGAGATGCACTAAACACACAGGGCATGACACTGTTCACACACACATTGTACACAGAACAGGACTGCACATAGAGCACATATCTGGCCACTTGCACAGACCTACCACACATCACTGTTCTCACCAACATACCACATAGAACACAGAACAGAACTGCACATAGAGCACATATCTGGCCACTTGCACAGACCTACCACACATCACTGTTCTCACCAACATACCACATAGAACACAGAACAGAACTGCACATAAAGCACATGTCTGGCCACCTGCACAGACATACCACACATCACTGTTCACACCAACACACATGGTTGTGCATACAACATATAACGGGAACCCCACCCAGAGCTCACATGCATACAGATGGTAAACCATAGCCAGTCCAAGTGTCCTCACACCAGGGGAATAGAAAGTCAGTCACTATGCTGATATAGGGAACAGGGTCAGGCATCACCCATCTGACACACACATAGGACATCAGATGACTGGGGGCTGCACCTGCCCAGGTATAAGGAGAAACCTGCGGGCCGCCTGCAACTGTGTGGTCACTGTACCACAAACTACACAATGCACGCACCCCAGAACACAAGGAGGGGGAAGCACAGCAGGTGTCCAGACCGTCTTCAGGGAAGAAGAGAGGCACTTCAAACAAGCATGCATCACTTAGTTCTGAGTGGGATTCACAGTGAAGAACTGAAATGACCAGCAATCTCTCCCAAGAGTCTGCTGGTATTTATCTGCAGCAGGCAAGGGGGAGAATACCGCACCCAGCCAGCTCAATTACCCCCTACCTGTGAAGGTGTGCACAAGGGAACCTTTAGAACCACAGGTCCCAGATGCACAACCTTAACACTCACCATAGCTGTACACCTCAGTGCTAGTCAGTGCTTCATCTCACCTGTCGCGCTGCCACTATAATCGATGAGGGACCCAAAGAATACAACACTATTAACCACTTTGATTTCCTCATTGTTTATGCAGACTTCCTTGTTGGCAGCGGTCATGATCTTTGTCTTCTTGATGTTCAGGTGAAGTCCCATCTTCTCACTTTCTTCTTTTAGCTTCAGGATCAGCGTCTTCAGATGCTTCGCTGTCTCTGCTACCTGGGTCGTACCGTCTGAGTATCTTAGATTACGGATGATTCTTCCACCTATTTTCAACCCCATACCCTGATCATTTAACTCTAGCAGACTCATGAACACTTCTTCATAACGCTCAAAAAGAAAGCCTTGTCTTGTGCTCTTTTTGATCTTGGACCCTTCTGTATCTGCTTTTCACTGTGGATTCTTCATTGCTATAGAGGGACCTGATGAACCTGATTAGGTACGCTGGGAACTCCTACCTCCCGCTGTGCCTCCCAAAGTTTATCACGCAGTCGAAAGCCTTGGTGTAATCAATGAAACACAGGCAGAGCTTCTTCTGATACTCTCTTGCCTTTTCCATGATCCACCTCGGGTTTGAGCTATGGTCAAGGCTCCCTCTGTCATTGCGGAATCCAACTTGAACATCAGGACGTTCCTGGTCAAAGAAATTGGCCAAGCACTTCTGGGTAATTGTCAGTAGCACCTTGCTGGCATGAGCAATCAGAGCAATTGTTCTATTGTTTCCACAGTCCTTGACAAAAATGTAAAAAGAAGTTAAAGATTTTTTTAAAATTAACGTTTATTACCATATATTGTGCAAGCAATACCCACTAGCGTAATATGCGGTAAAACCGCTTGGGTGAGAGTGCCCTAAATATACTAAGGACCATAAGTATACAGTCAGGAGGCTGAACTGTTATCATCTTCATTATAACTGTGCGACAAGAGTCCCTAATCATGAGCAATAACTGTGATAGGAGTTTCTGTGTTCCTCTATGAAGAGCTTGTTTGGTAGAGTCCAAGTAATGGAATCACACAGGAATTATACTGAATGACTTCTTAAGAGAACATAAAGCTTAGTAAATCCCAAGTGGTCGGATAAGATCACATGATCACCTGAGAAGAAGGAATCCAGGAAGTCTCTGTTAGAAAGGAATAACTAATCAAGGTAATACTAGCCGACTTGGGGGTGGTGGTGTTAGGGGGTCAGCTACATAAGGAATTTACAATTTACGTCTGGGGTTCATGTGTAGAAGGACCAGAACGCTGCAGGACATCGCGGAGGACGGAGGTGCATAGTTTCAGCTCCTCTCAATGATCCAATCTGTGGGAGGAGCGGAAACTTTGACTTTATTTCACTTTTTATTTACTTTTATGCGATCGCCGTTATCGATTGAATAATGGCAAATTGCGTGACCGGGGTCGTATGTCGTGGCCCCCCTGACAGCTCCACGCTGTCACGTCCACAGGTCCCACGGCTTTAATCTCCAGGGTGAGCATGTTTTTACGTCCCTGAAGATGAAAGCCCACAAACCAGGATGTGATAACACGTATGGGTGGTCACTAAGGGGTTAAGGGGTTGTTTGTCTGGGAGAGGTGTTCTTTTGGAGAGGTATCGCTGTATGTAGTCATCCATGTGCTTAATATACAGTTACAGGACTGTGAAAAAGTTTTAGGCGGATGTGGGAAAACGATGCTGCAAAGTAAGAACGCTTTCAGAAATAGAAGGGTTAATAGTTTATTTTGGCAATTAACAAAAAGCAACTGAACAAAAGAGAAATGTAAACCCCATCAGTATTTGGTGTGACGCCCTTTGTCTTCACAACAGCATCAGTGCTTCTAGGGACATTTGCACACAGTTTTTGAAGGAATTCACCAGGGAGGTTGTTCCAGACATCTTGGAGATCTAAGCACAGATCTTCTGTGGATGTCGGCTCGCTCCGATCCTTCTGTCTCTTTATGTAATCCCGGACAGACTGGATGATGTGAGATCAGGCCTCTGTGGGGCCTAATCAGCACTTCCAGGACTCCCTGTTCTTCTTTACACTGAAGTTGGTTTGGGGTCGTTGTCCGTCTGCAGAATACATTTGGGGTCAATTAGATGCCTTCTGTTTTTGAAAAAACTCTTTGCAGCTTTTTCCACATTTGTCTAAAACTTTTGCACAGTCCGGTATATACATAATGTACACTATATCTACAGCTGCATATAGAGTCATACGTACACTACTACAATACAGTCACACATACTCTTTATATAGCCATATATACACTATCTAGAAAGTAGTTATAAATATATATATATATATATATATATATATATAATGCAGTCATATATACACTCATACATACACTATATATAATATAAATATACACAGACATACACTACATAGTCATGTTGTATATACGCTACATCCAGCACTGTGTACATAGCTATATATATATATATATATATATATATATATATATATATATATATATATATACACACACACACACACACACACACACAGTCATACATACAATGATACATATGGTACGCTATATCTGCAGTTGCATAGCGTCATACAGGCACAACTATTTAGAGTTCTGTGTCCACTTTTTCTATATCCACACATATACTATATATACTGTACAGTCACACATGCTCTATAGCCATACACTATATATAGCCATGCATACACCATGCAATCATGCAGCCTGCACCCCGCCGCTGTCCCTCCGCCGCCCCGCACACATCACCCCGCCGCTGTCCCTCCGCCGCCCCGCACACATCACCCCGCCGCTGTCCCTCCGCCGCCCCGCACACATCACCCCGCCGCTGTCCCTCCGCCGCCCCGCACACATCACCCCGCCGCTGTCCCTCCGCCGCCCCGCACACATCACCCCGCCGCAGCCTCCATTCATCTGACAAGATCGGACAGGCAGCGTCCATTCATCTCCTCCGGGGGCGGGGCTGCTGTCATGTGACGGCCGTGCGGGGGGAGGAGTCTGGCGGTGGGCGGGGCTGTGCTGGTCGCTGTCCAGGGTGTTGGAGCCGTTCACACGGCGGTCGGCGCTTCGTCCTTCTGCCCCGATGTCCGGCGTCCTCCGCACACTGATGGATTATTCTTCCTCGGCATGATGGGGTCCGCCGCTCTCTTCGTCCTCCTCCTGTCGGCGGCTCATCACCTCCAGCCGGCCGGTGCGGACACCAGATTCGGTGAGTGCCCGCTGCCCGGGGCGGGCTGTGGTAGGGGCACCGGGCACCGTACACTGCTTACCCGGGAGGGGGGGTTTCTGGGGGTCATTGGGGGAGGGGGCTGACATTAAGGTGTTACAGGTCCAGCTGTGCACCCCACTACCTGCCCAGCTGCAGGGGGCACCTGTACCCTCACCTGTACCCTTACCTGTACCCTCACCTGTGCCAACTGGAGCTTCACTCCCCCCACCAGACCATGGAGTGGGGACCTCTGACCGCAGAGGCATCTTCTATGCACATGGCATGTTATGGTGGTACACATGCCAACTTACTAACGCCGTGTTGGCAGCGCCACTTATTCCGGGTTTCTTCTGGATTTTTAACAAAAGTGGCGCGATGATCCCGGTGCCCCGCTATGATGGAGCCGGACGCAGTTGCCCTTTCTTTGACCCTTTTTTAGGGGTCAGACATAGACTGAACATGAAAGGTCACAAGGTCATGTTATTGGGGGTCATTACCCGCAGAGTGACGGCGTCCGGCGCCGTAATAATGGTGAGATACGGAAGTCTGCGCAGTCCAAGACGTGTGAGTACCCCTTTAAGGGCCGTTTATAGTCTGTGGCGGTTTTTCGATTCCACGGACTGTAGTTGTGAAAGTTTCTGACTAATGAAAATCACTTCTCGCAAGAAGTTCTGCAGCAGCAAGGCACCGGTATAACCTTTATATACGTCATTATATACCAAAATATCTCTGTCCACCCGCTATAGGTCGGAGGTGATTGGCAGCCGTCCTTGCAAAGAGGTTCTGCAGCAGCTCCTCTGTGTTATTGCTTTCTCCTTGCTCCTCCAGAGTCTAATTGTAACCGTGAGTGGTTCGACTGCCGGCGTCCGCTGTACGGAGTGCCGATGATAATGGCGGTCCGCAGATCCGGGCTTATTTCCATCGTAATCGTATTCCATAAATAGGATTTACGGCCGCGTTTATGTTGTACGGCGACCGGTCGGAATTAAGAAGGGATTACCCACATGTGATATTATTCCTCGCCGTCCGGAAGCTTTGTGTCTTCTCTTGTGGCTCTCAGTCTACATCACTTGGTTGGAGGATCAGAGTTGTAGGGGTTAAATGGAACGCCCATTCGCGTAATCGTCGCACGAAATGTGAATATTATAAATCGTTCTACTTACGTCGTTTTAAGGCGGTTTTCTAAAAAAAAAATGTATGGGCAAGGAATGGGTTAAAGTAAAAAAAGATGAAAAAAACAAACCAAGCATCCCTCATCCGTTAGATGACTCCACCCCCAGTGAGGCGCAGCCGCCGCGGTCCGTTTTTTTTTAACTTTTAGCTCCTCCCCTGCTCTTAAATATTTGTCGTTAGGGCCCGTTCACATACAGACAGCAAACGGACCCCTTATAGTAAGACCGCCCCCCACCAACGGGTCGGACTCCGCATGCCCCGCGATCCTTCGCGGAAAATAATTGCGAACAATCGCGGATGCGTTCTGTTTTGTGCGTATGCACAGCGTATCGTCTGCGCAGAAGAAAGATCTCTCTTCCCCTCCACCCGGCATTCCAGCTTTTCTATCTATTCTCCTATGTAGTTGTGAGTGTTTCCGCCGCAATGTGAATTGCGCTTTTTACTCACATCCATAGACATATATTGAGGCCGTACGCACGGAATCTGCGTTTAAATAGAGCGCGCTGCGATTTCTCTTCCGCTCATGGAATACGCAATGCATCCCACGAGTATGAAAGAAAATTCAAAAATACCTGCCTTTCAATGCCCGCGGATCTTCCACATATGTTAGATGCGTGTGTTGCGCACTCCGTTTTTTTTTTTTAACACAGGTTGCTAGGAGACGGGGAAACATAAAAAGTGACATCAGTTGGGCCTTCTTGCGTTTTTTTGTGCGCAAGAATGAAAAAAAAAAACGGAACAAAAACGTATGCAGCGCGCACATACACACGCAGGGAAATCCATCCATTTTTCATGGTCCAAAATTTCAGACGCCGCCGTGAGCGAGCGCTTAGGGCTTATTCACACGCAAGCATTCGTACGGCACATTGAGCACGAACAACCCATTGATTGCAAAAATATACACAACATGTTTTATGTTCGTGCGTATTGCGCATGTAGAGTCTTACAGTGCGTATCATCAGGGAGTCAGAGAAGCGTCGCGGCCATCTTTGTTTCTCCGGGCCCGGAGGGTCACTTTAAGTACTCGGTAGATGTTACAGAATGCAGCGGGGTAGTAATAGTTATTCATACAGATGACCGGACTCCATACCGGCAATGACGGTGTAATGCTCAGGAAAAAGCAAGTCAGGAGGAGCCCAACATCTACCCAAGTCATGCCCAAACTCCTGGTGTAGCTGGTACTACGCCTGGCATCTATGTGTCAGTGATGTTCCTGTAGCATGTAGCAGGGGTGCACAGCCTACAGTTGGGACTACATGCAGCCCGCGATGCCATTCTGTGCCGCATCCGACACAGAAATACAGGATGGCCCACAAAAGAGTCGCCATACTCTTCTAAAAGAGCATCTGTCTTTGTTGCCCATAGCAACCAATCACATCGCAGCTTTCATTTTACGTCAGCAGTATAAAAAAAGGAAAGCTGAGCTGTGATTGGTTGCTATGGGCAACAAAGATGGACTTTCTTGTAGATCGCTTTCATAAGAGTGTGGTGCTGGGATACTTCTCTGTGGCTCATCCGGTACTTGTATGTATTGCTGATAACACAGATGGGCAAGCACTAATGGTGACTGTAGAGCCATCTCTGGCCCCATGTATCAGGAGAATTGGGACCCTGGACCCATAGGGGTTGTTGGTGGTGTCTGTGCACGAGGCTCTCCACTGTAGTTTATGGACGTTACCACAATGGAGAGCTTCATGCATGGTGGTCCCCTCTGTAGAGTGCTGACCGGGGACAAGGGGCCACCGTCCGCTGGGAGTCCTGGAAATGGAACTGGTCCTGCACCTGAGACTATGTATCCACTAGGCCTGGTGACAAGTAAATGGTGTTGTGTCACGTGACTATGTTGGATGACAAAGCCATTTGGTGTCACATTGTGGGCTAGCGCCATGTAGCGGCACGGGGCCAGAGGGGAATGTTACTGTTAACTTTATACCATGTTAGCGAAATTCAACTTCCCCAACTCAGACGCCCCGGAGGGGGCTCTGCTGCTCCAAATGAGACGAAATTTGGACAATGGCCACTTCAGATGGTTTGCTCAGCATTTATAAAAGAAAAATTTTGAGTAAAAAAACGCTGATAGGGGGCGCCGTAGATATGTAAATCACTCTACAAATGTTTAGTTTGTCCGCCTTGATTTTCACCTACGCTCTTCTTTCACACCACCATGTTTTTTACCGCTGAACACGAGTTAGCTCTAATTGCTACAACACGCCGACGAACGCTGTCCTTCAGATCTGACACGGATTTGCTACAGCGCCACCTATCAGCCACTTTTTAACGAGTTAGAAATCCCCTGCTAAGTTCACTCCCCACTGCGCAGCAACCATTTATAAAGTGCAGGACCTCCCAATGACCAGCGTTGTGTCAACACAGCACCTGCAAGGGCGCAACAATGCGCTTGGCGCTATGTAGCCACGACCACAGTAACCTAGGTCTCTAAACGCTGGAGCGAAAAAAGACCCCTCGCCACTAAACGGCAACCTTTTTTTCTTCAATATATCATTATTAGGCCAACGGAGTTAAGCCAAACATTATAATAGGAAAAACAGAAGAGCAGGGATTAACCCTTTGCAATCCAATTTTGGATTCAGGGTTTCCTAGGGGGTTCTCTCTTTCTGCCATTATACAATAGTGCCATCTGCTGGCTAGAGCCAGTACTGCGGTATGTGACATGCTGGAGAGGCCCCCGACAACAGAGTGGCCAGTAATCTACAGTAAGAATACCCTGCTGATGTCTTCCGACATCGGAGCTGTACAGCCTTCAATCAGAATGTCTTTAGATGTCAGACAGTGGATTGGAAAGGGTTAATAGGCAGAAATTGCAAAACTAGACCTTAACCCTCCAAGGACCAGGCTGTTTTATACCTTAAGCACCAGACACTTTTTGGGGATTTTACCCATGTGTGGTTTTCTGGCCCTATCTTTTTCCTTCAGCTACCAAAATAATTTTTGCTGTTTTTTTTTATCTGTGACATACAGGGATATTTTTTAAATACATTTTTCATTGATTTTTTTTTCTTTTTCCTTTTAGGTTTTATTGGGGGTAAAAAGCTAAAAAAAAAATATTTTTTTAAATTTATAGTTATTTTTTGTAATCAGTATTTTTACACTAAAATAAAGTATGGGAACGGGTTCTTAATTTTGTTTTGGACATTTTGATATATAATATGTATGGTTTTGGATTACATGGCGCATACGGCGACGGTTTGGGGTTACCGTATTTTCCGGCATATAAGACGACGGGGCATATAAGACGACCCCCAAGTTTTCGTCTTATATGCATGGAATACAGTGTGAAAGGAAAAAATTAATACTCACCTCCCACAGCGCTGCTGCAGGCTGTCGCTCCCCCGTGCATGTCGGCAGAGCATTGCTCTCTGCAAGCGGGGCTTGAAAGCCCCGCCTCCAGAAAGCTAATGCTTTGATTGGCTAACTTATTCTGGCGTTAGCAAATCACAGCCATTCAGTGATGTCATGAATGGCTGTAATTGGCTAACACCTGACTAAGTTGGCCAATCAGATATTATGGAGTGGAACCGGGTTGTCTTCAGTGATAAATCAAGGTTTAGTTTGGGCTTTGACGTGTTCGTGTTTGGAGACCTTGGGGTGAGCGCTTCAAGCCTGCCTTTGCTATGGAGCAGCACACTGCCCCCTGCTGGTGTGATGGTCTGGGGGGCCATCACATACAACAGTTGGTTCCCCTAGTAGTGCTACGAGGGACAATGACAGCTCAGCAATATGTTTAGGACATCCTGCAACCACATGTGTTCCTCTCATGGTGGCTTTCAAGAGGCAGCAGGATAATGCTCGGCCGCACACACAAGGGGGTCACAGGAGCCCCCACAACATTGTCACACTTCTGTTGCTGCCCAGTCACCATTAGAACATGTATAAGACCATCTGTGATGCCAACTTAGTCAGCTTATGAATTTGCATGACCTAGAGGGTCAGTTACAGCAAATGTGGACCGATATGCCGCAGAATACCATACGGAAGTTGTATGGCTCTATGCCCGCCTGTATGACATCTTCTATCCAGCTAGAGGCGGTACAATGGGGTACTAAAGCCTCCATGCCCGTTCGTGTCACATCTTCTATCCAAGTTAGAGGTGGTACAACAGGGTACTAGAGCCTCCATTCGCACCCATTTCACATCTTATATCTAAGCTAGAGGCAGTACAACAGGGTACTAGAGCCTCAATGCCCACCGATATCACATCTTGTATCCAAGCTTGAGGTGGTACAACAGGGTACTAGAGCTTCCATGCCTGCCTGTATCACATCTTGTATCTAAGCTAAAGGCGGTACAACAGGGTACTAAAGCCTCCATGTCCACCCGTATCACATCTTGTATCCAAGCTTGAGGTGGTACAACAGGGTACTAGAGCTTCCATGCCTGCCTGTATCACATCTTGTATCTAAGCTAAAGGCGGTACAACAGGGTACTAGAGCCTCCATGCCCACCCGTATCACATCTTGTATCCAAACTAGAGGTGGCACAACAGGCTACTAAAGCCTTCATGCCCACCTGTATCACATATTGTATACAAGCTAGAGGAGGTACAACAGGGTACTAGAGCTTCCATGCCCGCCTGTAACACATCTTGTATCAAAGCTAGAGGAGGTACAACAGCGTACTAGAGCCTCCATGCCCACCTGTATCACATCTTGTATCCAAGCTAGAAGCGGTACAACCGGGTACAAGAACCTCCATGCCTCCCTACACCCTACCCCCTGTATCACGTCTTATATCCAAGCTAGAGGCGGTACAACAGGGTACTAGAGCCTCCATTCAAGGGGTCAGTTTTCTGCGATAAATTCTCCTTTTGCTCTGATATTGTAATCTCTGAACGTTACAATCACACAGAGAAAGTTTCATTCCATCCGACAACTTCTTCTAGGGGGGCATATTGGTTTTGACAATGAGGGTACAAAGAGAGTTTACGCTTCAAGTGTTTTTAGCAGCAGTTATCGTCTAGTAGTAGGGAAGAAGACCAAATAGGAAAAACAAGGCTGTAGGCCTAGAGGTTGGTAGAGAATGACTTTCTCCCATCAAGTAAAGTAACAAGTCCATCTGAGATAACCACAAATAGAATCTAAATTGCATTCTCAAAACCAAACATAAGTGCTTGGACAATGAGAATCAGAGATAAGACAAAAAGAGGTTTGACAGAAAGGTGGAGGAGATCAAAGAAAAGGAAAAAAAACAGATGGAGTATTTCAAAAATAGTTTTCGTGAAGAGGGACTTGGGGAGATCCAGGTCTACAGAATAGCCTTCTGTGCTGCTTCTGAGAGGAGGCATAAGCTTCCTGGCTTCCTTGGCGCATCCATACTTATTAGACTCAATCCATCCCCATAATAAGTCGTAGGGGAGAAAATTAGTCAAATGATTTTGTGTGAACGGTCGAACATTACTCCAAAAGACCTGGATCTCCTCACAGCCCCAAAGGCAGTGAATAATATTTGCCTCTCTACACTTCAAGGAGTTTTCCGGGAAAAATACCATTGATGACCTATTGATGTTTAGGTTAAGGACCACACGATGACTAGCAAGGGGTGCAACAGTGTACTTAGCGCCATGAATGTATGACCCATGTATTTTACCTAGTACCCCAGACCTCCAAATGCCTACATCCTCCTTTTCCAAGAGTTTCATGGCGTCCTAGGTATCTTCAGACTCTACCAACATCAAGGAACGGTCCAGCGGCACCGTTGTTACTAAGTTAGGTGTCCTACTCCATAGCAACTTTGTTGTTGTTAGCCGTTTACGACCCTCGGCGACCCTAAAGGCGAGCTCCCTCAGTTTTGCACGGCTTCTTTCAGTTGTGTGATATCCATTTTACTAGCGACTCTACTCTCGTTACATGGCCAAAATCTGTGAGTCTGAGCCCGGTCATCTTGCCTTCCGTGAGTCTGAACCGGGTCATCTTGCCCTCCGTGAGTCTGAGCCCGGTCATCTTGCCCTCCGTGAGTCTGAGCCTGGTCATCTTGCCCTCCTTGGGTCTGAGCCCGGTCATCTTGCCCTCCGTGAGTCTGAGCCCAGTCATCTTGCCCTCCGTGAGTCTGAGCCCGGTCATCTTGCCCTCCGTGAGTCTGAGCCCGGTCATCTTGCCCTCCGTGAGTCTGAGCCCGGTCATCTTGCCTCCGTGAGTCAGAGCCCGGCCATCTTGGCCTCCAGTGATATATCTGGTCTTATACGATTCAGGACTTCTCTAGAGCACCTCAGCTATCGAAATAGATCCGAAAAAGGTCACCTCTCCACGTTACCCCTCCGTCACTTTCATTTAGATTTACACTCCAATTTGGATCAAGGTCGGGAAAAGGCAAAGATGGCGACAGCTGCCACGTCCGTGGTTGTTGCAGACGTGTTGGGACAGTTTCATTCTGAAGTTTCACACAACTCCTCGACCTTATCTTGAGTGTAATATAAAATATCTTCCCATCCTATTTTTGGATCTTGGCTTTCTGCTCTCCGCATATGTCTATGTAATAAGTCGGGAGTTTGCTCTGTGAACGCGGTTTGGTCAGCGGCTGTCACTATGGAAATGTCTGAGTCGGGAGATGCTTTGCCTGTCTCAAGTTAATTAAATGAAGCAGAAAACCGTGAGCAGGTGGGGGGGGGGGGGGGCGGCGGAGGGGGGTTATAACACATTATGTAAACTGATTACAAGTCGTGATGGTTTTCTTCTCTCTCGGCGGTTCACGTCTTCTATCATTTGCAGATATGTGGTGACAAAAACTGATTTGATTATTTTTTCTCCGAGCAGAAACAAATCCAGGTTGTTGCTAAAGAGGAAAAGAAGGTTTTGGCGACGTTCACATCCGCGTTCTTCTATCTGTTTTTAGTGGATCTATCTTTTTTCAAAACAAGAATACCCCGTCTTTACTAAACACAGAGAATAGAACCCATTGATTTCAACGGAATTATTCTAATGAGCGCGTTTTGTGCAAAAAGTACAGTACTATGCGCAGACACGTGCGCAAATGTACCTCTTCAAACCTTGTTCGTGAGCAAATACACTGCGCTGTGGCAGCGTTTTTGCGCATAGACTTATGTGAAGTCGTCCTAAGGCTTCCTATACACAGTTAAAGGGGTTGTCCCGCGCCGAAACGGTTTTTTTTTAAATTCAATAGGCCCCCCGTTTGGCGCGAGACAAACCCGATGCAGGGGTTAAAAAAAAAAGTTTAGTACTTACCCGAATCCCCGCGCTGCGGCGACTTCTTCCTTACCTTAGCAAGATGGCTGCCGGGATCTTCACCCACGATGCACCGCGAGTCTTCTCCCATGGTGCACCATGGGCTCTGTGCGGTCCATTGCTGATTCCAGCCTCCTGATTGGCTGGAATCGGCACACGTGACGGGGCGGAGCTACGAGGACCAGCTCTCCGGCACGAGCGGCCCCATTCACCAGGGAGAAGACCGGACTGCGCAAGTGCGTCTAATCGGGCGATTAGACGCTGAAATTAGACGGCACCATGGAGACGAGGACGCCAGCAACGGAGCAGGTAAGTGAATAACTTCTGTATGGCTCATAATTAATGCACGATGTATATTACAAAGTGCATTAATATGGCCATACAGAAGTGTATAACCCCACTTGCTGCCGCGGGACAACCCCTTTAAGAGCAATATTGGGCTGTGAAATTCGTCCCGATGTCACGCTCATGCACGTCTGATGCGAGGCGTTTTTGCCTCAAAATCACCTCCCATCACTTCGGCGAGAATGTCCTTTTGCTGAAAGCTTTGCTAGAAGATCGGCAACTGTTTTCCATTGTTTTCAATGGGAATCCTCGCATCGCACGTGTGTGCTCCTCGCTCGCCATATAATGTGTTTTCTGGCCCAATTGAAGATAGGACATGCTGCGATTCTATTAGAAGATTGGGGTATCACATTGTGTGTATCACAATGCACAAATCTTGCCCATTTTTCACACCCCATGTGAAAGTGGCCTAACTGAAACAAAAAGTCCCGTTTTGTTGCAGGGTCTGTTAAAGCGATCAGTCCAAGGAAGGATAGTCAGGCTGCGTTCACACAGACGATTTTTACCTGCAAGTTCTGTCCGATTGCAAGAAAAACAGAACTCGCATCTGAAAGAAAGGATTCATTTCATTGGGCTAATTCTCACCAGTGATTTTCTCTTGGATCGAGAGCATGTCCCATTTTTTGGGCAATTCTTGTTCAAGAATCAACCATTTTTAACCCTTTCCAATCCACTGTCTGACTTCTTCCAACATTCTGGTTGAAGCCTGTATAGCTCCCATGCCGGAAGACGTCTGTCAGGGTATTCTTACTGTATATTACTGGCCAGCAGCCGCGGCTCCATTGAAAACAATGTACGGACCTGCATTCATGCGTGTTTTTGCATGTACATGGGTGCGCACTTATGTACGCACCTATGTACGCACAAAAACACGCTCGTGTGCAGCCACCCTTAGGGTGATTTCACACCTGCATTGGGGATTCCGCTTTTTTGCTCCATTCCAGGAGCAGTAAAGAGGAATCCCCGCGGCTGAACAGCTCTGTCTCTGGATGGAATGGAACAGCACCGGATGGACCCTAATGATTATATTGGGGCCCGTCCGCTTTCCGCTCAGCTGCCCAGCTTTTGGACAGAAGAAAAAGTGCTGCATGCAGCACTTTTTTCCCAGTATTTTGAGCGGGTTCCAACACAAATGTGAAACCAACCTTACACCAGCATGGTCAATATCACTCTATACTGGAGGTGTGTAAACTTCTCCCTGTATATAGTGATATGGACCATGCTGGTATAACCTGAGTATCTCCTGTATGTATTTATATTTGTACAGCTGGTATAAGTTATACATCTCCTGTATATAGTGGTATGGACTATGCTGGTATAACCTGGATATCTCCTGTATATGATTTTATATCTACAGCTGGTATAAATGATACATCTCCTGTATATAGTGATATGGACCACACTGGTATAACCTGGGTATCTCCTGTATATAATTGCACACTTTAAACACAATTAAAAAGTGCATCAAAAATTGTAGTTTTTAGTAGTAAACGCAGTTTCTTAAAAATCTATGTCGTTTTTGAATACCAAATGCAGTTTTATGATATGGACCATGCTGATATAACTTGGGTATCTCCTGTATATTATTATATATGTACAGCTGGTATAAGTTATACATCTCCTGTATATAGTGACATGGACCATGGTGGTATAACCTGAGTATCTCCTGTATGTATTTATATATGTACAGCTGGTATAAGTTACACATCTCCTGTATATAGTGGTATGGACCATGCTGGTATAACCTGCATATCTCCTCTATATGATTATATATGTACAGCTGGTATAAGTTATACATCTCCTGTATATAGTGATATAGGGCATACTGGTATAACCTGGGTATCTCCTGTGTATAATTATATATGTACAGCTGGTATAAGTTATACATCTCCTGTATATAGTGATATAGGGCATACTGGTATAACCTGGGTATCTCCTGTATATCATTGCACACTTTAAACACAATTTAAAAAGTGCATCAAAAATTGCAGTTTTTAGTAGTAAACGCAGTTTCTTAAAAATCTATGTGGTTTTTTAATACCAAATGCAGTTTTTTTCATTATGGTTCAAAAATACAACAAAACACATGAACAGGGCCTAAAGGTCCATTTACACGTGACGATTGTCATTCAGAGTTGTTCAAATCCCCGATAGTCGTCCTGTGTAAATGCATGCCAAGACTGAAAGACTGGACGAGAGTTGTTCAGTTGTTCAGTTTCTGCATGCTTAAACCTGAACAACTAGCCGTTCTGTGTAAACAGCAGTCATTCAGTTCTGAACAACTGTCTGCTTACAGTGAATGGAGGCGGGCGGGGGGAGAGCGCTTCTGGCCGCACTGTAAATGATGCCAGCGATGCTCGCTCCTGTATAACAGCACAGTCACTGGGACGAGCGTTCTTCCCATGTTAATGGAGCTTTAGGGGCTGCAAACAAATTTTCATGTAGTCCGGGAAATGAGTCATGTTTGGTAAGCTTATGCTTAAGGGGCGAGATCATGTATGTAAATTCATTTTGCAGCTGTATGCTACGTGGTTTAGGTATGGGTACGGGTACAGGGGGGCCTGAGCTGAACTTTTGCACCCGGGCCCCTGAGCCTTTAGTTACTTCACCGCGCATGTACATAGATGCAATGTGATGCATTTTTTAAGGTCATAATGTGTTGCATTTGCAGAAAAATGGCTAGTTAGCGTGCGATACAAGTCTGATTTTCTCTGACCTACATTACACTTGCCTGTATGAATATAGCCTCAAATAGAAGAATAAACATATACAAGCAGAGCAGTTTGTTTGTATCCGTCCCCCTTGACAGCTGCATCTCATGTGTTTTCCATTATTTTGGCCTGCAGAGCAGTCTTTTTTTCCTCGCGTGTCTCTTAATAAACTTGCCACATATCTTGGGAGTCCGTGCATCAGACGTAAATGTATGCCAGCTACAAACTGGCATAGACTCTAGCTAAAATTTATGCCAGTTTCTGGTGCCAATTATTGTAGGGCCTCACCCACTTTTCTAAAACTTATGAGCGAGGCACAAAAAGCCCAAAAGTTACAACATTTTTACTTAACTGGGACTTACACAAACAATTTGGCATAACAGAGTCTATGTTGGCAGCACCACTCCTGTGTACAAAGTTACTAAACGGTCCAGAATCCATGCTTGATGAAGACCAACAGGTCGAAATGTTGCTGATGAAGATGGGGGGATAAATCCAACTTTTGCTACTTTTGCACCTTTATGTTGTCACTTGCACAAAAATGTTGTGACTTTTTGTATGCCAAATTTCTGGCATATGGGAGTTCATAATTTTCCCCAATGGTTGTAGGGCATTTCATATTAAACTAGTCACCTGACGCAAACCAAACCATTCTACTTGTCAAAACACCCAAAAACATGATGCTTGTTGCTTCCAGACTGGACACACTGGATCCGTAACCTGAAGCAAAAAGCATGCCAAAGAGTGGTAAACAATATAGACAACCTCAACAAGGAAAACACTGTCCCTAAATAACTTATCCTAGGGAAGGAATCTCCCTATACGCAGGTAACCGCCCTGAGGAGGGCGAACCTGACCACGTACTTCGGCCACTAGCTGACTCTACGTGGGATCGGAGAATACAACCGCAAACAAGATGCAAGAGATAACAGCTATCCTTAGCTTTGAGAAGACCCACCAAATCCAGAGAAAGACTGATATTAAACAGCACTTGAGCTAAGCACCAGGCCAGGCTAAATAGTCCTGACAAATTATGCACAGGTGAGGCCAAGCATGTCTCACCTAATTCCACTCCCACCAGAGGCAGAAGATAGAGAAACACATACAAAACCTGTACCAGATTATGTAGAAAGGAAGCGATCCCAGTACTTAGATGCTGACTTATTAAGAACAATGTGGCAAAGGGTGAAATGAAACCAACACAATTTTGTGCGTATTTTGCCCCTGATTTTCCGCAGCGGATAAAACCCATTTGCACACACCCTAAAGGGGTTTCCCACTAACAACATTTGTCATTCGTTTATAGCTTAGGTTGAAAATGTTAGAAGCCCCTAATATTATAAAGAACACATGGTGAATCTGGGGGCTACTGGTTTTGTATTGGGGCCCAGTAACTTCCAGTTACACTTGTGCTGAGGGCACCCAAGCTGGAACCCCCACCAGTCCCTAGGACAGGGGCCCCTAGTTCTTTCTTACCAGTACCTTCATAGTGACATGTTCGTCCAGCTCTATAGGAGATATAGAAACAGCCAAAAAATAGTTCTTACAAACTAAAGCAAAAAAGTTGACCCCAATCTGTAGCTCTCTGGAGACCAGGTGCTGCTCGGCTGGGTCCCTGTACTGCAGAGCTGCACCTGCAGAACTGACATGGAGAGAACAAAATGAATGTTTTTCCCAGCTAACAGAATAGTGACTCCAGAGGAGCAAAGAAATACCGTCTAACTCTTTAACACCTTTAGCATTTTTTGTGTTTTCATTTTGGTTTTCAAAAAACCATGACTTTTTGAGTTTTCCAGCGCCATAGAGCTGCCTGCAGGCTTGTCTTCTATGGGACAAGTTGTATCTTCCAATTGTATCATTTAATGTACCACGTAATGTACTGACAAACCTTTAAAATTTGTATGTGGGGTGAAATGGAAAAAAAACAAACATACTTGTGCCATTTTTTGGGTGTCTTGTTGTTATGGCATATACGCTGCACCCAAAACAGCATGTTATGTTTATTCAGTACGATTACGGCGAAACACAGTTTTTTGGGTTTTTTTTCACTGCACCACCTTAAAAAAATAAAATATAAAGTAAAAAGATTTTCTTCCACCGTATTCTGACCACCAGAGCTTTGTATTTTTCCATCAGTGGGCCGGTGTGCAGGCTTGTTTTTTTGCAGGACGACCTGTAGCTTCTGCTGACACCATTTATTTTTGGAGTTGATGTGAACGAAAAAGCATCATTCCAGCCTTCTATTTTTTTTTTCCGGACAGCATTCACCATGCAGAATAAATAGTGCATTATTGTAACATATTGGACTTTTACGGACGGGCAATACCAAATATGTTTATTTTCTTTGTTTTTTTTAAGTTAAACATGAAAAAACATTTCTAAACTTTTAACATTTTTTTATAATAATTTAAAAAAACTTTAACTTATTTTTACTTTTTTTTTTTGTCCCCATAGGGTACGTGAACTAGCGATCATTCGACCGCTTATACAATATACTTCAATACTGCAGTATTACAGTATATTGTATTTCTGCAGACATTCAATTAAGTCATGCCGCAAGAATGACTTAATAGACAAACATACAAGGCAGCCCTGGAGAACTTCACAAGGCCTCAGGCTAACATGGTGAAAGAACGGCCGCCAGCAATCGTATTATGGTGAAACGTTTGAATGACAGAGGGAGTTTTACCCCTTCTTCCTGACATTAGCTAAATGGTTAAGTGCCTTGAGCACAGTTATCTCCAATCCCAGCAGCTGCAGCTGGGTATTAGGTGTCAAAGACTGCCACCACCCATCATATATAGGGCGGGCTCAGCTCTAAGCCCACGAGCCCAGTTCAAGGGTCCTCGTTGTCTCGCTGGTCCCTACTCTAATGAGACAACTTCTGCACGAAACCTACCTGTATTGTCCTAACAAGGACAGCCCCGCACTGGAACCTAGGGACCTACCTAGACCTAGATGACAAACAAAACACAGCAGGACTGAACGCAGCTCACACCAACATGCCAGGGATTTGCATACAACACTGCACACCATGCACCCTGAACAGGATTGTTCACACCACACGTCCGGCACATGCACAGACACGCAGGAACATGACACTGTTCATACTGAACAGAGAAAAGCACAGCAGCTTCTAGCAGAGAAGCTGGTATATATGAGCAGCAGACTAGTGGTGATTAGCTGGCTGGAGAAATCCGCACCCAGCCACCTCAATCAACCCCCTCCTGTGGGGCTGTGCTGCAGGAAACCCATGTAGAACAACAGCAGCACACCCAAACACTAGTTCTCAGTTTGTCCTGGACACTGTCAGCTACCCTGGACTTCTGGTTCAGTTTCCTGACACTTAATGAGCTTACTGCTTGTCTTCCGGTATGTTCTTGATTGAAAGCCTCGTCCATCTTATGCGAATGTCTGTTACTGACCATCAAGATGATCTCATTGCTGTCCTGGATTGTTATCTGCATCTTCTGCTACCTGATAAGACGTGTGATTAGTGTTTTCCATTCCACATAATTCAACAGAACAACTTTATTAATACTCAGCATTACATCATCCATAACTCCAAAATGTTTGCAAGTATTGAAACAATGACTACACAAATTTCTGATGACATTCTACCTTTAAATCATCTATCCAATGACCCTCTTTCCATTTAAGTTTTTTTGGGCTAAATCCAAGAGGGCTTCCCCCAAAGCAGGCACCACCATAGTGCCAAAATGTTTTCTCCTATCGATCTAAGTGTTCTACAAAGTGTCCTACTTGTATCTCTGTTCATTCAGAAGATATGCCAAGTGGCCCGGACTTTTGAATCACCCTGTACAATGCAATAAAAACATTGCTTCATACTTTTCTTGACCGGACAACCCCTCTATCTCAAGATTACAGCAGGGGGTCACACGGCACACATGACTCTCCAGCCGCTGGTTGGGAAGCACTGGTCTAGCATACAGAAAACACCGCACTGGGAAATGCTGCTATTGACTTTATAAAGTTGGTTCTACTGTACTTTCACTTTGCATTTTGAGGCGGCTCAGTCCCGTTTAGGTGGTTTTTATAGATTCTCCAGAGATCTTCCAGTCTCCAGATTATTACCGGGGAGCCGACTGCTTTTTCAGCATTAGAAAATGTTTTCTAATATGGAAATGGAGTATAAATATAGCACTATTGATAAGCGGCTTGTGCAACAAAAGGTGGCCTTATCTCTTCTCCCAGGAGTTTGTCATGGAAAGGGAACAGGCAAACATGTGGCAGATGGACGGATAAGGTCTGCAGGCTGCCCGCCTGAATAATATGGATATTTAAATATTGGAATTAAGTTCATGGAAAATATGTCTGATGTTGATTACTAGTAGAAAGCCCGTCCCAGGACGACGACTGTCATATATATATATATATATATATATATATATCTGCTCAGGCTCCACTTGCTGTGGCATTGCAGCTCACTGTTCCCATTTGTTGGCTTTTTATTGTCTCATTCTCGCCTCTTCCCTATTATACAAGGTGGTACCCAAAAGAAATGTGAATCCTCTTCTGGTTGGCCGAGCGTTACTAGTACCGGCCTCTGTGGCTGGGTCAATGTCTAAGGCGGTGTACCGGCCGACATTGTTGGGGAAATTTGTGTTCGGCTTCAGTGATTTTTTTCAACAAGTTGTTCAGTTTTTCGCCTACTCTGTGATGGCCCACGACTATGAAATTCTGTTTCCTTTCCCATTGTGTAAAGAACTCAATAAAAAAAAGTCACACAGAGCTAGATCGGTGAATACGGAGGTGAGGCGAGGGTGTCATGCGCCGTGTGGGCTGGTGCGTTGTCATGATGGGACAACCAAGCTCTCAAAAAAGCACAACATAGATTTTACCGATCCAGACATTTGTTGGGGATCTCTCTCGGGTAAAAGTAATGGATCCAACAAATTCTTACTGACAATTTTATCTTCCAAAAGGTCAAAGAGAAAACAAGGGGATCTGCTATCTTGGACTTAATTCTTACGAACAGGGAGGAAATGGTTGAGGAAGTAAGGGTGGCTGGGACCTTAGGAGGCAGTGATCATGCTTGAATTTTGTATAAAAAAGGGGAGGAAGACCTGAGAAGACTTAGACCTCAAGGTTGGATTTCAGAAAGGCAGATTTCAATGCTCATTAGCACTTAGCTGCCCTTTTGACCCCTGCTTCCCTAAGAGCTTTTCCACCAAATTTGTGTTTATTTCACCTCTTGCCCTGCTCTGGGTGGGTTTGGGAGCAGCTGGTAACAGCAGCTTAGTCAAACCCTTGACCAATGGAACCTTGTTGCTCAGGCAGATGTTCACTTCTGCCTGTTAGCATCTGTGTCATATTACCTCCACTTAAAATCGGTATCTATACGTCTTATTGAAATATGATTTATAATCCCATGTAACTTAAGGCTTGCATTTCGTATGGTGTTTCCATATTTTTGTCCACCCCCTGTATGATGACTGGAGCATCAATACTGCATATATTATATTCTAAAAATGCTTATCCAGGATTTTTCTGTAACTTCACAATAATTTGAGACACTTTCGTTACGTTTTCTTCATCATTCTTCTTCCTGTAAGTCCCCGCGGTGCGTTGTATATTGGTTTTGTGCCTATTTTATAGTTACCTCTGTTACTAAATCCAATCAGTCGCTGCCAATATCTGCTGACAACCTGAATATAACAATACGGCAGCTGCGCTTTTCCCAGGAGTCACTTCAGTCCTTAATGATCTCATCAATCAAAGAGGGAAGAATTGGAGTGAATGAAGTAAGAAGGGGCGATGTAACGGAATTTGTACCGAAGGATGAGGAGGAGCTCCTGAATATTAACTAAAATCATATTGCGTCAGTAGAAAGACAGAGCGCGGGTCCCAACCAGGAGGGGGCGGCAGAGGAATCAGAGTAGGAACTGTTACGTAGTACGCCGAGTGAAGAAGGAAGTGTACAAGAATCCTTATAGATAAAAGGTGGGGTGTATTGGTGGTGACTCACTTTTTAAAAAGTATGTGTGTCGCCAAAAAGGTATGTGGAACCCCTCTTAAAAAAATGTGTGGCCTTCCTGAAACTAATTTGCATCCACAAAAGTATGTACCCATCCCAAAAAGTATATGTGACCCCCTCCTGAAAAGCATATGGCCTTCTGAAAACCATTTGTGACCCCAGTAAGTATATGCCCCCTTTGAAGTTTTTGTGTCACCAAAAAAAAGTATGTGTGCCGCCAGAAAATATATGCCCCCTGAAAAGTATGTTTGTGTGTCACCAAAAAAAGTATCTACAGCCCCCTCTTGAAAAGTATGTGTGCCCCCAAAAAGTATATGCCCCCTAAAAACTATGTGTGCACCCCCCAAAAAGTTGTATGCAACCCTCCTAAAAAGCACGTAGTTTGCCCCTGATAACTGTGTGCCCCCCAAAAATATATGGCATCTCCGGAAAAATATGTGCAGTTCCCAAAAGTGTGTGTGGTCCCCAAAAAGTATGTCCGCCCCAAAGTATATGTGTGCCCCTGCCTGAGTATATGAGCGACCCATCTGAAAAGTAGGGTTCCCTACAAAAGTTTGCACCTTCTCCAAAAAGTACACTTTAATGCTAAGAAATAAACACCTTGTAACAACCTGTAAGAACCGCGGGGGATACGTAGAAGGGGGTCCTCGTTTCCTCCATCGGGGGATCATCATCCTGCAGGCACGTTTTATAAGAGAATGAAAGGAACGGCCTTAATACTAGTCATTTTTAATTCTGACCTCACCTATTTTGTTTCTTGAAGGGGACGGAGAGAAGACCCTCAGGGCTTCAACACAGAGTCGTGATTTAGTCCCATAACGGGACGAAACCATTGATTTCAATGGTTTCATTTTCACTAGGGCAAAAAAGCACGGGCATTTGTATAGCCACGGCCTCCGCTTCGGAGTGTAGTTGCGCAGGAACGTTTTTGGGTTTTTTTCTCAGAATTTTCAAACTCCGCACTTTAGCTCACAAGTTTGAAAAAAACTGCGGGAAGATAAATCTTTCTAACGGGCGATAATACCACTAGAGGAAACAAAACCATTGAAATCAATGGTTTCGTTTAGTCCCATTATCACAGCTCATAAAGGAACCCATGTGAAGATGCCCTCAGGCTGGATTCACACGAACGATTGGTAAAACACTGCGTGTATAATGCAACGTGTCGCAGTGATCTCTGCTAATTCAGGGGGCACTCGGCGGTCATGTGATCGCCAGGTCACATAGTGGAAGAAGCACTTCCGCTTTGACTTTTTAGTACATAGCGCTCAAAGGAGAAGGCAGAAGCAGGTAAAAACAGCTTCTCCCTTCTCCTCCAGGTCCTTAGCTGTCCCTGACAGCCCAGGACCTGACCTGCTCTTGCTTGATTGCAGGAGCAGAAGCTTTACTCCTGCACTATACTTCTGTTAGGAGGCTTGATCTCTGAAACACAGCGATGTTTCCTGACCCCAGGAAGGCAACTCACTTGCTTTGTTTTTCCTTTCTGTCTTCAACATAAACTTGAAGAACGCCCCGGTACGACGCTGCCGATCTATTTCTGGGCGAACATTTTGCGGTTTTTATGGCCTGAATACTCTTCTATTCAATCTTCATGTTTTTCTTGTAGAATAGAGAAGACTCAGACCACCGCTGTGCTGACAATGCCTGCGCCTGGGGAGGTCTGAAGACCAGGGGATGTCTCAGAGGTGTCGAGAAGACCTCCGGTCACCCCGGGACAATCCTGCAGAATTTCTCTAATCTTCTATTTAAGATTGAATTAGGAGTGCAGTAGAGCCGAGGGGAGAGGGAAGGGGGGAGGAGAAAAATTTCTTAAAGGGAATGGATCATTTGTAGATTTTTTTTTTACTACTTAGAACCACATTTTATATTTTTCTGATCTGTTTTTATTTTACGATTGTTGATTTTTTTTTCAGTCTACTACCTGTACATGACTATGGGGGCAGCCATCTTGCCTGCAGTTGATAGTTGAGATATGCTTTACGGCTGCCGTCATGCGCCATAGAGTCAACAAGTAATAGCTGACTCATTGACTTCTATGGGAGAGTGTTGTGGATATGCTCTGTGAGCTGTGCAGGGAGTGGGAGGAGGTGAGCTGTGATCATCACCTATTGTGATGGATCCTTTGTTACCTGTGTACAGTTGTCATCTTGCTGAGATGAGATAATGGCTGAGGACCTCTCAACAGAACAAAAAGTGTCAGATTATTAGGCCTAGTGGTCAGTGTGAGAACTGCAGGATTTTAGGATTTCTTTTTGTAAAATATAGATCGTGGCATCAAAAATAAAAAAAAAATTAAAACCACATTTACAAATTAGTCATCAG
This sequence comes from Eleutherodactylus coqui, assembly GCF_035609145.1. Lineage (NCBI taxonomy): Eukaryota > Metazoa > Chordata > Amphibia > Anura > Eleutherodactylidae > Eleutherodactylus > Eleutherodactylus coqui. Next base: position 102,562,080 of record NC_089848.1, on the reverse strand, counting down.
ATATTAGATGCATCTTGATTCTTGAGCCATCTGTGCACCTGTAAAGAATTCTACGCCAGCCACGAGCTGCAGTAGACTTCTGGTAGAATTTAAGCCAGTTTCTTGTGCCAAAAATTGTGACTTTTTAATGCCAATATTTACACAATAATTCCCCCCCACAGAACTTTCCAGATATTTTCTAGTTTTCTCATTGCCCATTGGACCTGCCGGCGTGACCCATTTGGCAGTATTGGCTTAATGAATACACATTCTAGTTCTACTAACTGCGCACAGCGGGGCCCTCTTCAGGCGGCGGATCTCTCATTGGCCCAACACTAGATCTGGGGACCCAGTGAGTACAAAGAGCAGCTCCCCGGACTCCCTGTTCCCTCACCTTTGAGCCCCATAATATCCGGTAGTTTGGAGGTGCTAACAAGTTCCCTTTAACCCCTTAAGGACCAGACACTTTTTAAGGATTTTACCCATGTGGTGGTTTAACTGCCCTATTTTTTTTCCTTCAGCTACCAAAATTAATTTTGCTGCTTTTTTTCCCCGATGACATATAGGGCGATTTTTAAAATGTTTTTTTTCACTGACTTATTGTTCTGTTTTTTTTTTTTTTAGTTTTATTGGGAGTAAAAAGCTTAAAAAAAGAATTTTTAACATTTATAGTTATTTTTTTTAATTAGTATATTTATTTTAAAATAAACTATGGGAATGGGTTCCTCAATGTGTTTTGGATGGTTTAATACATAATATGTATGGTTTCGGTTTTGGTTGGCGTTGGCTTTGGGTTATTTTCTTTTTTATGTATATATTTTTATTTTATTCTGTAATTTTGTTTTACGTATTTATGTCATTATTTTTTTTACAATCTATGTCCCCCATGACATCATATAAGACCTCTGGTGGTCATTCACATGTTTTTTGGGTTTTTATTACACACTTTCCCACTGTAGCTGCGGCATCCATAAGAGCCCCAGTTACAGGGGAAAACATCCCCTGTAGTGACAGTAATCACTTGCAGAGCTGATCGGGGTCTTCTACGACCATGCAGCTCTGCTGTAGCAGGAAATACCAGCGGCCATGTGACTGCTTGCTTGCGTAGCGAAAGAAACACTTCCACTTTTTAGTACATAACGCTCATTGAGGGAAAGGAGAAGGCAGGAGGGGTTAAAAACCGCTTCTCCCTTCTCCTTCGGGTCCTCAGCTGTGACTAACAGCTTACAGCCCGACCTCCTTCTGCTTGATTACAGGAGCAGGGGCTTTTATCATTCGATATTTTTACTATTGAACGGAATTAAAGCCCTGGACGAAGCGCCGTATATTTACCGTGCTTGGTCCTTAAGGGGTTAATATCAACTGAAATCCATTTGATTAGACCCCATCTAGTAGCATGTTGGACCACCTTTGTCCTTCAGAATCGCAGCAATTTGTCATGGCGTAGATTCCACTAGGTGTTGATATTGTTCTGCAGAAATATCGGCCCCTGCGGACAGGGAGCTTGTTGCTGCACATTAGATGGAGGTTCTGACATGTTCTGGCCAGCTAAAAGGAAGGGGTCATCAATTCATGCTGCTTGTGCCAAATTCTGACCTCCCATCAGCACTGAGCAACAGAAATCTGGATTCATCTGACCAGGAGATCTTTTTCTGCTGCTCAGTGATACAATTTTTCCGCTCTTTTGCCGTCTGAAGTCTCACCTTTCTGTTTCTTTTGGATACAATGGTGCTGGAACCGGTCGTCTACTGTCATAGCCCGTCCGTGGTAAGGAGAGATAAGTGGTGCTTTGAGACAAATTGGTTGGAGCACCGGCGTTGTATTCCGCTGCTCTTCACTGTGCAGGTCCTGTTCATCAGAACGATTCCTGACATCCTCCTCTGACCCCTTCGGTGAGGAGTTGTTTCCTTCCACAGGATCCACTCTTGCTGGATATTTTTCCCCAATCACACCAGTCTTGGTAGACTCTCCACACTCTAGTCTAGCGCCGATGACCCGGCCTCGTTGGATTTTCCCATCTAATGTTGAGTCATACTAAAACTGATCCACAGAAAACTTGTCATGTGATGTTATGTTGCACTCTGAGATAATTTCCATACAAGGAAGCTGCAATCGTGAAAGGGCTGGGGTCTCTAATAAAGGGGCCACTCAGTGTAGCCAGTCTGCTTTCACGTTGGAGTCCTTCCCTGCCGCTCGCCTCCCTTATCAGGAGCTCCATGTACTCAGAACCTGCTATCTGCTGGGATTCCTCTCTGTAATCTCTGCAGATTCCTCCAGTCCTAAGAAGGGTACTTGGTAATACACGGGGTCAGGGGTCAGGGGACGCGCCGCACCGGGGATTACTAAGAACTTCATGTTTTAAAGAAAAACTTTACAAGTGATCTTCAGAGAGGGTCTCTGGTCTTACCGACTGTAAGTGAAGCTGAACTCTCTGGCCGGACGGGATCTGAGGCGGCTGTAGAAGTTTTTATTATGTGGGAAGTTTTTTAAGATGTTTGTAAGTTGCTTCGGACTCCTTCCTGTGTGACTAATGCCGGGCAACCGCCAACTGACCATCGATGTAGTGGTTGTCGCCCAACTTTACATGCACAAGGCTTTGTATAATGCCATAATACAGCACCAGTCAAAAGTTTGGACACCTCTTTTCATCCCATGCTTTTTCTTGTTTTTTTTGTATTTTTTTTACATTGTTTTACAGGTTCATATGGAAGACATGAAAAACTATGAAAAAACACGTATGGGATTAAGTAGTAAACAAAAAAAGTGTTAAAGCAAAATTTGTTTGGATTCTTCAAAGTAGCCCCCCTTTGCTTTGATGACAACTTTGCACACTGTTCTCTCCGGCAGCTTCACAAGGTCGTCATCTAGAATGGTTTTCAGTTAACTGTTATGCCCTGTCTGGAGTTAGGGCTTATTCAGACCTTAGGCACAAATAGGTTTGCGGCAACGTATTTGTGCATGAACAAGGTTGTTGAGGTTGATTTGCGCGCATGTCTGCGCGATTTACTGTGCTCTTTGTGCTTGCAAGCCCAGTTGACACAGCACACTGCGCACTGCACACCCTTTCTGCGGATTAAAAGGCTATTTAGCCTAATGAGGGTCAGACAGGGGCGTAACTATAGGGGATGCAGGGGATGCGGTTGCACCCGGGCCCAGGAGCCTTAGGGGGCCCATAAGGCCTCTCCTATCCATCTAGGGAGCCCAGTACTATGAATAAAGCATTATAGTTGGGGGCCCCGTTACAGGTTTTGCATTGGGGCCCAGGAACTTCAAGTTATGCCTCTGGGGTCAGATGTGTTCTTTTCCCCACATTTTCGCACAGTGTTTCATGCTTCCCCTTGCGTATTTGCACACTTCCCATTGTCTTCTATGGGGGGCATAGCAGCACAATATGCAGAAAGATAGAGCAGGTCCTACTTTTTTGCATGCAAAATGCGCTCATCAGAACGAACCCATTGAAATCCATGGGTTCTATCCTCTGTGTTTAGTCTGCAAATGTTTTACACATGCACAAATACGGTCGTGTGAACAAACCCTTAAAAGGGGTTTGTAATTAAAAATGCAGCTCTGCTTGTAATCAGTAGGAGCCGTGCCTGCAGTTACAAGCGTCAGCCACTACACAGGCCACTATGTCTTCAATATGAATCTACAATATAGAAAATATATAAAAAACAAGAAAAAGTCTGGAATGAAAAGGCGTGTCCAAACTTTTGACTGGTACTGTATGTTGCCATACTAGTGCTTGAGGACTTTACTGTACTATATGCTCTCCATCTTTAGGATATGCCATCAGATTGGTGGAGATCTGACTCCCTGCACCCAATCATCAGACAGAAAGGACCTTGGTGATCCCCTCAGCTGACTGGTGTAAATGCCAGGAGTCAGACCCATGCCAATCTGATATTGATGTCTTATACTAAGGATTGGTCATCAATTTTGTAGTCATGAAAAACCCCTTTAATCTCTCTTGGCTCCGAATGGAAATTTCCTTTGAATTTGGAACACGGAAAGAGTTCATTGAGTTCTTGAGAGATTCGCCAGCTGAAGAATGATGGAGCCTCTCATATCACAAAATGGTACTGCAATATGTAGATGTATCTTTGATGAAACCGGCGGCGTAAAGATGGTGCGGCGGTACTAAAAGTGTGGGATGTGTTTATGTTCTTTTTAACCTGTCGAGGGAATTCGTAACATATTCTATCTGGAGGAAACACGTTGACGTGTAGCGCTGAAGTGTGAATGAAGAAGCCTCTCGAGTCAATCATGATCAGCAGCCTGAATAGCTGTCACGTCCGTGAAACTGAGCGAGGCGGCTGGTATACAGATAAAAGCAATCCAGGATATACGCTTAACGGACACTTTATTAGAGACCCTGGCCCTTTACGATTCGGGCGTCCCTATATGGAAATTATCTCCGTGACCCCAGAGCATAAATCACGTGACAAGTTTTCAGTGAAACAGTTTTAGTGTGAATCCACATTAGATGGGAAAATCCAGCGATCTGAGTGATTCCAACAAGGTCTGGTCATCGGAGCTAGACTAGCCGTGGCCGGGGGTCACTGTAGGGTTTTGTCATATAGCAGTGTGGAGAGTATACCAAGAATGGCGTGATCAAGGGAAAACTTCTCTGGTGTCCAGGCTCAGCTTGTTCCTGACCTGGATTTAATCTTCTGATTTGGTTATGGATGTTCTCTCTACACCCGTCTCATGGATTACGGTTTTCCAGTCGGTCGGAGGTCTCTGTGAGGATGTAACCAGGAGGCTCCTTGCGGCAAAGTCCAACCATCTGTGAGAAGGACAAAGGTGAGGATGAGGAGCTGCCAAAGACTCTACTAAGTAGAGTGACCAGCGCCAAGGCCGACCCTTTTTAGGTAAGCGACTCTGACCTATCTGTGGCTGTATTGTGCTTCACGTGACAGAAAGAGTATGTCCATGTCCTTCTGCAAGAGGGTCAGAAACGCTATCTTTTCTCCTTAGGGAAGCACCTAGACGGTGAGTGAGAAGAATCAAATCTTTGGAGCGTGCATGGCCATTTGAGTCTCCTCACTCACCATCTAGGTGCTCTCCCTAAAAAAGCACCTAGATACATCCGTCCCAGGCCTCTCACTAGCACAGCCAGACTCCTACTGTACACTGATAAAGGGCAAAAACCCTGAAACAGCTGTCTGTACATGGAGTCTGGCTTTGCTTCTAATTCCCAGTCATTGTTACAAGGCTTGTATAAAAAGTCTGACTTTGGCTTGAAGGAATGCTGCCTTTCAATAGGTGGCACTGTGGAGGATTTATTCCATCTCCCTTATTATCTGCAAGAGCTCCCACGTTTCTCTTCCCGATTATAGATTTACGTGTCCACTGAATTAAGGCGTCTACTAGTCCTGGGTAACATCTTCCCAGGCTTAAAGGGGTTGTACCAGAATTTCAAGTTGGGATCGGAGACAACTTGCTGATTGGAGGGGATCTCAGTGCTAAGATTCAGACCAATGTCGAGAATGGGTCTCCCGTATCCCGCTCTCCTGTCACTGTGGGTGTCGCTTCTCCTCCCACACTGACGTCACTCTGAATGGAGCGCTCCATTCATTTTAATGGAGCTAACAGAAAAACCCAAGTGAATGCCGCTTAGGTATCTCGAAAGTCTAATTGAGGGCTTAAACAGACAGGTGCATGCACTAATACACTCGCCCCTATGGACTATTGCGCACAAGTTTGAAAACAAAAAAAGCAGGAAAGTAGGTCTTGCCCTATCTTTCTTGCACATAGAAAAACTACATGTGAGAATGATAGGGCAAGTTCTATCTTTTCTCCCGTAAGACCATTGAAATCAATGGTTTAATTTCATCCCGTTTTGTGGCCGTGATTTTCATGGCCAGCCACAAAGCAGGATAAAATCACGGTCATCTGAAGAAGCCCTGAAAGTGGACGGAGCGCCGGCGCGCTTGCGCGATTAGCATTCCAATCACTCTCCCCCTCATTGTGGTAAGTGCAGTAACCCAACAGTGAGGAGGACGGTGGACACAGAACCCCTATTGTTAAGATTGGTCGGGGTTTCAGCAGTGTGACCCCCAAAGACCAGCAAAGTATTACCCTGTAGATAGGGGATAACTTAAAACTCAGGTACTACCCCTTTAATTCACACAAACCAGAATCTACCACTAAATGACACATGTGGGAGCCAATAATTGAGGAGGCGCAGTTCTGCGCTGCTCCAGTATAGTTACAATGTAAAGGTTCATGGCATACATGTGTTACAGTTTAATCGACACTCAGTCTGCTGTCCCTTCAGGATAGAGGTGACGGAGAAAAAAACGGCGCTTCTGCTCCATATTTTCGAAAATCGCTCTACTTGTCAAATGGTAGCATCTGGAAAAGATCTGGAAGACTTCCTACAGAACGATTTAATCACCTAGCGGAATCTGCGCCACAGCGAATTGCTGCGGCTCTGAAGTCCAAAGCGCCACTAGATGGGGGTCTCTAATAAAATGGCCATTTAGTGTATAAAGGTATACGCCCCTGCTCACAGACTGTGACCCTCATTGTCTTTCCTCCGTATTATGGCATTTTGTAGTTTTTATGTGTATTAATAATTAAACCGCTATTCGCTTGCGGACGCATCAGCTCTCAGCTCGGTTTCTATGATCCAGACAGTCATTCCATTCACTGATGTGTGTTCAGTCTGGCGGTTTTATATCTCCCGGCCGGCCATTTGAAGTTATTTGTGAGTTGAGTTCTGTGAAGTTCTAAGGCGCGCTCTGTCGTTGCGATTCCCGCATTTTATCTCGTACTTGAAGTTTTCACTCTAGTAAATAGGTGAGGGCTGTAATCTCCGTGTAATTAAAAGGTGGAGAAGTCTGCGGGGAATGATTCATTTTGGTACCGCTGACAAGTGATTGCCTTTCTTTCCTGACGTCAGCTCTGAAAGAGCGCTATGTGGGATAGAGATGTGCTGTCAGGATTAAGTGTATGCTGGGGTAATAATAGAGGAGTGGGCATAAAGAACGGCATCGGTGCCCATTGACACGGTGACAGAATAGAATAATACCACCGGTTCTTTAGAAAAGTTACTTCAAACTTTGCTACTAGTTAGGATGGCGATATAAGGGCAAGAACACGTGCGCATGTGTTTCTCCTCTTATACGGCTGTGGTAATTGACAAAACGAAACCGCTGATTTCAATAGGAGTTCAGTGGTTTAATTTTCACTATGAGGATTTCTCATAGTGTGACCTGCATGTTCGCCCAACTTGAGCCCAGTCAAGCATTTATGGGATGTGATGGAGAGATCCATATGCACCTGAGATCTTGCACCTACAACCGGAAGTGGTGGGTGTACACCACTTGACAGGTAATGACCCTACCTCCTCATTGGCTATTAGCAGTGGGGCCGGCCAGATTGACAATCGGGTACGGGGCGGAGAGCGGCGGAGCAGCAGGGGAGAAAGCACAGCAGCAGCGGCGCCGGGGACCTTGACAGTAGGTGATGGAGAGTGGTGGAGCAGCAGGGGAGAAGGCACAGCAGCAGCCAAACAGGGGAGGCTCCTGCGGCGGCGGGGAGATACACAGCAGGGGACATAGAGCGCCGGATCTGCAGGGAAGATGGAAGAGCAACGGCCAAACTTGCAGGTGCCGGACAGCAACACAGCACCCGGGTCGGCATCGGGAGCGCGGCTGGCTGCGGCAGGGGGTGGGGGTGGGCTTCAGACACGACCGGTAAGCTCAGAAATCAGGCAAGGGGGCGTCACCTGGCTGTCAAGCAGCCTAACACTGGTGTGCACCCACCACTTCCAGTGGCGTCAAAGTACACCAGTACCCCTACAACTACCACTGCGCTGTGGGTGGCTATCGAGACGGCATGGCTCAACATCCCTACAAACGTCTTCTGTCCACTTGTATAATTAATGCCACATCAAGTAGCTGCATGTCGCTGGGCTAGAGGGGGTCCTACACAATGTTAGTTTCTGTCCTATGACTTTTGGCACGTCATATACATTGGGTTAAAGGGGTTAAACACATCTGAAAAACACAATCAAAAATACAATTGTTATTTAATGTATTTCTTCTTTATTTGCTATATTTCTCATTTTTGAGAAGATTAAATGATTCCTAGACATTGGATCCGCTTTTTTCCCCCTCTTTATCGCACTAAGCTGGAAGTCCCGAGGGAAGCATTAGTTCTGAGTAACTGATGCCCAGCGCTCTGCTGCCACTCCGGAGGGCTTTCCATTCAACGTGCGGCACTTTTCTAATCCTAAGGTGTCAGGCTGCGGCGCTGTCAGTGATAAACATCCCCGTACCGAGATAGAAACGCCAAAGCTGCAATGTTTAGGAGGGTTTTTAGTGATATCCAAGAAAAGGGCAGGAAAAAATACTCAGAATTATTTTTATGTACAATGGGGGGAAAAAAATCACACAAAAATATCTGTTGTGGACTGAGAACATTCTTTCAAGCTCTGTCTGTATGGATGACATAAAATTAACCCTTATATAATCACTTAAAGGGAATGTATCACCTCTATTTTTTACTATTAACGGGAGGGGTCACACGAGCGTGTTTTTGTGCGTACGTACGCACGCACAAAAACACACTTGTATTTGCCACATTGCATTCCCTATGGTGTGTTCACATGTCCGTGTTTTACAGGTGCGTGCCTCCAAAGATAGGACATGCGCGCACCACAGGGATGCACGCATTGTTTTCAATGGAGCCGCGGCTCAGCCAATCAAATCAGAGCTACCAGCAGGCGGGGATTTTAAATCCCCGGCTGCTGATAGCTGAGAACTACAGAGCTGGGGACAGCGGCAGAAGGCGTGGTTGAGCCCCGGCAGGTGAGTATTGAATTATTTTTTTTACACTATTTTAAATGGCTATTCAGGGAAGGGCTTATGAAGACCTTCCCTGAAAAGCCATTGACGGCTGCCGAGGCTCAGCGGCGACTTCTGCCGCTGTCCCCAATTCTGCACTGCTGTGCTGAGCTATCAGCAGGCGGGAATTTAAAATCCCCGCCTGCTGGTAGCTCTGATTGGGATTGGCTGAAGCGCTCAGCCAATCACAATCAGAGCTATCAGCAGGCGGGGATTTTAAATCCCCGGCTGCTGATAGCTCAGAACTACAGAGCCAAGGACAGCGGCAGAAGGCGCGGCTGAGCCCCGGCAGGTGAGTATTTTTTTGTACACTATTTTAAATGGACTTTCAGGGAGGGGCTTATGAAGCCCTTTCCTGAAAAGCCATTGACAGGGATGCCGGCAGCAGGATTCTCTACCGCATCTGTCATGTGTGACAGCTGCGGTAGAGAATTAAAGAATTCCTCTGCTGCATCTGCCACAGATGTGGCAGATGTAGCAGCAGAGAATTCTTTTAAATAGCGGGTATGACAGCAGCGGCGAAGAGGTAAGTTTTTTGGGGGGTTTTTTTTAACACTAAAATGTTTCTTTTTCAGGGAAGGACTTGTATGTAAAGCCCTTCCCTGAAAAACAATGCAGGGGTGCCGGCAGAGCATTGTTTTCAACGGAGCCGTCGGCAGCAACCACGGCTCTATTGAAAACAATGCACGCAGCTGTATAAACGCGTGTTTTTGCTCGTACGTAGGTACGCACCTATGTACGCGTGAAAACACACTCGTGTAACCCCACCATAAAACCAGATAGTGAAACATTTTCCATTTTTCTAATCTGTTTTTATTTTCTGATTGTAGATTTTTTCCCATTGTCTGTACATGACTGCTTGGGGCTCCATGTTGTCTGAGCTGCTAACAGCATTTAGAGATTTGCCTTACAGCAGAATCATGGGTCATAGAAAAAAACAGACAGTAGCTGACTTCTCAAGGAGATTGTTGTGGGAATGCTGTGTGATTTGTGCAGGGAGTGGAGGAGGTGAGCTGTGACTGTTAGATATTGGGAATGGTGGATCCTGTGTTATCTATACATAGGTGTTACTTCTCATTATAATCCTTTCTGTGATGATGGCTGGGATGCTTTTTCTACAGAAGAAGAAGGGTCAGATTATTACTAGGCTTAGTTGTCAGTGTGCAGCGAGGAGGTGAGCTTTGCCCATCACCTACTGTGAATGGGGGATCTAGTGTTATCTCATAGAATTATAGAATGGTAGAGTTGGAAGGGACCTCCAGGGTCATCTGGTCCAATCCCCTGCTCAGTGCAGGATTCACTAAATCATCCCAGACAGATATTTCTCCAGCCTTTGTTTGAAGACTTCCATTGAAGGAGAACTCACCGCCTCTCGTGGCAACCTGTTCCACTCATTGATCACCCTCACTGTCTAATATCTAATCTGTGTCTCCTTCCTTTCAGTTTCATCCTATTGCTTCTAGTCTTTCCTTGTGCAGATGAGAATAGGGCTGATCCCTCTGCAGTGTGACAGCCCTTCAGATATTTGTAGACCGCTATTAAGTCTCCTCTCAACCTTCTTTTTTGCAAGCTAAACATTCCCAAATCCTTTAACCGTTCCTCATAGGACATGATTTGCAGACCGCTCACCATCTTGGTAACTCTTCTCTGAACTTGCTGCAGTTTGTCTATGTCTTTTTTAAAGTGGGGTGCCCAGAACTGGACACAGTATTCCAGATTAGGTCTGACTAAGGAAGAGTAGAGGAGGATAATGACCTCACGTGATCTAGACTCTATGCTTCTCTTAATACATCCCAGAATTGTGTTTGCCTTTTTGGCTGCTGCATCACATTGTTGACTCATGTTCAGTCTATGGTCTATTAGTATACCCAAATCTTTTTCACGTGCTGCTGCTTAGCCCAATTCCTCCCATTCTGTATGTGCTTTTTTCATTTTTCTTGCCCAGATGTAGGACTTTGCAATTCTCCTTGTTAAATACCATTCTGTTAGTCGCTGCCCACTGTTCAGGCTTTTCTAGATCTTTTTGAATACTCTCTCTCTCTTCCCTAGTGTTAGCTATCCCTCCTAGCTTTGTGTCATCTTTATACACATGCCAGTTCTCAGTGTAATCCTACCTGTGATGATATATGAGAAGTTTTCTCTACAAAACAGGGAGTGTTAGATTATTATTACGCCTAGTGGTCAGTGTGAGAACTGCAGGATTTAGGATTTTGTATTATAGACCGTGATGTCAAGAACTTAAAAAAACAACATTTTAAAAACATATTTAAAGAGTAACTACACTTTCAGCTAACTTTTGACATATCATAGAGACATGTCAAAAGTATTGATCAGTGGGGATCCCAGATGCTGAGACCCCCTCTAATTGCTAGAATGAGCCGGCTGCAGCGCTCATCCAAGCTCTGTGCCCGCTTGGTTGTCTTTGCTGCCAAGGGGGTCTCGATCCCAGTCTAGTGTGGTGACCAGTTATGTAAATCTGAGCATGGCCACTGGACTGGGATTGAGATCACTCGCACAGTGTCCACGGCAGAGTCTGTTACAATAAGATACACAGTTGCACCCTAAGGCCTCGGTCAGACGAGTGTGCTCTTTGCACGCACAAAATGAATGCTTCTAAAAAGAACTAATGGGTTCCTATAGAAGCGTTCAAATGCGCGGAATTAGGGGCGCAAAACACTGCGTACGTAAGAAAGATAGAACATGTACTATCTTCGGTGTGCGACGGCAGGAGTTTCCATTGACTCCTATGGGAGCAGGAGTTAATGGAAACTCCTGCACACGAAATAGCTTCCCCGCTGCTTACCGCAGGGCATTTAAAAGGTGCTTCTGGCCAGAAGCACATTTTAAATGTCCCGCTGTAAGCTGTGGTGCATTCCTCCTGCCCCCCTGCTGGGCAATCCCCCTAGCAGCGGGGGACTCCCCCACCTCTCTCTGCAAGGGATTTCCCTATTGCGGGAAGAGAGATGGGGGGGGGTTATAGGGCTTCCCCCGAGACCGTGGGAGGAAGGGCGGGGCTAGATGGATCACCCTCTAGCCCTGCCCCTCTAGCACCCTTCACCTATAGTTTGCTATAGGGATTCTCTGTGAGTTTCTGCTAAGTCAGGTGACCAATGACTGCCAATCGGAGGCCACATTATCACCACCCATTACTCTGGCATCAGCGCTCACATCCTAGGCGCCAGGAGTTCTGAGCGGTGACACCGTGGTCTCTGATTTGCAGGCAGTGGTCACATGACTTTCAATATCATCACAGACCAGGAGGACCTCAGGACTGTAACACGGGATCGCCAGGGCTGATGGCAGGTAGGTACCCTTTGTTTTATTGTTTTGACCCTTCTGTCTCCAATTTCAAAAAAGTTAAATTCTAACTAGACAACTCCTTTAAAGGAGGGGGTGGGGAGGGTCTCACACGAACAGATTTTAATGGCGGATTCTGCGATCGCCGCCTGCAAGGAAAATCCGCGGTAAAACCCGGACATCAAAAGACATTTCAAATTCTCCTTCACACTCGCTGGTACGCATTGCGTATTCCACGAGTGGAAGAAAAAAACGCAGCATACTAGGCGGACAGCCTCAATAGATGTCTATGGATGCAAGCGATCCGCAGCCCATACGCAATTAACATTGCGTATAAATGACGAAAACGCTCGCAACTTCATAGGAAAATAGATAGAAAAGCTGGAATGCTGGCTAGAGGGGAGGGATAGATCTTCCTTCTGCACGGCTAATACGCTGTGCATACGTCCACACGGAAAAACTCTTGTATCTGCGAACTTCCGTGACCATTCGCAATTAATTTCCGCAAATGATTGCAGATCTTCTGCTACGGAAATCCACCTACGGAACACGACCCGTTCGTGCGAGCCCGGCCAAAGTCTATGAGTGTATTAATAAAACGCAGCAAACGCGCATTTGCATCCATGTTCACTGTTTGTTTCTTTTGCGCACCCCGTTTTCTGTGGGTTGTGACCAAACTGCCATCAGTTGGGCTTTCTTGCGGTTTTTTTTGCAGCCCCTGGATGTCCGGACGCTGCATGGTGATTGCTTACGGTACCTCTCGGAGTACTAAATTCCCCATAAACTATCTAGACTGTGCGCCAGAGTTGCTGATCTGTGGCGAGGCGCCCATTAATCAGCTCCGTTTGGACATTTTCTTCTTATTGCTTTTTTGCCCATTCCGGTGGTTTCTTCAGACATGTGACTTCTTATTTCCTGCAGTTTGACCATTGTACGGCAATCACTTCCATCCTGATTTCTCGCCGGAGGATTCGGAATGAGTTTGTTTTGTTCTCTTTTGTTGCAGCATTATCTCTAGATTTCATAGGAAGGCCGTCCGGCGTCCAAGGAGAAGGATTGGGCTATGGAGGCTAAAGGCATAAAGACGATCTGGTGTCCAAAAATGACTGATTGTGGAAATTAAGTTTTTGTTTTAAAAAACCATGTTTTTTTATTTTTACGTAACACTTGTTAAAGGAAAAAGCGTGTTATAGGGATGGAGGAGCGGAGCAGATGGGGATATAGCTTGTAATACCTTGTAATTTCTTCATTTACATCTCTGCTTCGTCTGGGCTGAGGAGTCCAGTGGGCGGTCCTATCTGTGATTGACAGCTATTTCTGCATGCACAGTTATACGCAGGGAATGATGTGTGGTGGTGTATACTATGCAGCTCCATAGTGCTGTACTGTGTATTGTACCGCTCCATAGTACTGTAGTGTATATGATATAACTCCAATACTGCTGTGGTGTATATTATACCGCCCCATAGTACTATGCTGTGGTGTATATTATATAGCCCCATAGTACTATGCTGTGGTGTATATTATATAGCCCCATAGTACTATGCTGTGGTGTATATTATATAGACCCATAGTACTATGCTGTGGTGTATATTATATAGACCCATAGTACTGTGCTGTGGTGTATATTATACTTCTCCATGGTACTGTCCTGTGGTGTATATTATACTTCTCCATGGTACTGTCCTGTGGTGTATATTATATAGCCCCATAGTTCTGTGCTGTGGTGTATATTATACTTCTCCATGGTACTGTCCTGTGGTGTATATTATATAGCCCCATAGTACTATGCTGTGGTGTATATTATATAGCCCCATAGTACTATGCTGTGGTGTATATTATATAGACCCATAGTACTGTGCTGTGGTGTATATTATACTTCTCCATGGTACTGTCCTGTGGTGTATATTATATAGACCCATAGTACTGTGCTGTGGTGTATATTATACTTCTCCATGGTACTGTCCTGTGGTGTATATTATACCACCCCATAGTACTGTGCTGTGGTGTATATTATATAGCCCCATAGTACTGTGCTGTGGTGTATATTATATAGCCCCATAGTATTGTGCTGTGGTGTATATTATACCGCTCCATAGTACTGTGCTGTGGTGTATATTATATAGCCTCATAGTACTGTGCTGTATATTATACCGCCCCATAGTGCTATGCTGTGGTGTATATTATACCGCCCCATAGTACTATGCTGTGGTGTATATTATATAGCCCCATATAACTGTGCTGTGGTGTATATTATATAGCCCCATAGTACTATGCTGTGGTGTATATTATATAGCCCCATAGTCCTATGCTGTGGTTTATATTATATAGCCCCATAGTATTGTGCTGTGGTGTATATTATACCGCTCCATAGTACTGTGCTGTGCTGTATATTATACCGCTCCATAGTACTGTGCTGTGGTGTATATTATACCGCTCCATAGTACTGTGCTGTGGTGTATATTATACCACCCCATAGTACTGTGTTGTGGTGTATATTATATAGCCCCATAGTATTGTGCTGTGGTGTATATTATACCGCTCCATAGTACTGTGCTGTGGTGTATATTATATAGCCTCATAGTACTGTGCTGTATATTATACCGCCCCATAGTGCTATGCTGTGGTGTATATTATACCGCCCCATAGTACTATGCTGTGGTGTATATTATATAGCCCCATATAACTGTGCTGTGGTGTATATTATATAGCCCCATAGTACTATGCTGTGGTGTATATTATATAGCCCCATAGTCCTATGCTGTGGTTTATATTATATAGCTCCATAGTACTGTGCTGTGCTGTATATTATACCGCTCCATAGTACTGTGCTGTGGTGTATATTATACCGCTCCATAGTACTGTGCTGTGGTGTATATTATACCACCCCATAGTACTGTGCTGTGGTGTATATTATATAGCCCCATAGTACTATGCTGTGGTGTATATTATACCACCCCATATAACTGTGCTGTGGTGTATATTATATAGCCCCATAGTACTATGCTGTGGTGTATATTATATAGCCCCATAGTCCTATGCTGTGGTTTATATTATATAGCTCCATAGTACTGTGCTGAGCTGTATATTATACCGCTCCATAGTACTGTGCTGTGGTGTATATTATATAGCCCCATAGTACTGTGCTGTATATTGTACTGCCCCATAGTACTATGCTGTGGTGTATATTATATAGCTCCATAGTACTGTGCTGTATATTATATAGCCCCATAGTACTGTGCTGTGGTGTAAATTATATAGCCCAATAGTACTATGCTGTGGTGTTTATTATATAGCCCCATAGTACTGTGCTGTATATTATATAGCCCCATAATACTGTGCTGTGGTGTATATTATATAGCCCCATAGTACTGTGCTGTATATTATATAGCCCCATAGTACTGTGCTGTGGTGTAAATTATATAGCCCAATAGTACTATGCTGTGGTGTTTATTATATAGCCCCATAGTACTGTGCTGTATATTATATAGCCACATATTACTGTGCTGTGGTGTAAATTATACAGCCCCATAGTACTGTGCTGTGGTGTATATTATATAGCCCCATAGTACTGTGCTGTATATTATACCGCCCCATGGTACTGTGCTGTGGTGTATATTATACCGCTCCATAGTACTGTGCTGTGGTGTATATTATATAGCCCCATAGCACTGTGCTGTGGTTTATATTATACTGCTCCACAGTACTGTGCTGTGGTGTATATTATACCGCTCCATAGTACTGTGCTGTATATTATATAGCCCCATATTACCCTTGCTGTATATTATACCGCTTCATAGTACTGTGCTATAGTGTATATTATATAGCCCCATAGTACTGTGCTGTATATTATATAGCCCCATATTACCCTTGCTGTATATTATACCGCTTCATAGTACTGTGCTATAGTGTATATTATATAGCCCCATAGTACTGTGCTGTGGTGTATATTATATAGCCCCATAGTGTTATTGTTTATATTGCAAGGCCTGGTAGTGCTCTGTGATGTATATTTTTATGGTGCTGTAGTGCTGTACTGCATATTATACAGCCCCATAGTGCCTGGGTGTGGTTTATATTCTACCATCCCATAGTTCTGTGCTGTGGTTTACATTGTACTGCCCCATAGTGCTCTGGGATTTATATTATATTGCCCTATAGAGCTGTAGTGTATATTATACAGCCTATAGCCCTGTGCTGTGGTTTATATTGTACCACCCCATAGTTCTGTGCTGTAGTGTATATTATACCACTTCATAGTGCTGTTCTGTATTTCATACTGCTCAATAACGCTGTGATGTTTATTTTACCGCACTATAATGCTGTGGTGTATATTATACGGCTCCATAGTGCTATAGTTCATTTTGTACTGTCCCATAGTGCTGGTCTGTATTATATATTGCTCAATAGTGCTATGGTGTATATTATAGCGCACCATAGTACTGTGCTGTGGTGTATATTATACCGCTCCACAGTGCTATGGTGTACTTAGTACCACCCCATAGTGCTGTTCTGTATTTTATACTGCTCTATAGTGCTGTAGTATATATTGTACCGCCCCATAGTGCTGTGGCGTATATTGCAGCGTCCGAGCGAGATATGCCAAAGTGAGGGAGACCACGGGGATTGCAAGATGGATGTCTTGGGTGGCTCTGCAATCTCTCCCGACAATGGCAGAAAAGGTGTCCTACTCGGTCGCAGCACAGTAGCACATAATATACATAAATCTCCTGTTATAATGAACGGTGGTTTGTCACATGACGCCAGCACTTCATCCAGGACTACGGTAGTTAATGGCGGAAAGAATTTGACACGAGTCCTGGTAGCTGTTTTGGTTAGCAAACCGGAAGTGCACAGTTTACTTTAGCTGTTAACGTAGTTGAAACACAATACAATTACCAGTATCAGCCTTGCAGAATAATAGCAGAGTAAACGGTTATGCAGTACAGTGAATTCACTTGTAAACACAGTTTCCTCTTCAACGCTCTCTCTCCATTTGAACTTTGAAGGTTACCCAGTATGAATTCCCACAGGCCTAGTTATCTGTTGGGCTTACTGGAAGTAGACTATGGAGATGTTGGAATGCAAGTTAAGATGGCCGCTTTACTATCCCTGGCTTTGACTTCACCGGGTTTTGTGTAACTCACTGTTTTAGTGGACTGGCTTCGGCTTTACTCCTCCCCACTGCCGGTAAGACTAGCGAGCTGATGAATCTTGGCTTCCCTGAAG
The DNA here is from genome assembly GCF_035609145.1 of Eleutherodactylus coqui. NCBI lineage: Eukaryota > Metazoa > Chordata > Amphibia > Anura > Eleutherodactylidae > Eleutherodactylus > Eleutherodactylus coqui. The sequence goes on along the minus strand of NC_089848.1, from coordinate 102,544,720 downwards.
AAAACACGTATTGTAGCTGCTCGCTCTGCAGACCTCCTCCCTGCACGGCCTCCTCCGACCACTGCCTCCTAACCATTCTCTACGCAGACCTCCTCCTTCACTTCCTGCCTTCTTCCCGCACTTTCTCTCTTCCCCTCCCCCTAATCATATTGGCTCATACCACAGGTTTCCCGCTCTCTCTCCTCCCCTCCACCAATCTGTGAGGGCATGACATACAGCCAATGAGCAGCCAGCTGTTGCCAAGCTTTAGCTTGAGAAGGGGAGCAACAGGGTTTCTCTGATGTAAGGCACTTTCTATGTCTCCTAGAAGCACATAGCAAAGTGTGACAGGACGATGAGTGTGCGGCTATTCTAGAGGACCCTGTGGGCCACTACAATATTATATACCGCTGCATAGTACTGCACTGCAGTGTGTATTATACCACTTCATAGTGCTATGGTGTATTTCTTATTACCGCATAGTGCTGTTCTGTATGTTATACTGCCCCATAGTGCTGTGATGTATATAATATGGCCCAATATTCCCGTGGTGTATATTATACCGCTCCATAGTGCTGTAGGTTATATTGTACAACTGCAGATCTGTACAGAGAATCTCCCTTCCCTGCTGCTTGGTTCTATGAGGACGCCTCGGGCCTGTGATTGCATGACACCGGGGAGCAGACTCCGTTTTTAAGGATTTGTATCTTAATAAAAGCAATATGCAACTTCTGACGGGTTGCCAGGCAATAGCACAGAAAACAAAATTAGAATTGCTGATAGATAGTTTGAAGAGCGGATGCAAAAAATTGGAAGCGATGATTGTGAACATCCGAAATGTGCGGCTTATTAGAGAACCTTAATTATTAGCTCTCTCAACTTATCACACACGGAATTAACCTTTAATATCGCACAATCTCTTCCATTAATATTACAATGGCGCCACGTGATATTACAAGCTAAAACAGATCTGTATTGTATGCAGCCTCCTCTGTATTTGCAAATATGATTTAAAATTTTCATCAAGGTGACCCACCGGTCCTGGGGATAAATTCTGTCCCAGAACCGGAAGGTGGTGGGGGTGGGGGTGGGGGGGTCATATTAGGCCATGCCCTTCTTTCTCGCCGTACTACAGATATCTCTGGTCACTTCTCAATGCATCGGTAGTCAGAAATTGCATGCTGCTTTTCTATTGGCCAATGCTGCTCACATGAGCAACACCGGCCAATCATTGCAGTATTTTGTGTCTTAGACTACTGATGCACCACCACTGTTCAGTTGCATCAGGTAGTCTAAGAAGCAGCACAACCATCTTGGAAGAAGGAAGAGGGGTCCCAGGAACCAAAAAATCCACAGCAGTATGGGGTAAAATGACACCAAGTAATATGACTTTGGAGGTCTTTGTCTTGGGATCGGAGGGTTGCTTTAACAGGCAAAAAGCATTAACCCTTTGCAATCCAATTTTGGATTCAGGGTTTCCTAGGGGGCTTTTCTCTTTCTGCCATTATACATTGGCGCCATCTGCTGGCTAGAGCCAATACTGTGGTATGAGACATCCTGGAGAGGCCCCCGACAACAGAGCGGCTAGTAATATACAGTAAGAATACCCTGCCGGACGTCTTCTGACATCAGAGCTGTACAGGCTTCAATCAGAATGTCTTTAGACGTCAGACAGTGGATTGAAAAGGGTTAAATCTCAAACACCCACAATGGCTAAAGGCAACCGATTTTGCTGGTGTTACTGCCCTTTTATTGTCAAAATATTCTGGCTATTGCCTACTGCAGCTGGGCGAGGTTTTGACCACTTGTGATTATCCTATTGCAGGACCATACCCTCAAAAGGGAAATATTAACCTTTACCTTCTAGAGCTTTGTGGTGAGATCTGAAATTGGCAGCAGACAGAGTTGAAGGATGATGACCATCTTGTCTTGATCTGATTAAAAATGATCTTGGCAGATTGATACAATTGCTCATTTAATAGCAGTGCCAGACAGAGGTTAGATGGCACCCTGTGTGAAATTTTGCTGGCAGTTTATAAAAACTGTACCAGAACCAAGCTCATAGCATAAATACAGCAGCCGAACCAAGCTGAGTACAAAAATACAACACAATAAACAAGCTCATAACATAAATGTAGCACCAAAACCAAGCTGGGTACATAAATACAACACCATAAACAAGCTCAGTATATAAATATAGCACCAGAACCAAGCTGAGTACAAAAATACAACACAATAAACAAGCTCAGTATATAAATACAGCACGAGAACCAAGCTGAGTACACAAATACAACACAGTAAACAAGCTCAGTACATAAATACAGCACCAGAATCGAGCTGATAACACAAATATAGCACCAGAACCAAACTCATAACATAACAGTGGATTTGTAAAGTGCTGCAGAATATGTTGGTGCTATATAAATAAAGGTTATTAGTATTATTAAATACTTCACCAGAAACACGTTTATTACATAAATATAGCACCAATACAGTAGGGGGGTTCTTTACTGTAAGGCCTTATGGACACGGCCGTGACGGGCTCCGCAAGCGGAATACCGCAGCGAAGTCCGTCACAGCGCCCCCCCCAAAGACCCCATACTTTCCTTCGGATCCACTGCGCGATCTCCTGCATGACGCTCTGACGCGCATGCGCAGTACAGCACATGACGCGCCAGCAGTGTCATATGACACGTGACGGGCGGCTTCCATTCCATTGACTACAATGGAAGCCGTCCGCACGTACTCCTGTGGCAAATAGGACATGCCACGGGTAATTTCATGCTGCGGAATTCCGCAGCATGTACATTGAGCTATTAGGTTCAATAGAATCTAATAGCTGCAGTGAAAAGCCGCTGATTACCGCCGCGTAAAAAAAATCTGGTCGTGGGAATTAGGCCTAAGAGCAGTGAGACTGTGGAACTCTCTGCCTGAGGATGTGGTGATGGCAAAATCAATAGAGGAGTTTAAGAGGGCACTAGACGTCTTTCTAGAGCGGAAGGATATTACAGGATATAGACATTAAATAACCAGCGGGGTTGTTGATCCGGGTCTTGGAGTCGGGTAGGAACTTTCAAAACATTGATCCACGGATTATTCTGACTGCCATTATGGAGTCAGGAAGAAATTTTTTTCCTCAAAGGGGTTAAATTGGCTTCTGCCTCATTGTTTTTTTTTTGCTTTCCTCTGGATCAACAAGGGAGATGGAAACAGGCTGAACTAGATAGACATTGTCTCCCCTCAGCCTAACATACTATGTATGTAAAACCAAACTAATAACATAAATACAGCACCAGAACCAAGCTCTTAACATAAATACAGCACCAGAACTAAGCAATTGTGTTGCATGGTCACCCATGGGCTGACAGCTGTGCTTCGGGACACAAGAGGGGAGGAGACAGAGGCGGGAGAAGGATGATTCATGTTGTTCCACAAGATCCTGCCGCACAGTAGATCATCTGGTCAGGCAGATGTAAGGGACGTGATCGCTCCCGACCTACATCTGTTTGGTGTCCCTCCTTGGAAGCTGGTGGCCGGCGCCCTGTGTGACAGCAGGGGTCGCACATGGCTACGGCTGGCCATGTTTAGTAGGGGCCTGTAAGATCATGTGACCTTTTTAAAGTTTATGCTTTCATATCAGTTCTGTGATTGTTGCAGTTTAGCCGTTAGTTGCTGAGGATGATGGCCGCTCATAAACACGCCGTTCTCCAGACCCTTCTTCATATGAAACACTTATTGCGTATTGAGTCCTGTCGTTAATGTTCCCAAAATTAATTCAGGACAAGAAATGCTCCGGCGTTATCAGGAGGATCGAGCGCAGCGATCAATATCGGAGAGGAGCGCATTTTACCTTTTATGACGTGTTTGGAAGTCGTAGACCAAGAAACGCGCCATTTCAGCTGCTCAGCTTTATAATTCTGTGAGAAGATAATGCGGCTGCGGAAGGCTGAAGTGTCCTTATTTTAAGCGACGTGTCTTAAGAACTATTCTTTTTCCAGCCATGCTTCTTAGATAAATGGAGCCAGGATCGGGCAGAGGCAGAAGATAAGGAGCGGGAAATCACAGAGCGCCGGAGAAATAATGAATATAGAGGAAATATCTTTTAGCTCATGACCTAAAATTGCGCAGAACAGTCTTTTATAGGGGTGGT